>NC_092814.1:310671490-310971490 GCF_023375885.2 Dermacentor andersoni
GAATCGCTAGTCAGTGGGATAAATGCCTAAATGGTCATGGAGACTACTTCTAAATAAAGTACGCCGTTTGTCACATATTCGCATTGGCTCACTTTCATTTGACTCGCCCTCGTATATTTTGCAGAACTCCTGCTTTTTATAGGTGCTCTTTGTTGCGACTGTAATTTCGGTGCAATTACTCACAATACACGACCGGTGACAGCTGCTCCTGCGCAATACATTGGAACAAAGAACAGCGCCATCGAGATTTTTGCCTAGCCTTGCATTTGTATAAAATTGTAATAACGGTTCTTGAATGCAAAGTTTCATTTAAATATTTGTCCTCAACTTGTTGATTTCATGGCCTTTACATTTTTCATATGAGCGGCATGAATGCACTGCTTTGCTGGTTTGGAATTGATATAAATCTGAAGTTCGTGTGATATTTTCTTTACTTATGACATAGACAATAACATGGAAGCATTAATATCAGTTATTCCGGGTACAATTTTTGGGACATACGAGTCGAATCTTTCATCAAAAATGCGCATTTTACTTGTCTTCACAGTGCGTAGCGTTCAAATTCGTTTGCAGCATCTTTGGCAATGACAATGTAGTTATTCTTCATGTATTTGATCCCTCGAAAAATTTCATAACGAGGAGGCCTAGTTGCAACGTGAGCTCCCCCCCGCGCCCCTTATGAACGAAATTTGTGGCTACGCCATTGTTGAGTACATATTTATTGTAGCGGTGCCGTGCGCGGGATGGATCACAGGCTGTGGGCTTATGTCCTGTTCCGGTTCGCTGAGTACTTCGTCTTGTTCATGCGTCGTGTGCCGCGCTTTATTTATTCATATTATTCATATTGCCTACAGCACTTAAGTGGCATTACAGTGGGGAACAGTGACGAACTTTTCTGAATTAGGCGCTCGGGCAGAGCAACTGCCGGAATGGCTTTGCAGGACTAGACCTACCTACAACATCCTCCTTCTCCTTGTTTCTACTAATAAAGAAGTTTTTCGCCGCGGTGAAAGCTTGACGTTCCAAGGCCACTAATTGGCCATATGGTTGCCCAGCGTCCTAAGGCTGTCAGAAATGAACACGCGTCAGAAATGAACACGCGTGCATATTCAAAAGAAATTAGCACAGTTTTCACTGCTTACTGACGTCTATGGTGAAATGCAATACTATCCACCCGTCGTGCTTCCAATCGCGTTACGAGCATTTTGGTGCGATTAGTTTGCTCCGGCAAAATCCACCGCAGTTTATGCCTCCATCTCCGTCTACAGTCATGTACACTGCCCCGAATATCTTTTAAAGGAAAATTAGGTGACGTCTCCGAAACATGGTATTTCCAGCCAAGCCTGATTCGACAGGGGCCAGAATTCGGTGCACTGAACGCGCCGGAGAATGCGATGGGGCTGCCTTTCCCGATAGCGACGTGACGGGCGCGATCGAAGTCGTCCCCAAGAGACGACATACGCACTTCCACCGCCATCTCCGCGAGCTTCGAGTAACGCCGATGCGCACGAGGATCCCTATAGGGTTTGTCGCAGTGCACCTAACTGCATTGCGGTCACGTTCATTAAAGGTGCCGCGCAGCCGCGAGCAGGCGCGAAAAAGAAATATCTGAAAAAGTGAGCAGAGAAAAGAAGTCGGCTGCCAAGACAAGACAACGAGCTGCCCCGCCCGCCAAGTCGGGCCTGCCGAAAGCTCCGATCTCACGAGGCCCGTGCTCGAATACAGTGGCGTGGTTTGGCCAGTGAAAGAGAACTGCAGGGAAGTAGAAAGGGGGGGGGGGGGGGGGGCGTGAAGGGCTGCCAGCTCGAACCGGTGGGTAGACGAGGAGAGCCCCGGCGAAAAGTGTGCGTGTTTTTGTATCATGTCCCGGACACGGTGAAAGAGCGCGCTAAGAGCCACCGCGGTGTGGAAAGGGTGCTTACTACGGCAAAAAGCAAAGCAGAGGCGGGACCAATGAAAAAGAACCCGTTCTAACGGGCACCGTCGGTGCCGCAGGAGCGACCATTTTACTTCCGACAGGGTAAGCCCATTGACTAGAGGTGTCGGAGGCCCCATTAGCGGCATGCGAGGAGCGGCGGCACAGAGCTCGGCCATGCGAACCGCCCGAGCGCTTCTCTTCGCTTCTTGGGAACCTCTGTCAGAAACACCAGACGTCGCAGTAAAGAGGCCTTCAAGGTAGAGACAGCTGCAACGCCTCGGAGGACAGGAGCACTGTGGAATTGATACTTGCGAAATATTTCCGAGACCTTGTGCTCAGAGACTGAGACCATTCGGCGAGGTCGCACTGGCGACGGCTAAAGTTCTAAGAACCACACACGCGCTCACAATTTGCGCCCTAATCAACCTGTGCGCACACGTCCAGTTTTGTAAACGCCGCGGCGGCCTAGTGGCTACGGCGTTCTGCTGCAGAGCGCGAGGTTGCGGGCTCGATTCCCTACCACTGTGGCTGCATTCCAACGACGAAAAAATGTTAAAAAATAAACGCCCGTGTAGAGAGCATTAGGTGCAAGTCACGAACCGTCATGGAACGCAGTTTTGTAAGTGCGCTCCGTGTACATATGTCAGTTAAGCGTGCCTCCTTCGTTGAGTGGATGCTTGAGAAGTAGGTAGAAGCGCGTTCCGGGCATAGTGCTCGCCTGTTAAAGGAGCTTAACGCTCTCAACGCCGCCATCTCCACACCGAAGGGATTTCTGCTTGCTAAGCAAAATGAAATTCCAAATAAAATGAGCAGCGTAAGTGGTATGCAATATCTTTTTCCCTTGGAGTTCGTGTGTGCTCAAAGGGCTTAACAATAGTTCATAAGCGTACGCTTCGTCGTCCCCAAGCCATATTCAACCCCTCATCAAGTATGATATCCGGAACGGAGGAAGCTTGGGCCCGGATTCTCTTCCTTTTCTTTTTTCTTTTCGTCGAAAGGTAACCGGAAGCGGCAGCAACCTCTTGCAGGTAAATTGGTCACGCAATCGAGGAACCACAAAGTGTTTTCCCTCAAACTTAAGCCCCCAGTTCAAGCGGTGAGCAGAAGATGCGCGCAAGATAGCGGTCGATATACATAAATTCATATGCCTGCTATACAGCCATTACGTACTGCGCCTTCTTCGAAGGATGTCTGTGGGAGAACTGAGTTGAACCGGGCTACAGTACCTTACGAAGAGCGTATAAAGAGCAGTTCCGAACAAAGTTTGCAAGGAAATGTATTTTGCGCTGCTTCTAAGCTAACCGCCACGTTCGCATTCCAACTGCCCCTTTCGTTTTGTTCTGTTAACTGTGCGCCTTTCTTTCTTTCTTTCTTTCTTTCTTTCTTTCTTTCTTTTTCTTTCTTTTTCTTTCTTTCTTTCTTTTTCCTTTCTTTTACTTAGCCCACAAGCGGATTTTGTCCTTGCTCCCCCTTTTTTCTTGAGCGTAACTCCGCCCTCCTAGAAATTTCGCGAGCATGATCTCTACCTTCAAAACGGTGCCCCCAGTGACGTTATGCCGTCGATGCGCGCATGTCTCTTGCTAACTGCGCGTGTTTCTTTTGTTAAATTATGAGGTTTTTCATGCCAAAAGCACTTTCTGATTATGAGGCACGCCGTAGTGGAGGACTCCAGAAATTTCGACCACCTGTGGTTCTCTAACGTGCACCTAAAGCCAAGTACACGGGTGTTTTCGCATTTCGCCCCCATCGAACTGCGGCCGCCGTGGCCGGGATTCGATCCCGCGACCTCGTGCTCAGCAGCCCAACACCATAGGTGTTTTTTGTTGTCTGATTCTCGCCCACTTCATACTTGCCTTCGCAATGCGGGGTTTTTTCTCGCGATAGATTATGTTTACCTTGTTGGCTTGGGCGCGCATCTCTATGCAGTCTTTTGATGACGTCTTTTTGAAGCGTTTGACGTGCATCCTTCGTACCAACAGTATATGTTGTGGCCGTGGTGTTAAATGTTTGAACGTATTCGTTAACTTATAACTGATGAACAGGTCGTCGATTCCACCTTTTAAAAGGCTAGTAACATTAACGTTCCTTTTTTTTTTTCGTAGGCATGCTCAAGACTATCTTTCGATGCATCGAGAAAATTAATCTTCGACAGGAAGAGCACACGCACCTATATAGTTTGTGGGCAGAAATACAGTAAGACGTGTTTTACTCTAGTTAGTAATGCTTAAAGCCTCCGAAACATCCGTTATAGCCACCTCGATCTCTACCAGCAAGTTTGCCCACGATCCAAAATACAGTAAAAGCGTCAAGTTTCGTTGTTTCGTCAAGCGTCGATGCAATTTGCAGTTCGTCATTATAATAAACAGTGTCATTTGCTAGTTTTCTATTATACTCTTAGGCTCGACTACACTGAACAATTGAAATGCATAGTTCCCATGAAACTTCATGCGCATAATCATAACTTTCTTTTAAAGTATTATGCTGTGCTCTTTTCTTTGTTCCTACTTCTTGTTCAAGCAGTTCTGCGTGGTGTTTATATGCCTCCATGGTTTAATAATAATAATAATAATAATAATAATAATAATAATAATAATAATAATAATAATATGCAGATGCAACGCACATGTAAAGCTGGGGCGTAGCCAGGAAGAAACAAAGGACGGGGGAAGAGGGGTATTGGGATATTGGCATCGTGGGTACACACAAATTTCGGGAGGGGGACACGGGTCCGGTGTCCCCCGGCCTCCCCACTCTTTTCCATTGGTTAACCGCCCCACTTCCCTAAGTTCAGCATCAGGATTGGCTGGAATTCGCTCTTACAAAGTATTCTAGCGTAAATGATTTTTGTAAATACTGGTTCTGACTTTCTACATAATCTCCATCATTTTATTGCAGTAGCAATCAAAGGTGGGCAACCTCACGAGGTTCCCACCTCATGAAGTCGACCTCAACCCCACAAAGTGAGGTAATGTTCATTTGAGGCTGTCTACTGGTAGAAATTTTGTCAGTCAGGTTAGCAATGTTGACCTGAACCTCATGCGTGAGCTTGAGGTCGAGGGAGGTCGCATGCTCTGTGAGATCGGGCTTTGAGGTCAGCCTTTTCCGCAGCTGCTTACCAGCACGTCTGCTCCTCCTGAACAAATGGCCACGCGGTATTTATTCGACTTTCTCCGAATGGAATTTTTTAAAGCTTTAGAAGTATGTATAAATGTAGGTATCAGGCTCTCGAAAATTGAGGGCCGTTATCTCACTGTGACTTCACTTGGGGGAGGGACTCCGCTCCCACGCCACGCGCGTGCTTGATATGGGAAGGTTGTTTGACCTCCCTTCTTCGAGTTTTCAAAACCTCGTGAATATTCAAGTTTGCACTCATGGTACGTTATGTTCTAGTGCAATAATCGGCACGAGATCGAGCGGCCGGAGTCGACTGCTGGCAGGCCGTCGGAAGTATGAATCAGTGCACAGCGAGATATATGCTACAGGAATCAGTGTGCATACGTGCGAGTGCGGCGTGTTTATCTTGCGAATACGTTCTTTCATGATTGTTGCGCACTCGGAATGGCTTGTATGCCCCTTTTTTTATACCATGAACAGCAGCATCGGTAGTGGCGCTACCATGTCTGCGCTGTAATAAATTCAATGTTTGTGTCCAGCGTGCCCGGCTCGGTCTTTCGCACGCTCTGTCGTGCAGAGACATTTCATTTTTGTTGTCTCTCAGTTCTTTAGGCACTTTTACGAAGGCGTTTGATGTCGTTAACAAGAAATTAAGTTGTCGCTACGATGCATTCTTAGCTGTGTTCAAGCAACAATGCAGCAAAATGTTGCATTAGCTGCAGAATCCAGCCACCGGTATAGTAAGTGACGGTTCAGCAGCGTTAAAAGTTCAGGCATGACGCAAGCCGAACGTGCTGAGAAAACTAAACATGTAAAAGGATTGTGTGGTCGAGGTTCAAGTCCTATGTTTACGTGATACGGTTCCGTGTGCAATATGAAGATTATCAGTTCTTCCCCTAAAAAAAAAGGGGGGGGGGACGCTTAAAGAGAGTATAATGCCAATTCATTGCAATCAGAGGGTTTCAGCACCTGAAAATCAACCAAACCACCGCGCAGCACCTTCGTTTGCTTTTCAATGCGTAGCGCTTTCCGCTCGTTGACAAGTCTTCTGCGGTTATCCACTGTTTAAAACCAATGGCCAAAGAACCAAAGTGAGTAGCTTCATCACGCTAAGCAAAATTAATATTGCACAGAAAAGTGATCATGTGGTTCTTTGCAGGAAGATAGTGCAGTACTCATGCTTGACTATTGCGAAATATGATAAAGCGTGATGCAACTACTGTTCTTGAGTAACCGCGTGGCATTGAAAATGTGATTTTTCTCTAGTCGATAATTGCTTCAATCATGAAGAACCATATGGGTACAATTATGGACAATATATAACATTTCCTTTAAGCTACACTACATGCGGCTTCGTCAACGAGGTTTTTTTTATTGAGCCTTAAGGTCGTGAGCTGCGTTGACACCATGGTTTATTTACTTGGCGAGATGTTTTGAGAAAGAGTCACGAGACAGTGTCACAGACCGCGGGGCTTTGGGTTTGTGCAAGGCACGAAACAAATATAACTTTTGCTTCTGTTACAGTGGTGACATACATTGAAGAGCACCATATTTCGGAAAAGCAAGGTTAAAACAGCAGCAAGCATTTCTCACTTTACCTTTCTTTTAGAGCGCAAGCAAACGCATAAAAAAATTCAGCTATTCCGGACAGAGCGTGCCACAATGCAAAGGCGGTTCCCCCAGCCAACGTCACCAGATTGCCGTTCGCACCGCCATCATCGGTTGCGCACGAAACTAAAAGATTACGTGCCATAGGATACCTGCACATAAGTTTCGCAGCTGGAACCTCCTAATGAACAAATTTATTTTCTGAAATATTATACGCATTTGATTTGCTGTACCACACCTGAGCCACCTGCATCAAGGGCGTCAGAACATGTTCAAGTAGGCTTATGTACGGGTAACATAGTCGGAATTAAGTCGGAACCATGAGTTAGAAAAAGGTTGTCGAGGTCAGGTCGAGGCGAGGTCTATGACGGCCGCTAAATGTTTAGGGTAGGTCTCCTAAATGCACCTCAACCTCATTGGATGAACTTGAGGTTGACGTGAGGTCGAGCATTTTTGGGGTCGTTTGCCCGCCTTAGGTAGCAATTATATACGGACACTCGAGGCGTGCTCGCACCGCCGCAGCCGTTGCGCTGTCACGGTATTCGAGCGCATGCGCAGCTTGCTTGGTTAGAAGGTCTCGAGAGACGCGGGAGACGACGCGCAGTGCGTTTCGACTAAAGCCAAGTGGGGACGAACCGGCACGCTCCGCTCCACCGGCTCCGCGCGCAGCCAAGCCAAGGCAACGTACTGCCTTCCGCTACCCGCCAGGGTAGCGTGCAGTGGCTACGACGTTGCGCTGCTGAGCTCGACGGTTCCATCCCGGCCACGGCGGCCGCATTCGAAGGTTGGGCGGAATACAAAGACACGCTCGTGTGTGCCGTGCATTGGGTGCATGGTAAAGGAACTCGGGTGGTCAAAGTGAATCAGGAGCACCAGACTCCATCGTGGTTCGTAGAATTCCAGAATTTATTATTATTATTATTATTATTATTATTATTCCACTGCCGGCGTGATCGTGGTGCGCACAAAAATGCACTAGCGTAGCTGAAGACTAGCCGTCTGCATGGCACGTCATGGTGCAAGAAATGGTTTGAGCGGAACAGATAGTGAACTTCCAGCTACGAACGCAGACGTTTCTTTTTTTTTTCTTCGGTCTCCTTTCTTGCAGCCGCGGGGTGCGATGTTTGCAACGCTGCTATGTCAGTCCAGCGTTGCGAGGTGCCTGCTAACTTCCGGGCCTGTCTCTGCTGCAGAGCAGCAGTTGCTTGACATGCTGCGTCGCGTCAACATATCGCCTCCGCATGTTCTTAGAACACCGTCCGAGGAGCTCCAGTGCAGCGCTACACCTTAGTAGCGCTTTCAATGCCTCACCGTTCGGGGTTAAAATATTTTAGTGCGCAGCTCTTAGGCGCCCGTTCCCGGGTTGAGCCCCGGCGGCGTCGTTAGGCGCAAGCCCGCGAACGCGCTCGTGCATTGCTCACGCGTTCATCGTCTTCTTCCACAGCTGTTTCCGATGCGGCAATCATGCAAGCATTGCCATACTGCCCCACCCTCCGCGAAGGCGCTGACGGCCCTGGCCCACTGCCAATCGGTACGGTGATTTCGGTCTCAATTCTTCGCCTCAAAATATTGCGGAATGAAAACACATATACAGCTGCGCTCAAATTTTGCGTTAGGGAGTATCGTAATCGCTGGACTTTTTTCTTTCGTTCGTTCCTAAAATCTTTTATTTCCGCGTTTGACGAATCGAGTAGCTCCAACTGATGTCGGGCCAACCAGAAGGAGACATCATCGAACTGGGGCAGTGCGTAGGCAGAGAAGTCCCTATGGGCAAGCCAGTCGCCTGACATGTGCGCAACATTCGCCGCATATATCGAGCTCAAGAGTATAGTGGTATTTCAATCCGCATTTCAGCGCATATGCACATGGCGCCCTCTCACCTTTCCGCTCCGCATATACGCTAGACTACTGACTTTTCGAACCTCCTCACATCTGCTTCGCAGCTCCACTCTAACGTCCGTGCCCAGAGGTGAATGCCCCGGCTGTCAGCTCATAAGAGGCACTTCCCCGCAGTGCTATGGAACACTCGACCCAGTGACAGCGCTCAGCCCGGCCTCATTCTTGCACAGCTAGCGGAAGAGACCGCACGCCAGCAAACACGCCGTACAAACGTCTTGAAACATAACGGGGGTGCATCCTTTCAAAGTACGGGTCTGTGTTTGCTTCGCTGTGAGCGCGTTATCTTCACGAACGAACTTGCTGCGTGGTAAGTCATTTACTCGAGAGCTGGCGGGGCGTTTTCTTCGAATACGCGCCGTTCTGTACGGCGGTGCGTGTCCCCTTAATTTGACGCTGCTACTTTTGTTGGGTTATTGGTAACTCTTTTCCTTGAGAGTTCACGTGTCTCTTTTCGGCATTCTTTTACAGGGCACTTTCATTAGCTGCGCTGTCCCGTTGACAATCTGCTGCTGGAACTCTCAGCAGAGCTCTTTGTGTGTACTGGTACCAACTGGGCTTATTTCGCGTTTTTGTTTCACTTCATCTCCTGTACTTACCGGACTTTTTGAACAACTTTTGGCGGAAGAGTGCTTCAGTACGGCAGTTCTCTCTTCGGGGCGAACGTTTCTTTCTCTCTTCTTTCTCTAGCCTTTTGTTCTTTGTTTCGCTGACGCTGAGTGTTCCTTGTTGCTATAGGGGCGTTGCTTCTATTCCTGTCGCGAAAAGTCACTTTGGCAGAAAACCCCTTTTCTCTGGTTCCCTACCGCGTTCTCTGAGTGCCCTTACCGAGAATCAGCCGAGAAGTTTGGCCTTTTGAGTGACACGCTTTTCAACAGCGCGCCCTGTGCCCGCCATCGACTTATTGCAGCCGCTTTTTCTTTTTCTCTCACGGATCTAGCCTTTTATTTTTTAATGCCCTTACTTCTCATGGGCGGAAACGTGCTCGTCGTGGTACCATTTGGCACACCGTCATATATCACCGCTGGTATCCCTCAAGAATTGCTAGTGCTGTAGACTGGGCGCCGTCATATGAAACCTTGATATGACGCTCGTGACTTCCGTGTCTGTTGAAAAAAACAAATGTGACACATTCCCAACACCCAGATCCCAATTATTAATATCCACGTTGACAGCTCATTTAAGAAGCAATGACTGCCGACACTGCAACCCGATCGCTGACAGCGCGAACTGAACCCTGACTCGTAGGCAAATTCAAACGTGTCGCGCAAAGCCACTGCTTTTCTATTTGCTCACGTCTCGTGACTCGCCCCTTACCAACATTACACCGAGATACTGTTCGTTTACAAAAAAAAAAAAAAAAAATCAGCGTAGACTTGAGTGATTCTTGACACTCTGAACTTATTCAGTGCGACATGCAGGAGGCATCTGACACCGCCATTTTATCTATCTCCGTCGTCTTATTCAGCAGCAGTTCTAAACAATTTTTAGTTCTTTCTTCGCCACAAGGTGATGATGCTTGGGACAGAGAAATTAAGATATCGCCACGACAACGGTGTCCCGGAAGTGTCGGACCGGACAGTCGAGTATTTAATCGCAGTCGCAGTAAAATCACGAAGCAAGTGTTGATCCTACTACAATGAGACGAACGTGTTCTTCTATATACAACTACGGGTAGGAGAATGAAATATATGGGAGGAGGTTTCGGCCCACTTGATAAGAGATTTCAACAGCACACGATAACACCAGAAACACACACACACGCGCACGCACGCACAAACACACGCACACACCTTCTAGCATAGCTTACAGATGGTGCGGTTTCTGCAAATAACGTTGGAACATTGTAATTAAATATTTCGAGCATTACTTGGGACGATGTACTTGTGCTTGCGATATAGCTTGTGCGCAAGCCGTGTTTCGCCGGCTATACGCTAACTAATTACCACATGCCGCAGTGTGTTTGGGTGATGCAATTTGATCTGCGTCGTGCTGCAGAAATGTGCGAACCTCACTTTTCCCCAATTGATTTGGGTTCAAGAACAAGAACCACGGAAGCTAACACTGTTAAACCTTATTGCTACAGCTGCCCTTCTGTTCACCAAGCTTAGCATGTTTCTCGTTTTCAAATCACTTTCTTCTTCAGCGCGTTCATAGCCTCGACAACAACGATTCCTAATTCGGCTATCGCAAAATAGGGAGGTCAGAGTTCGCGCTGCGCAATGCACTTTTGTGAAAGAGTAAAAACTACTTATAAAAAGCTGAATATTGCAAATTTTGGTATAAGAAAATACCTGCAAAGGCTCTTATACTTAAGCGACAAGCTGAATACGTCCTTGCTTTCCAAATAGCCATGCTATTTCTCTCAACGTTTAGAGAGAAAATATGCGCGCAACGCATTACGTTGCCCCCATGCACGTTGTGTGTCAGCGCTCACTGATCCTAGGAGGCCTCCCTGCAATGTTTACTTTGGCCTCCCGCTTCTGAACTCCTACGTCTTGCTGTAACAATTTTGTGCGCACGTAAACATCTTTAGAATGTTGGGATGTTCCCGGAAAACAATGAACCCTGTAAGCATAACACCATCGTATTGTGCCATCGCTTGCTTTCTCTAAATTTGAGCGCACCAAGTGGCCTAGCCGGCCATTGGTTGTTGGCAGCTATTTTTGAAAAGGGTTCTTGTTGTTGTTGTTGGCCTGAGTGGTTGTGGCGCATTGGCCATGAATCGGGTGTTAAATTAGGTGTATAAGAACAAGGAAATTAACAATTTGAACGTTGGAACTTAGAAAGCAAAATTTCTGTGTGAGGAAAAAAGCCATCAGAAGAAAACTACGAAGAAAAAGAAAACGAATAATACGTCAACAAATAAATACATAAATAAACGAAAATTGTGTTGGCGAGAGGGCACGATCAGATTGAAGCAGGTAATTTTGGATTGCCAAGTAAGCATTTCTGTAGCTGAACCCAATCATAGAGGCTCCAAATGATAGGATGAAATAAAATCTAGGCCAATATTGCGAAGCGGGATTTCCAGTAATCTTTTTCCTAGTACAGAAAAACGCCTGCAAGACAATAAGAAATGGTCTATTGTCTCTGCTTCACCACATAATGAGCATAATGGAGAGGGCACCAGACGAGACCAGTGTAGACATTAGTGTAACGCAGGTATACGGCAGCACAGCCTCGTGATGGACACGTCAATTTTTCGTGTTTGGCAAGAATCTCTGTTCCAAGGGTATAGAAGATGTCGGCAATCCACAGAGTTAGTGCGGAGCCTGACACTATCTGCATAATGACACTGCTGCGAAATCTATTAGTAGGGACATGAGCAGTCGAATCACAATACGGGAGAATCGAACCGCTTATCGATGCCTTGGCTAGAGAATCTGCGATTTCATTTATAATGAGTTCTCTATGGCCAGGCGCCCAAATTAAACGCACACTTCTCAAGTATCCACGTACCAATGAATGAAACGTCCTTACTACGCGAGAGTCACGAGAAGCAGTAAGGAATGAGCACAATGATAACGAATCAGTGACTAGCACGGCTGATGTAATGATGGGCCTCATTTTCGTAGAGAGTACCACGGCCATCAATTCGGCTACAGAGAGTAGCATAAAATCTGACAGTCGAAGAGAATATGTCCAGTCAAGGATCGGGGAAATATACCTACACCTGACTTTTCTTCACATTGCGAAGCATCTGCCGCAATTATGATGTTTGTTTGACGGCTCCGCAGATGATCTTGTAATAGACCATGTAGAATACGATGTGGAGTAATTATTCATAATTAGAAAAAATGTCATCGAATTGAATATCAAGGGTAACAGATCTGTCGGGAATCCGAAGTACGTACATCGCAGATGCGCAAGTCCAAAGGGTCAAGTAATTGTTGCGCGAATGTAATTTGCGGAGTATGTAATCACGGCCATTTGACACCAAAAAACAACGCAGGCTGGGAAATAAATATTGTTTGAGAACGTCGCAGCAACGATTCATAAGTTCTCTTAAAGTATGCACGTTGAAAAGACGGAATCTGCATGAAAGAGAAGGAACACGGAATTCTAGATACAGAACAGAATTTGCAAGAAATTTAGGAAGCCCTAGACACAAACGTAATGCTTATCTTTCTCGGAGGATCAGAGGGCGGCACTTGTAGGCTGGAGCTCCAGAGAAGAGCACGCAACAAAATAGTATTATGTGACGTACGCACATGCGATATATTCTAATATCGCTTCTCTCGGGGAGAGGGAGAGAGAGAGAGAAACCTGCTCTGTTTATACTGTGTGCATTTTTTCTCTACTTTTGAACGCGCCAACACCTGATTCTTACAAGACGCCGGGGAAATCGAGGTTTCTTCCTTATAGGAAGCCGGCGGGTTCGCCTCAGCCCGATACTTCGCAAGGAGCTCAGAAGACTTCAGTTGAGAGTAGCCAGGGCTACTCTCAACCAGGTGTTACCAGAGTAACACCTGGTAAGTAACGACTGAACGGCTCCTCAAGCCCGCCTGAAAGCAAGCGTCAAGGAATTGAGGGGTCTGATGGTGAGTCGACAGCCATCGGAGACACAACTGTGGCAGACATGGAAGACCTGGATGGGGAAGGTTTGAGAGTTGTTCGCCATTGGAAAGACAAAGAGAGGACAGTAGGAGTTCCTATTCTCATTGCAGCGATTCAAGACGGCAGTGACTTCAGGCAAGCGAATCCCATCACTCTGTACTCGGACATTGATAAAATTTTGGGTGTAGTCGCAGTCAGGAGCCGTTTCACTGCGCAAGGAGCGCTACTTCTAAATGCATAGACAGAGCAACATGCCAATGCACTTCTTCAGTGCTATATCATTTCCAACGTAGCCATTGCCACACGCGTGCCTGTGATGCGTTCTTACAGAACACATGTATAATCACAGAGGTGCCAAAATGGCACTCAGATGAAGAGCTAGCTACTGGCTTTCTTGACGCAAGGCGGATGTTCTTCACGCAAGGCGTATGACTCGTGAAATTCAGACAACGAATTTCACATGGCAGACGACGGGCTTTTGACTTTCGCTGAAAACACCGAGCATCTGGACAAATTCAATCTTGGCTTCACACTACAGGATATACGCTAAACTGTAACGCCAAGATGTTTAAATTGCCAGCGCTTTGGACATATTGCGAAGTAACGCAACGGGCAACAATAGTGCAAGCGATACGGTGGACCCCGTAATTTTAATACCTGGAACCGCACGGAGGGCTTTGTGTGTGTGAACTGTGGCGGTGGCCCTGCAGGAAGCTACAGTTGGTGCCATTCCCGATCCGCAGCTCTATAGAGAAAGAAAAGTTTAATCGTAGGACCAAATATGGTAGTCCTTTCTAAGCGAGAAGGCGGCTGTGAATCTGCCTCAAGGAGATGGCCCAGACTTCAACTACGCAAAGAACTTTCCTCAGCTAAAATCAATGAATGAGGCTTATAACGTGACAACCAAAGCAGTCGGAGAGCCCACGGCTGCGGGAAACCGGAATGAGATACCTAAAGGAAGCCTACAGTGAGCAAACACATAAGGAAATGATACAACATCGGAAAGCGACTGCACCACCTAATGCTACCGTCACTGAAAGTGAACCTCCAGAGTCGTGTGACCGATCCTACGCATCTACACTGATGGAAACACGAGAGTCAAACGAAGTACGTCAATTGGAGGACTGCCGTAAAATGCTGCGTGCCTTTTTCATGGCCTTGCACTCGCACGCTTCCAGGGTGCCTGAAAGCTCAGCGAAAGACTTGTTAAAAGCAGTACTGGCTCTGGAGTAATTAATCCGGAGCACTTGCTCTCACCGAGAATCGTTACAACATGGCTACAATAATGTTGCCCTGTCTCTCTTCACGCCCTACCGTGCCCCTTAAAATGCAGTGGAATTACGCCGGTCTTCGTCTCCGCCTTTCTGAGCTTGCTTTATTCTTGAGCGACACCCTTGGGCTCATCCTTGCCCTTTCTGGTGCCGGTATACCGAATGGCAATTCGATGCCAGGTTACGGTGTTCACGCAAATCAGAGGACTCCTTATTTTCTTAATGGAAGTGCCATGCTGCTCATTCACACATCATCCTGCCAGTTCAAGACATTTGCTCTTGTGCTGTGGAAGTAGTCGAGTGCGACTAGCCAGAAGAAACCTTAGTGTGTTATCAATGAACATTAGCCCTCGAAAGAAGCTGTCCATCAAATCTATTTTCAAATCTCTCTGCCACCGCTGCCCCTCTCCTAGGATTTTTTTCCCGGAGATTTCAACGCTCACCATTCGCTATGGGGTGGCATGAACGTTGACATTCGGAGAAAACAGCTGTTGAGGCCATAGATGCGGAGAAGCTGTGTGCGGCGAATGACAAGAAACCAACCTTGTTCAGATTCCCCAATTTCCACAGCGTTACTGACCTCGCGATTCATTCGGCAGACGCCATGATTTCGTCGACGACAGCTTCAGATTCAACGGGCGGTGACCTTTGTTCCATATTTACAAATGTTGCTCCACACCAAAAGAGCGAACGAAGGTGCTCCCCCGTTGGTATACTTATCAAGAAGCTCTTGATGAATCTATCGGAGATCCACCGGATATTATGCAGGATATTATTCATGAAAGGCGGATACTTCTGGACAGCACGGGAAGAAGACGATTTCCTCACTGACGTGTAAAACAGTTAGCCGCCACGGCTGACGTGGTAGCGGAATTAGTCTCCGCGAGCGTTTGGGGGTCTTACTGAAAGGACCGCGGATAGCACGCGAATTCACGAATTCGCGTGCTATCCGAATTCACGAATTCTTCTCACATTTCTGCGAGAGGTGGGACTGATGGACACATGGTGATATATTTCGCGCAGAAAGAGACGCTCAGGCAGAACAATTGCTGACCAGGTCTGCCACGGGCTAACCCCGCCTGTAGCAACATCCCCCCCCCCCCCCCCCATCAAACAAGAATAATTATATCTATCTCAAGAAACGCTTGGTGCGGTTTATTTAACGAGGCTGTAAAACATTCTCGTCGTCCCTTTCCCCGTTGAATCGTTTCTGCTCTTCTGCCGCTTCTATCGGGCAAAAATAAATTTTCTTTCTAGCCAGTTACGTTCTTGAACTACCGAATCTCTCATTTGCAAATGCATCGGCTAGGAAAAAAAAAGATGAGAATTTCGCGGCCCATTCACTACGAATGTTTTCGCCTGTCATTGTTTCGCCTGTGCATGCTTCGTCTGTCGGCGTTTAGTCAGCGCCCGATTTTGCAGATTACTACTGGACTACTGGACACTGCAATTACCATCAGCATTGCACACGCAGTGCACACACCGCTCACTACGTCATGAAACTTGCCAAGGTTGACGACTGGGTGTGTTGGTATAGCATATTAGAGGTTAGATTGCGCAACATTTTGACGAGACACACAGAAGAGACACACACCACAGAGCGCAATCCAACCTCTAATACGTCATGAAGACATGACATCTATTACCGATCTCGCAGCAGTCGGCTAGACGCCGGTCTCAGCATCAGAAGAAAAGGCTTCATCCTCGCCGAATCAGTCGCCTTTGCCTATGCTTTACTTCGTTTCTAAAGACACATGCTGTTGCCACTGCAACGTTCTGATTGTTAACAAAAGTGAATCGTCCGAAAAATACATCCGATCGCTTGTAAAACAAAGGCAGTGAGTGAAGTTGGCTTCTCCCCGTTGAATCCCCTGCTGTGGAGAAGCCAGAATTAACGGACGTTTGTTAGTGCAGTACGCACGCGCCCAGGCGCAAATTGAGAACTTTTCAGACACTTCGCAAGTACTATACGCAAGCGGACACGTGTGAAAAAAAAAAGTTTTCACCATAATGGGAAACAGTGGCGTGATGCCAAAATTAACTTCTTGGGTTTTACTTGCTGAAATCATGATGTGATTGCGAGACACACTGTAGTGGGGGACTCCGGGTAAATTGTGGCCACGTGGGGGTTCTTTGACATGCACCTAAATCAAAGTGCACCAGCGTTTTTTTTTTCCTTTTTTTTAAATTTCGGCTTCCGTCGAAATTAAGCTGCTGCGGCCGGAATTAACTCGCGACCTCGAGCTCAACAACACAACGCCGTAGCCATTACACTACCGCTATGGGTAGCGCGAGATCTGACGCAATATATATTATACTCAGTAAGCCTTGCACTGTTCGTGCGGTTTCGGTTGCAGCAAACATGCGTAAACGCGCGCCAGCAATCTCTTTTCGAGAACAACAATAAGAAAACTTTATTATCTCACAACTGTAGTACAAGTCGTCTTCATTTTTGGAGGTGGCTCTCTATGGCAGTGGAGAGGCGCGGCGTTTTCTTCCTATGTCTCATCCTGCCATTCGCTTCTTACCACTGGCTTCGTTTAAGTTCTTTCACCTCGGCGGCGCTTTATCGATAGGGCGCAGAGAGGGACGTCAGCCAACCATTCTAGCGAGCGACCAGGACAGTATTTTTTAGGCGAAGTAATCTGCTTTTCTGAAGCGTCGGCGAAGTGGTTGAGAAGCAGAATCTCGGATTGTAAATCTGTGGATGCGCTGCTGAAATCCTCACGCGAAATTGAGACTTGTTTCTTTTAAAAATTTATCGCAAAACTCTTCCGCATTTTTGCGATGGTCACTGCCCGACATTAAAGCAACTCGGGCAGTGAAAGCCAGAAAACGCATTGCTGAAAAAAAAAAAAAAAGCTCACGCAGAAACTTTTCTGGGAGTGGTCTTAGCATGTGTAAGCATGGTGCCACTTGCTCATCTCCACGTAGCCCGGTGTCATAATCAATGTTATGAAACTTGATCCGACCAGTATAAACCCTTATCAACCCTTACCCGCCGTGGTTGCTCAGTGGCTATGGTGTTAGACTGCTGAGCACGAGGTCGCGGGATCGAATCCCGGCCACGGCGGCCGCATTTCGATGGGGGTGAAATGCGAAAACACCCGTGTACTTAGATTTAGGTGCACGTTAAAGAACCCCTGGTGGTCGAAATTTCCGGAGTCCCCCACTACGGCGTGCCTCATAATCAGAAAGTGGTTTTGGCACGTAAAACCCCACAATCTAATCTTATCAACCCTTATCCGTTGTTATCAACTTCGTCGGACTGGATCCGACCCTTATCAACTCTTATTGGTCGGTATCAACATCATCGCAATCGATCCGACCCTTATCAACCTTTGTCTCTCCGTATCAACACTCCATATGGTTCACATATAGTCACCTTCTGCAAGCGTGGCTGTTTAGCCTAGTGGGTAAGACCCTCGGTTTGTCAACATGGGGTCGCAGGTTTGAAACTGACCATCACCAACGTTCTTTCTTTCGAATTTATTTTGTTTTATGCATTAATTTATAGCGATTCGTCGTACGTGACGGACGGACGGAAGGTTTTCCTCGGTGGGTACGCATGGAAATTTTTACGCATTTATAATAGCGTGAATGCGATTACATTAAGCACAGGGGACCGAATTAACGTTCCATATGCCACACTTGGCACGCACGCTAGTGGCGACCTAGAGCTGTGGTAGACACATGAGATGGAAAACCTCAAAGCAAGATTGTGTGAGAACCATCGATTATTGTCAATGCAAGAGGATAGCCCGAATGAACAGGCGAGCGAACGAGAGAGAAAGAGAGAGCGAACGAACGTTTTCTCTCCCGAGTCCGACCATCGACCACCGACCACGCATGCATTTTGGCAGTGGTGACCGGTGCCAATGGACGCCGCCTCTGTTGAAGTTTTACTCCATTGCTATACTCGAACTTGCAGAAGACTGCACCTGTCGTCGGCCACAGAATTCATACTGAGCCGCGGAAAGTATACATGCAACAGCTGTTTGTCGCATTGTTGTACGAACGCAAAAGAATGCCGTTGGCCAAGGTGACAGTATTGCCGGGAGAGTGAGGCAATGTTTGACAAGTACTGGGGATCTTGCCCCTAATTTTTTATTTGTTTGCGTACATCCCGCACAAGCAACTTATGTTTTATTGCACACTCTCGAGTTTTTAACTCGAGAGTGTGCCAATTTTCCCTTTCATTTCATGTTTCATTGCACACGCTCGAGTTTTTAACTCCAGAGTGTACCAACTTTCCCTTTTATTCATGGAGTTCTTAGAGCGAAGCTGCTTATGGCTAGGGTTCCGTGCATTTTTGTTCTGCGTCTGCAAAAACCGTGGGCTGATCCCGGAGATCGTGCAATACCGTGCCGACCCAAGGCAGAGGTGAAGGAGGCTTCAAGCATTCCCCCAACTTCCAAAAGTAAGTTTAATATCTTGGGTCCAAATAGAACCCGTATGAGATATTAAGCTGATAGGAACAGATACTACAGTTTCACCCGCGTTGGCCATGTCTACGTTCACACCGCCCTCTCTATGTTGGCATTCCAATCGCTTTAGTACCTACTTTCCTTTCCTTACGCTCTCCCGTGGTGGCGGTTCCGTCGAAACGTCACGCGTGTCTAGTTTCCTCCGGCTCCTCGGGGCGGTGGTCCCGTCGCCCACGCGAATGTATATAAAATCCCGGTAAATGAGTTCGTATCTTTGTTTAAAATTCTCTGTCACCTCGGTGTCGTCTGCTAAACAGCTTCGCTGGTCATTTTTTAAAATCGTTTTTGACAGATAGCGCATATTTGCCTTGCAGTCTTCTAGAATAGGAGCAAATTGCGTTCAAGAGAAATCGCAATGTCCAGGTAACTAATGAAAGAGATACAGTAATTAACTTGTAAATTATTCATTTTGGTGTTGCCGTTGTGAGTGCGAAATCGAACTCGAGCAATGCTGAGGTTGTGTCAGCGTAGCAAAAATCCTAAGACTAGCAGCACTTTCGATATAGTATTCGTCCTTAACATACGATAGAAAATACATCGGCATTCCAGTTAATACTTTTTCCAAAAACGTCGCTGTGGCAGTTCGGGCGAGCTTAACTGTAGCGCTACTGCACTTTATGCAAGATTATAAAACCTACGCACGAACCCACGCACCGATCCACGCGTCCGCCCACCCACTGTTCGTGTTTGTGTTCCTTAAGGTTTGACGCTCGGAGATGTCAGGGACACTTCACTACAGATGGTCGCCGCAAAGAGGCCAAGTGATCCAACGACTGACTAACGCAAGTGAAGTAAGCAACTTGCGTTAAGTAAGCATGCGCGCGCGAAGAAAGTAAAGGAAACGTGCACGGCTCACTCACCGAGCAGCGGCGACTTGTGCCAGTATCCATCGCGCACCTCGACGTAGTCGGTCTCGCAGTTGTCCGACTCGTAGATGTCCAGCTGGGTGACGTTGAGCACGATGCGCTCCCCGTGCGTGGCCGTGACGCGCCACTCGCAGTGTTCGCCTTCGGCCAGCGGCGTCACACTGTTCACCAGCTCCGGGGACGCGATCAGGCCGCTCGGCTCCTGCATGGTACGGCCGCACTCTGCCGCGCGGACCGCACGCGAGCGCAATAACATTTAGGAAGTGCGCGCGAGGTAACGGCGACGAGCGCTATTCTGACTGCCGCATCTACGTCCCCTCTTCCTACAAATCCTCTTCTTCGGCTAAGCTCGGAGAGTGACGTCGAGCCCTGACTCAAGTGGCACTGCCATCAGAACAACGCTGGCCGGCAATTCCTGAGGAGTTGACTGAGAAACACTCTTTCCTACTATGGGGCGCCACAGCACAGATGCCTTATCTCAGTGATTAGGAAATTATAATTCACTAATAAATCAATAAAGCGCGATTCAGTCAAGGGGCGGCGACACGGCAATCCGAGTGTACCGTCATTTTCAAACGGAAGTGCCATGATATACATCAGGCGAGAAATACCCCATATCGCCTTACCAGCACAAGACCTTTGCTCTACTTCCTTGGAAGTCGCTGCTGTGAAAGTATGCCAAGGAAACAGAAAACTGAGTGTGGTAACGGTTTGCACAAGTTCACGAAGGAAGGTCTCTATGGCGGCGTTTCTAAAGGACCTTTGCTTTCGTTACCCCCTTCCTAGAATAATCTGTGGCGATTTCAACGCAAATTATTCGCTCTGGAGAGATCAGATTGTAGACTTTCGAGGCAAGGAACTTGTAGCAGCCGTGGATGCTGCTGACTTATGTGTGCCGAACGATGGCAAACCGACTTTTTTCAGGCCATTAGATTCATGGAGTGCCATAGACCTCGTGTTACATACTACAGGCATTTTGGAATAATGGAGGACAGCCCCTTAGAGGATGAGCAGGGGCCATTTTCCGATCTTCGCCAATATCACCTGATTTCAGACTGCTGGTCCACAATTCTGTACTGTGACACGTCGAGACACATATAAAGAAGCGTTCGATGAGTCCCCTGGTGACCTTGTTGCAGATATGTTGCGGAGCAAGAGAGTGGCTACTTCAGTGTTGAAAGTGCCAGACCATTTCCCTACTTCTGACTTGAAACTAAAGAACCTCTGCGCAGTGCGTAGGAGAGAGGAGCGGACACTAATGAGAAAAAAGGAAAATCCTCCTGCGAAAACTGAATATAGCAGGATAAACGCTGTCAGCCCGTCGCCACACAAAAAGATTAAGAAGAGTTCAATGTGCTGCTTCCTGTGAGAGATTATCGGCGTTTACTCCTACGTAAAAAGTATGGGGAGTAATCAATAGCCTTTCCGGAAAGATTAGCCCGCACAGGCCATTCGAAGTACTTGCTTTAAAGCAAGGAAAATATTTACAAACCCTAGCAGAAGATTTCGCACATGTATACACATATCGAACATCAGCAGGTGTGGCAAACCCTCCACCATCTAAAATCATTCCATACGATGAATACGCTATTCATATTTCGTGAATTAGATTTGGCGCTTAGCAAATTGAGAAAACAATGTGCTGTGGATCCCGATTTGATCAGCAATCAGCTGCTGATAAGTCTGCCATACGAGCGAAGCCGCGTGTCCACTTTCACCGACGAAATGCCGTTTTAGGGGCCCAAAGGAATGACAAGTAAATTTGGCGGCCAGCCGGCATTGACGCGCTAGGCCAACGCCGCAGACAGCAAAGCGATAACGCAAGCTACTCGCGGGTGGGGACCTCGGAGACGTGACGAAAGGCGGGGGGGGGGGGGGGGGGGGGCGACATCGACGACACAGACGCTCTTTTTCCAGCCAGTATCGGTTTCAAGGAGCCTGCCAAGGGGAACTAATTGTTTGTGTCGCTGCCACATGAAATCCGCTATTCAAAATTTAATCGTTGGGATAGGTAGTGTCGAGCACGGGCCCCAAAGTAATCATTTGCTGTAGCCACCTATTGTTGATAATTATAAAGTTAATTACCGCAACTTCGCTAATTAGGCACGTAATTGCAGAAACTGCTCTGTATCTAGAGGCTGCCTATCCGCGCACTCAAATGGTAAACACAACGTCACCGTGATTTATATTTTTGTAATTTTAAAAATGTGTTGCAGCTAAAAAAGAACACTCTGTAGATGAGACACACGTATGCACCCGAAAAGTAG
Source organism: Dermacentor andersoni (assembly GCF_023375885.2). Classification (NCBI taxonomy): domain Eukaryota; kingdom Metazoa; phylum Arthropoda; class Arachnida; order Ixodida; family Ixodidae; genus Dermacentor; species Dermacentor andersoni. The sequence goes on from NC_092814.1 coordinate 310,693,478, forward strand.
CGTAAAAACAATAAAAACACAGAGCGGCCTGAAACAGGCCTGCGATACAAATACTAAGAAAACGCTAACAGACTACTGAGGCACCGAACACGTGTGTATCACATGGAAAGAAACAAAAGTTCTTTCGGAGAGACCGCCAATGACGGCGAGCTAACGCAATCGCCATCGTTAAAGCATCGCATGGCCACTGCCTCTGCAATCCCTCTTTCAAGCTGGCCATTTTTTTCTGCCGATAATCTCAGTCTCTGAAAACAAAAGAGGGCAGCCCTAGCAACTACGGCAACGATTAGCAAAATTCGACCGTCCAGCAGCTCCCAGGGAACGTTCATGCTTACGCAAGCGAATGTTAACGCACCTACCGGTTAGTCCAATGTAGAATCAGCGGCACTTTAGTGGAGTCTTACATATGACACCTGTCGTGCAAGGCACGTGCGAATTTGTATGCTTCGTTTTATAGGAGGCCGAGCCCGTGGTTCCCCTCGCCACCATGCTGCACAACTTGGAAAGTGTACAAGGTGCTCAGAAGGCAACATCAACCCCATATTTACCAGGAAGGAAGGAAGGAAGGAAAAAGTGGAGAAGGAAGGCAGGGAGGTTAACCAGTTTTGCCTAACCGGTTTGCTACCCTACACATGGGAGGGGGATGGGGGGGATGAAAGATGGGGAGAAGAGATAGAGGGCACATAACACGGCACACACATCGTTGGTTACAGTCTGTCACTCTTGTGTGGTACGTGACATCACTGTCACAGTCGCTTGTCCAAGCCCGTATCCTTCATAAACCGAAGTAGTCCCTTCGTCGCCTTCAGCTGCGATGTCTTCAGTCGGCGATATGTGAAAATGGTTGCAACTGACGATGGTCTACTGTCAAGGTGCGCTAGAACGGACGCCATGGACTGTCTCTGAACATTATATTCAGGACAGTCGCACAGAATGTGTTCCAGCGTCTCCTCGCAAAGACAGGCATTGCAGAGAGCGTTGTCGGCCATTCCAATGCGAAACGAGTAAGATTTCGTGAAGGCCACCCCTACCCATAAGCGATAAAGCAGGGTGGCCTCACTTCGGCGGAGTCCGGTTGGCATACAGAGATGCATCAAGGAGGGCAGGTCGTGTTGATGATCGCTGCGGTTGGTCTGGCTGCTTGGTGTGCACCATAGAGAGAGCGTGATCTCCTGTGCAAGCACTTGAAGTCTGCTGGCTGCGTCGGAACGTGAAAGTGGTATGGCCTCTTCCTGTGTGTCTTCAAGAGCTGTCCGAGCGGCTTTATCGGCGTCTTCATTTCCGATGACGCCGCAGTGACTTGGCAGCCACTGAAATGTCACGTGATGTCCTTTCTCATGTGATGTATGGAGTAGGCATCTAATATCGAATACGAGCTGTTCAGATGGCCCGCGACGCAGAGCTGATAGTACAGATTGTAGGGCTGCCTTTGAGTCGCTGAAAATTGACCATTGTCGAGGTGGTTCCCGATTGACAAAACAAAGTGCAGCTCGAAGAGCAGCTAGTTCCGCAGATGTAGATGTCGTTGGGTGGTCAGTCCTAAAGCTGATGGTAATACCTCTTTCTGGGACGACTGCAGCACCGGACGAACACTGGATGTTTGTGGAACCGTCAGTATAAATATGTGCACTGTCTGCGTACCTCTCGTGCAGAAGAAGCAGAGACAGTTGTTTCAGCACAGGCGACGACAGCTCAGACTTTTTCCCGATTCCTGGCACGTTGAGATGGACTGTGGGGCTGACAAGGCACCAAGGGGGCATCGATGGTTTAGATGCAGCGGTGAAGCCCGAGGGAAGTTTGTCGTTGTACTTGACAATAGTTTTTGAGAATGATGCTTGGTGCCTGTCTGAAGGTAGTGTTGCAAGGTGGTGATAGGGGGCCCGTGCCAAATGTCTGATATGCGTTCTCAGGGTTTCCACCGTGATGTGAGTCTGCATTGGATGGTCCCGAGCAATCGCAATAGTTGCCTCAGTTGACGTGCATCTCGGCAAACCAAGACAAACTCTGAGTGCTTGAGCTTGCGCTGCTTGCAGAACACGAATATTTGTCTTGCAGGTGTTGTTCAGTACAGGTAGACTGTATCTTAAAAAACCGAGAAAGAGAGCTCTGTAGAGTCTCAGCATTGCGTCTACTGACATCCCCCACGTCTTTCCTGTCAGGTATTTAAACAACTGGGAGGTTGCTGTTAGGCGTCGTTTCATGTAAGCCACGTGCGGGCTCCAACAGAGGTCTCGGTCGATAATTACGCCTAAAAATCTGCAGGTTCTGACATAGGAAATGGTCCGCCCGTTGATTGAGATGACATAAGGCGTCATTGGTTTGCGAGTAAACGCCACTAGGGCGCATTTTTCTGGCGATATGCTGAGACCTTGTTCACACAAGTAGCTCGCTGTCAAAGTAGCCGCTCTCTGAAGCCGTGCACGTATCTGAGGACGTGTGACTGCCGAAGTCCAGAGACAGATGTCGTCTGCGTATACTGAAATTTTGGTGGTAGTTGGCAAGTGTTCAGCAAGCCCAATAAGAGCGAGGTTGAATAGCGTCGGGCTGAGAGCACCGCCTTGAGGAACGCCCTTGCTGGTATAGCGTCGCGTAGTTGGGCCATCGTCAGTTAATACATAGAATGATCTTGCAGATAGGTAACTTGCAATCCATAAAAATACTCGGCCACCTAGGCCAACCGTCACAAGAGCGTCGAGAATAGCCTCATGCAATACGTTATCGTATGCCCCTTTCACATCTAAGAATAAAGCTGCAGATAAACGTTTACGGGACCTTTCGTGCTGGACATATGAAACGAGATCAACTACATTGTCGATGGAAGAGCGGTCACGTCGGAAACCAGCCATGGAACTCGGATAAATCTTGTAGTGTTCAAGGTACCATTCCAGGCGGCCAAGGATCATCCGTTCCATTATCTTTCCTACACAGCTGGCCAACGCTATCGGGCGGTAAGAGCTGAGCTCTAGTGGGGATTTGCCCTGCTTCAATATTGGCACCAGGCGGCTCACTTTCCATTCGTCAGGAACATTTCCCTCCTGCCATGAGGTGTTGTAGAGACTCAATAGTGCTGTCCGTGCGGATTCTCCGAGATAGCACAAGGCTCGGTATGATATACCATCTGGACCCGGAGATGATGAGCGCCTGCAGAGAGCTAGTGCCATATTTACCAGAAATCTTTTTAAGATTATGGGAAACCTTATGTATATAGGGAAGTACTGTAAAATTTTTCCTACTAGCCTGTTCATTAAATTGATGGTTCTTTGTCCTTTTTCCGTAACTTGACAAGCAATGATTCGGCAATTGAAAGTAAAAGAAAACTCGGAAAACCCGCCTTTTCCAGACGTCCCACTTGAAGTTGAAAACTAGAAAGCTGTATGTGGTAACATAATTTTAAAAGCGCTGATCTAAAGCATGATGAGTCTATACCCCGCTTTATAAGCATTGAATGAGATGAATCGAAAGGCAGCAATGCTTTTTGTGTACCTGGGCTCGAAGGCCCAGCAAGCTTGGTCAGCGGACGAAAAATGTTACTTTAAATTAAAAAATTGGATTGACCCATTATGCGAAAGCCCGTGAGTGAAGTTAACTGGCTTGATCAACTGGAAAAGACTGATAAAATTTCGAGCGCCACTTCTGCAAGGTCGTCGTCGTCTAGTGAAAGTTTTAGTATGTTTGAAAAATCGTCTGCGTATCTAAGGACTCTCAAAATAGAAGGATCAGTCAGCTTAAGCTTCAGCGCACGGTCACAATTAGCAAGGAAAATTTCACAAAGCCCTGGCGCGACACTGGACCCAATGCAAATGCCTTTCCTCCGGACATACAATTTATGATAGCTATCAATATCATATCAATTTATCAACAGGGATTTCTGAGTCCGAATCGAATACGAACCGAATAGTGCCAAAAGCGAATAGAATCGAATAGTTTTCAAATACTGAACAGCTATTATCACAATAAATATAAAACGATGTTGACATCCTAGTATTCTTCAAGTTTGCCAGTTTCTGTCATTACATAGTACGTTATGAAGCGTTGTTTATTAAAAGCACAAAAAGAGCACTAGGAGCAAATAAAAAGAAAAAAAATTAAATTCTGGGGTCTCACAGGCCATAACCACGATCTGAGTATGAGGCACGCCGTAGTGGTAGGGCTCCGGGGTAATTTTGAGCACCTGGGGTTATTTTACGTGCCCCCGATGCACGTACGAGACATTGGCGTTCTTGTATTTGGTCCCCATAGAAATACAGACGCGCGGCCGGGATTCGATCCCGTGACCCCGTGCTTAGCAGCGCAACACCATAGCCGCAAAGCCACCGCGGCAGGTGAGCAAGCAAGCAGTTTCTTCCCGTGCACGGGACCCTTCGGAGAGTGCGAATGATCCCTGTACAGCCTGTAAAGTGTAACTACCTAAGCGACGTAGCCTGCTCCACTACGCAAGTTCTTATGTTTCATGCCTATACCATTGTCCGCGAGGGTGCAAATTTACCTTATATTTGCTCCAGTTTTATAGTTTATTGGGCGCAGTCGACGTTTGAAATATTCGAAAAGTATTAGAAAAATATTTGCATTTACAAATAATGACCATTCGATTCGAAGATCGATTCCAGTAGGACACTACTCGACTGGTTATTCGAAAGTTTCGAATATTCGCACACCCCTAATAGATGGTTCCAAAACGGCGGCTCATGCTGAAGCACAAAACGGTTTGGCAGTGCGGTAGCCATTCCGGTCGGGTCGTACACACTCGACAGCATCCCGCTTAAAGGCAAACGATGACCCTGCTATTACGCTATCGAAAACAAGTTCAAACAAAGTTGAACAAAGTATCAGTTTTAATATTAAATGATCGGCCGATTTCGTCCTTTTTTATCTCTCGCTCCGAAGACGATGTTCTGCCGTCACCTGGTTCTCGAGTGTAAACACAGCGGTCTAGCTTTACAGCGCGTTGGAATTCTCATATGCATTCACCAGTGCGGAACGTCCACAGACGCACAGCCCCATAGAAGTGGTTTCCCGCTCTGGAGATAAATGCGGCAGTAAAGCGGATCAAACGGGTATTCAATCCCTCCCCGTCCGCCCCTCCCTTCCCTGCTTTATGGTTTCCGCCCAACTGACTGAAGAAGAAAGAGAAAGACTGAAGATGAGTGCCTTTCTGCGCATCGCATATATATATTCATGAACGGGCTTGAATTCAACATATGAGTTGATATAAGAGACGGTTGTGCGTGTTGCTTATTTGTATCCACCGCTGAACCCGCCCTATTTTAAAGATTGGAATCTTGTTGTTCGGACGCGAACAGTATTTCTTTGCCTAAGAGGCTTTTGAAGAAATGGCTGGTGGTTTGACGTTCAGTTCACAACGGTCTTTAAGGAAAATTATGACCTTCCCTTGGACATAGTATTGGTACCTTGTAGGAGAGAAAATGGTCCTTAATCAATGCAAAACCTTCATGGTGCCGCTAGCCTACCTATCTAGCCACCCATGGCACCTTCTGAAAGCGAATATGATGATCCAGAGAAGAGCTATGGGAACAGCCTTGCTGGTCTCTAAGCAAGCGTCTTTATACAGAGCCCTCGAGGAGGTACAGGCGCCGACAAAAGTGGTATACTCCAGGCAGATTGCTACTGCAGCGGCGCCGCTCGGCATTTTGGCGAGCTGAAGCACGAAACATTGACACGAGTCAAGCGACATGCCTGCAGATAATAAAGGACACCCATTGGCTGTCTCGATCCCAGATGCTGCCTGTAGATGGCGTTGCGATGCAGCTTGCCGTTGCTCCGGCTCCCGCTACGTGGAGTACACCACTTTTGTCGGCGCCTGTACATTCTTCAGTATCACAAATTCAGATTTGTTATACCGGCTGTGGTTGGGAGTGACTTTCACGAAGAGAGCGAAAGGTACTTATTATGATAGAAAAGCTGAGAGCCCGGCCTGAATCAATGTTCTGACATGCTACTCGGCGTTCGGGGAAGGGGAAAGGGTGTAGAAAGAATAGATAAGACGTCTATTTTGAGGATAAATATGGTGGTAAGAATCTTGCACCTTCCAAGACTCTTCAAAGTCTCTTGTCCAGTCCGCTCATATGCAAAAATTTGTTGAGTGCCTTCAGACTATCAGGCTGACGGCGCGGATCAGGCGAAGGTCCCAATAGAACCTTTTGAGTTAATGATCCAACGGCAAATTTTGACAAGAGGTCTGTCAGCGATTTTCTCTGTACACGAAATCGCGGGCAGGGGCACAAGAGGGGTGCTATTGTCTCAGGAACACCGCATTCCTCACAATTCGAACTGTCCGCCCGGCCGATGAGACGTAGGTAGCGCCGCGTGAAGGCCACAACTAATCCTAATCTATGCAGCTAGCTTGCATTGCACCGTTTCATGTTCGGTGGTATCCATATTTTCATATCCGGGTTGAGTTCGTGAAGGCGGCGATGACGATGACTTAGCGAGGCCCAATATACTGCGGTATTATCGCGCAGAAGTCTGTACACCAGGGCATTAGTGTCTGGTCGTGAAAATGGGATGGACACTGGCGTGGCATTAATGTGGGCCATCTTTGCCTCCACGTCGGCGAGCTCATTTCCATGTAAGCCACAGTGTCCCAAAATCCACTGAAACTTTATGCAATGGCCAGCTCTCAGGGCAACATCGTGCGATTCGATCACCTCTTGAGCAAGGGCATAGTAAGGGCCCCCTCGTCTTAGGGCAGAATCGATCACTCGAAGTGCCGGCTTGGAATCCCAAAATACAGTCCAAGTCTGATGCGGGTCCATCGATGAATAACGAATTGCCTCCGGAATGGCAACAATCTCTGCGGCCGTTGAGGTAGTTTGGTGGTCGAGATGGAAGCGCTTACTGATCTTCATATTCGGTATTACGAATGCAGAGGTTGAAGTGATTGTTGACACCGGCCCGTCAGTGAATATATCTATGGAAGCGGCATATTCTTCCGATATATGGGTTAAAGTAAGCTGTTTAAGTCCACATGAAGGTACACGTGATTTTTTCCTGACTCCGGGAATGGATAGATTCACCACAGGTCTTGACAAAGCCCACGCTGGTACGGCCGCTGCTTTTGCCGTAGTAAAGCCTGAGGGAAGGACGGGGAAGAGATTCCGAGAAAGTGCTGTCTGGACGTAGAATGCCAATGGTCGATAGAGGGTGACGTTCATGGCGGGTCAATAGCCGAAGATGTTCCCTTAAAGGTTCGCATGAGAGATAAGCGTCTATAGGAGGTACACGTGCTTCCGCAATCACGCCCTTTGTCGAAGTGCAGCGTGGCAGACCAAGACAGGCTCTCAGTGCCTGAGCTTGTAAGCTCTCCAGTGTACGTAGGCAGGAGGGGCGAATGTTTGTATTAACCTGTAAACTGTATCTTAGGTAGCCTACGAAAAGGGATTCATATAGCTGGAGCAATGATCTCTCCGGCGGGCCCCACTTCATGCCTGCTATATATTTAAGCATGTGCATGAAGCAGCTTAATTTGGACTTGAGCATCGACACTTGCTTAGACCAGGACAAGGTTCGGTCAATCATCACTCCTAGAAATCTGTGGTGCGTTACGTACGGTATGGCTGCGCCGTTAATCGTGCCAATTGTAGACCTCGGTGCCAAGTGTAGACCTCGCTGCTGCAAATACTACGAGATGACCGACACTGCACGTTGCAGTATTGCACGAAGTTGTGGCCGCGAAACACCAGAAGCCCATATGCAGATATCGTCAGCGTAGGCTCATGGTTGCAGTCTCTGGCACTATATCGGCGAGTCCAATAAGGTTTGTATTGAACAGCGCAGGGCTGAGTACGCCTCCTTGAGGAACGCCTCGGCTGATTTGATGGCGACTGGTCTCCCGGTCTGTTGTCGTCATAAATATGGTCCGGCCTGTAAGGTAGCTCATTAACCAGTGAAACATCCTGCCTCCGATTCCGAGCTCCTCAAGTGCGTCAAAAATGACGTCATGCAACACATTGTCATATGCACCTTTGACGTCCATGGCTTTCAGAAGGCTTACACTACGTTGATTGGAACAACAGACAGTGCTGCGTGCGACGTCTACGGCAGCGAAGGGAACATCGAACATTTATTGTGCCACTGCCGTCGATTACAGTCGGAAAGACAAACACCATCTATCGCATTGCGACGACTGGATGATCGGCCGTTGTCCGCGCGGGTGGCCACTTGAAGACCGTCCCGACCGTTCGTCGGCTCACAAAGCTGCGAATGCTCTTTTGTATTTCTTGAGGGCGACTGGCCTGTGTGAGTGCCTTTAACTTGGTGAGGTGCTCCGCACAAGTGCGCGAACTCAGCGCGTCTCCCCCCCCCCCCCCCCCACTCCTCTCTGTCTATCTCCTCTTTCTATTCCCGCTTTCCTGTCCCCCAGTGTAGGGTAGCCAACTAGCCGCTTTTCTAGTTTACATCCCTGCCTTCTCTTTTTTCTTGCCTCCTCCTCCTCCTCCTCCTCTGCAGCTGCAGCTAGAACTCGTTCGGTTGACTGACATGTATGCGCGGTACGGACCGCATATACAGGACTTTAGTCACCAATGGGGCGTAAGTTTCATTTTTTCTTTGCTGTGCTAAACCCAATGCAAGTTATTTATTTCCCAGCGTACTCAGTCGGGTTGGTTGGTACATCTCGATAAAGAGCGGGCTTAACGGCGTGGCACAGGACACAGAAGGAACCGCAAGGGCAGAGAGCCAGCAATACTAAGATCACAGGAGGGCACGTTATATAGGCGCTTAAGAACTTGCGTTGCCAACTTACAAGGCGTGGTCCTTGCTGAAAACGCTGCCTTCCTTCTTTTTGGAGTCAGATTGCTAGTTCTCGAGCACTTAGGCAGAGCACATGTGGAGCTCCTCCGTATGATGACGGCTCTGCATTCAAAGAGCGCGAGACCTTGCGCCGCAGCTTTTGCCATCCTATTTACTGGCAAGTTCGGACCCAGATGGCAGACTCTGGCGCAAAATAAGCAGCTCTCGAGTGCATCTCTGGGTGCAAGCTTTCTAAAAGAAAGTTGCGCTCGCAGAGTCGTAAGCAGCTTTGCGTGGCTACTGCACCAACGCTTTGCTCTGACCATGCGAAGGCAAAGCTTTTTTTCAAGGCCCACGAAAGACTGTGCCAAGATAGATGTGTTTTATCGAACAAATAGGCGTGACTACAGGTGTCGGAAGTTCTTGAAATGTCGCTGCGGGTGACCTAACGCACACGGCCTCATCCGAGATAGCCTTTCGCAGTTTCAGAAGAAATATGACTCGCGAAATGGCTACTTACAGACGACTTCTAGAGAATCCATACATTTCTCCAAGGCTCCCGCTTCACCAAGGGACTGACAACGATGAAATTCATCGTTGGTCTTCCCACCTGAGGAAGGCCAGACATTCCTCCCTCCATAACACGACGCCCGTGCACATTAGGCAATGGCAGCACGATCTGTACTTTCTCTGCCTAAGCGTCCGAAACAAGGTGCTTCGAAGTGGCAGTCTTGTAGGCGGAGCCGAATTACCGCCGTGCAGAAAACGAAAATACCTGAAAAGACGCATTCCCATTACCCCAGACAGTGATCGCAAGGTACGGCGTGCATGATCGGATTCGCGCACCAGCGCGCGACATCTCGAAGGCAATATATTTCAACTCAAATAAAACAGAACGCGGTTCAATCTTTCACCGTCTCCTGCCGGCACCGTACAGCACACCAATACTGCGGAGTACGAGCACGAACACCGAAAGAAGGCCCCATGTTTTTCGTTGCCAAATCTTGAGATGAGTGCTATAACAAAAATTAGAGTGCAATGAGTAAATCCAGTCATAGCGCACAAACTTGCTCGCGAAGACTTAAAACACGTCAGGGAAGAAAAACGAAAAACGAGAAAAAGAAAGAAAAGGTCGTGGAATAACGATGGGGAGGATGAAGAGGGGGCTGCATCGGAACTGAGTAGAGCTGAGGTTGAGCGTATGTACACGGTATGGTGGCTATATTGCTGGGATGCTCACATCACCACCGGCGATGCTGGGTGAGCGCGGCGGGAGCGTTTAACTATCGCCGTTCCCGATACCCCCCCCCCCCCCCCCCCGTGATGCGTTCCAATGCTCGCTCTGCGCGAAATTGAGAGTCTCGCTCGAAGGTGCAAGGAGCACGGCCGCACGCACGTACGCACCCACGACCGGCGCGTCCGTGTCAGTGCACACGCCGCGAGGCGGGAGAGTGGGTTCGCTCAAAATTGCAATTCCGCCGTTCCGTACGCTACATTTCTTTTTTCCCCTCCTCGTTTCCGACTGCCCGTTTTCGTTTCCTCTTGCGATAGATTCTCGTTGCAGGCGCTGCGCTGTCAAGCATGGAACCAGCGTATATAGCAACAGACTGTCGTCGTTTAGCAGCGAGCGTGCTGGAAATGTACGTTCGAATTCCCCAGCTTCGCGAATCTCGAAACGCCCGGCGGGAACAAATATCGGCGGCGACGACGGGCGCCGCTGGTATATATATTGAGACGCGTACTTATTTATTCTTTTCGCGGAGACTGCATTTCAGCCGCTAACAACTTATCGCCTGCATGATTGGAACTTACTCGAATGTTACCGCTGATTCTATGTGCCGCGTAAGTTCTCGCCGAAACTTGCGCAACCAGATTGTATGCGCGACACGAATTCTGTAGTACTCTCGGGAAAGCACGCGGGCACCAGCTGTTGCGCTGGAACCTTCGACGAGTCATGTATAAAAGCCGACGCGCTTGACCCGCTGATCATGATTCCGACGATCGTCGACCGTTCTTGCTGCTATCGGTGTGCTTTGATTTTCTGGGCGCAGGTTCGCCCAATAAAGAATTAGTTTCGCAATGCACAATTGTTGCTATTGTGTTCGTCAGTCACCAGAACGTGACAATAAAGTACATCGCCGAACCAACCGCCGCTGACGTCGCTTTGCTCGAATCGGCGACGATACCGAATGGTTTCGCCTGCCGGCGATCACGACTTTGCCAAGAGCGTTTATATATATATATATATATATATATATATATATATATATATATGCCTGCACTTCGTTGCGCCATTCCTGTCTCTCTCGCCTCTAGGGAGAGGGGGCACCTTAAGTTGGATCGGGTCAGAGCATAGAGGTCAGAGTGTGAACCAACGTGACTCATTCCACCAGCGACCGCCTCGCTCGTAACGGACCCCGCACTTTGTCGACGCTCGACGCGGGAGTTCGACTGGGCGACGATCGATTTATTCGCGAATCGCGTGCACGCTATACTTCCGATGCTTGTATTAGGCTTCTCTGTCAGTCACCGCTTAGACTCTGCGCCGAGAAAAGTAAAAATGAAAACAAAGCAGGCTTCTGAACGGTTCTCGCGACAGGTAATGACCATATATATGCGCGTCGGCTGGAACAGCCTTCGACAGATAACTTGGCGGTTTCATGCCCCGTGTCGCCTATTCGATTATATATAGCGCACCCCGCGCTACGCCAATCGATAAACAGTTGGACGTGCAGGCTGCTGCAGAATACTATCGCGGAACCTTGTAGTGAAGATAAAGCTTTATTATGCGTACAACCCCTGAGTTCCGTAAGCAAATGAAGCCAAAGCAACCGTGAGACGCACATGCATGCAGTGACTGCATGACAAACCGCAGCAAACCCTCGTGGTATAGCATTCACCTCGTATGCCGGATGTGCAGGCATATTCGAATCCTAGATGCCGCCGCAAATGCACCCGATTTTTTAATGATGCGATTTTCTCGTACTGGTGCTTCGGCTATTTGTGAGAGTTCTTATCTCGAAAAAAGGCCCTACAGTTATTTCATCAGCTCCTCTCTGGGCATCCCTAGTCCAACCACAGACGGCTCTGAAGTCGATAAATCGCCGCGGCTGTGTCAGACAGACTGCCGCTGCGGTCGGAAACTTGCCGGTAATATTACTATTAACGTTGTATTTATGTTATCTTTTTTACAGCTTCTGCGTTTCGCATTGGTGCCGTGTATTGCATATATATTTATTGCGTTACTGCGTTTTGTCTATATTACTTTTTACGTTGCTGCAGTCACTTAGTTTACTAACTGTTGCTGTTGAGGCGTTCCATAACTGCGCAGTGTGGAGGGCTAAGTATGAATTTTGCGACCTCAGGTTTTAGAGCGCAGCTCTTGGGCGCCCGTTCCTGCGGCGAATGTAAGCGTCGGCCTGCCTCGTAGCCGAGCGCACTAGCACAGCGAAAGAGAAAAGAGCGAACGCGGAGCGCAGCGGGGGATGAAAGAAGGCGATAGCGAAGAGGACGTGAGGATAAAAGCGTAGGAGGAGGGTATACGGTGAAAGCGTTAGAAAAGGCGTAGTTCTGCGCAAGACGGGCTCTGCGGTGGCGCTGCTGCGACTCGCGCCCACGCGTCAGCCACGGGCTGCCTCTCGCGATCGCCCGATTAGCGAGGCAGTCGCGCCACACTTCGCTCCGTTTGAAACGTGCCGCACGAGACAGATTGCCCGCCCCAGCCAATATATCGCGAAATGAAAGCACGTATAGAACTGCACTCAAATTTCGCATTAAGGAGTATCGTCACCGTCGGTGAATTTCGTTTTAACGCTTACATATATGTAAGTCCACGACCCATATAACCCCTCATCACTCCTTATCAACATTATCGACTCATTGACTGCTTATCGGTCTGTATTTCGCGACAACACAGTCAACGCAGTACGACACATTCATATGGTTCAGATATATTTGCCTTCTGCAAGCCTGCAAGCATGGGTGTTTAGCCGGTGAGTAAGACACTCGGCTTCTGAGGGTGGCACGTCAGCGACGGTTTTCCTCAGTGAATCAACATAGAAATGCTTACGCATTTAAAGGGACCCTGAAGCAACCCTCAGGCTTGGTGAAAAAACACAGTCGGCGGATAGCATACGCTGATGCGAATACCTCAGGCAAATTCTGCAGCCGAGCGCGCCGCGTGGAGCTCTCAAGCGCAGCGCGAAGTCATCTTTCTATCAAACGCTCTCTTTTGAACAGAAGCCCAATCACTATTTTCTGGACGCTTTATTTTGTCCAATAGAGGACATCAAGAAGGGTGTTTTGATCAGTGAGCTTCTTCCTACTGTTACCGCGCATATTTATTGAAGTAGTTTAATAAACATGCTGTAGTAAGCGAAAATCCGCTTTTGAATTTCTATAATAGAGAGTTTTAGCTTGTCCGGTGCTCCGGTTAACGCAGGCGTACGTACTGGGCATTTTACCAGAGGGGCGTAGGGGCGAACTTAGCGGCCGGAGTGGTCGAACCACCTGGTGGCGCAGAGCTCCACCAGACAAACACAGAACTAGTATTGCAGTAACCAAGTGTATTCTGTTTCGTTGCTGGTCTAAATTTCAGCAGATGCTTAACTGTGTCACGATTCGCCTTTGCCGAAATTTACATCAGCAACGAAGTAGAATATACTTCGCTGATGCAGTGTTAGCTCTGTGTTTGTGTGATTCAGCTCTGCCCAACAAGGTGACAACACCTGTCAAGCCGCTCTCGTTTACGCCTATACGCCCCTCCGGTAAAACGCCTAGTTCGCCTGCGTTTACCGGAACGTCAGACAAGCTAAAACACTCTGATTACGTACTTCCGGAAGAAGCCCACTACCGTCTGCTCACGATCGGCCGCCCGCGTAGGAATTAAACTTTGGCCACGCTGCTTATCGGTCTCGTAGCCGTCGGGTCTCGCTAATTTCGACTAGTTTTGGACATTCAACTGACCTCCAACCACGCTAAACTTAAGGTCAGACCACACGAACGCTTGCCAGCGCACGCTCACGCACGGTCGCTCCTGGTTAGACGCCTTGGCGGACTTCGATTCGCAATGAGCTATTGATAGCACTTCAACATGCGCAATTGTGGCTACTATCCGTCGGTCAAGCTGGAGCAGGACAAAGCCGGTCCACACCACCTAGCACCGCGAGACAGGAGCATAGGATCGCGAGCGCGCATTCTAGCCTTGTCGTGCGCAAAGCAAACGCTGCAGTTGCACGTAGCTGCGGTGTGCTACGTAGCGTAGATACCGCGGCCGCCGCGGGATGTCGCGACGAGTCAACTGGCTGACCGCCGTTGGCGGGTCGTTGGCGCCAAAATCGGAAATAGTGGCGTTTACGGGAACATCCAAAATAAATTTCGAACTGCGCGCCACGGTAATGTTCAGTGGGCGGAGCTTTGTGAGCATGCGCGCGCTCTGCCGCAGCCTTCACAGTTCAAATGTTTGAAGAAGGTGCGAAAGCACCGCGAAAGGTACATTTGATTGCCAAAATATCCGCTTCTGCTGAACGCATTGAAGAACTCTTTGCGGCAAAGTATTTCTGAAATTCAACTCCAAATGCATTTGTCGAATTCGACAAAAAGTGCTTCAGGGCCCGTTTAAAAGATCCCTTAAATTTCTCAGACGCTGAGCGGAATCAAACCCACGTCACAAGGTTTCCTAAGGGACAACCCGTCCAACTAGCAGGCTGGCCCACAAATTCGCTGGGTGTGAGCCGCTTTTCAATGGACTTATTTCACGCCAACGCTTTGGCGGCCTGCGCCGTGGATGCACTGGGTATGCGCCGCGGTCCTATTAACCTCTCGTCAACTTGTACCGCTAAATATGTGCCACTGGAATGTGCGGCAAGTGAGAAAAAAAACATCTCAGCGATCGCAGGCACTGGCGCGCCACGCCTCTCGTCTCGGAGGCCTCGCGCGGACTTTTTCGGCAGTGCCGCCAGATGGCGCAGCGCGTACAGGGGGAAGTGCGGGAGTCCGGCCGCCACAAGACGCGTTCCTCAGCCTTCGCACGCACCGGCGCGCCATGCATTTCGGAGGCCACGCGCCAGTTCGCGGCGGCGGCGCTAGATATAAGCCCAGTGCTCTTAGAGAAGCGCAAAAAAAGGAATTCCACTGCAGTGCACGCCTCATACATGACTCGTTTCGATGGGGGCAATATGGTGCGTCGCTATATTGATTCAATGCTAAGGCATTACCGTCGACAGTCATAATTGTGCCACAATTTTTACTTCGTATCAGCTGTTGGTCATTAGCTCCGTGATTGAGCTAATCATATGTAAAGTTTCCGGTAAGAAGCTGCTTGACCATCGACTGACGGCCATATCAGTAATGGACGATGTCGTTGCTCTTGACTTGATTCACTTTACTTCAACTGCAAGTGGGACTGGGTGTGGCATTCTATTGTAATTGTGAGGTCTGTGACTGATTTATGTGATATGTTTAAGTGTCGCTACGGTGGAGCCATTGCCGGCAGCAACTGCAAGGCTAATCCCACCAGTAGCCTACAACCACTCAACTCAACTGTGGGATTTTAGTTCTCTGTTTTGGTCGACAGCGACGGCGTGTGAGTGTCACTATTATGCATAATATAGGTGCTTTAGCAGCATTGTTAATGACCGCAGTAACACTTTTGGCTAAGAAAGTGGCGATTATTTTCACTTCCTCATTTGTTCCAGCTTTCATGCAAGTTGATACACATGGCTTTAAAAGACAGAGAACTCCAAGTGAGGGCATAATCAGTGCAGGCTAGAGCCAATTTTTACCGTGTTTCACTTACTTTCTGGGTTTTACTGAGATGGTCTCGCTACACAAGAGGTGAATGATACCTATAGCGTAATGTACTCGAAAATCTTAAGTTTTGCTTTATGCTGAGTTTTTCGAGTTTCTGGTAATCGCGATAACACTGAGACAAGATTGCAGATTTTCAAGCATTGATATAATCTGGTCGCGCGAGAAGGTCACATTGTGATATGTCATAATCTTACGCCTTTGGATTAAAATAAGCCGCAATTTCACGCAAATCACGTGCATCTTGCCCTGCTAACCTGTAACTGCCGAAGTATTCTGACTTTTGTGCCCGATCATTGAAAAAAAAATGGTTTTTGAACTTGGCATAGCCCTTTCTCCAAGCAAGATGCCGGTGAAGCTTCGGCCTCATTTTATCCTTAAGGCACGTTTGATATTGGTGAGACGAAGCTGCTTTCGGCAAAGCACCACACAAATCAACGTTAAGGTATACAAAACCGCAAAAACTACTTAACCACGGCGTCGGGCAAAAAGTAGGCTCCTAAATATAAATAACAATAAAGAAAACAGCGAATTTCGGAACAACTATAGTGCATGCACGCAAGGGGGGGGGGGGGGGGGGGGGGCGGATACACGGCCAGTGTTACGTAAGGTCGTAATTGACGTCCGAAGTACATGAAGCCGCCTCATGATGATAAAGTTCGCCTGAGCTGGTATAAAGGTCAAGTCATTTTTTCCGGCGCCTGATGAGCTCGCCATCGGATCCTGCGATAGCGGTCTCGTTATGGCGATCCCAGGCTATGGCGCAAGAAGGATGCCACGGCACTTGCGCGGCAAGGCTTGTTTACGGTGCGGCAGCGTAAAAACGTTCCCTCAAGGTATAAACAACGCTATGCATCAACAGCAGTTCAAGGGGACAATGTACACAACGTCAAAAGCCGAAAAGAAGAACAAAGCATAATGACCGCGTTGTCTTCAGCTGCTGCGGCAGCAATCGCATGTGTTTGAGCCGCGGCTTATAATGAACCGAGGATCACGGAAAGAAACGGAAAGACGCCATTACTCGCAATTTCTCTGAAAAAGCCTTAGAGAAGATTGAAGCCACTGACCATGTAACGGATATATAAGCGTCTCTCAAGGGGACTGAAGTTAACTTTCTTGGATGATGGTTTCGTAAGACGCCCGCTCCTCTGCCGTCGCTTACTTGATGCGTCATTCTCAGGCGCTTGCCACATCGTGTCCTGTTACACGTGTTGGTTTCGAGAAGCGGATAAACGGAACCATTAAAGTAGCCCTTGCCATGTGCACAAGCATGCTCATCGTCATCATTATTGGCATTTATTCGTTGTAATAACTTAACAACGTAACTTCTATTATTGTGGAGCACGATCTTTTTTAATGAAATACAAAGGAACATTGCCACGAGAGGAATTTATTAGAAACGCTAAAGTAATGACTGGGGTACTTATAAAGTACTGACACCACCGCACTCGACTGGGAGGCCCTTCAGAACAGTATCCTTATTCTGCGCACCGAGAAACAAAAATATTCGTTTAAAAAGCGCGCCGTGTCGGATAAAATGTTGAGAAGAGATCAAACATAGGGCCCGCTTACGTACCACACTAGTAATACAAATGTAATGAGATGCGATCACGGCACGCGCCACATTTACTCTCATCGTTTCTGTAAAAACCTCAGATTCTTGCATATTTTGCCACGGACTCTGAGAGCCTTTTATTGAGCCGGGGTGTTTTCATTATCGCTGTACCTTCTACTTTTTACCGATCCTGGCCAAGGGAATAAAGCCACCGAGTATTAAACAGCCTCTTCCACGTTTAGTGTACTTGCCCTTGCACTTATTTCTTCGATATGCTATAAATCCTCACTTAAGCGGCTTATACGCATGCATGCAATATTCAGAATGCAGCTTGCGAGCGGCTCTTCGGGCGATAACTTTTATACTTGGTCACTCTTGCGCGTGCGCAGGCGCCTGCTGGACGCGCCGTATATACCGGACAGAATAAAACAGGCACACGAAAGGGCTGCTAGACGGGAAATATTAGGGGCATTTATAACCTTGCCTAACACAACTCAGACATGAAGCGCTTTATCTACGCCGGGCAACAATTAAAACAAATACACACCCCTCCATGATGGCACGAAAATGTACTACGCGCATATACGCACCCCGGTAAGCTACGCAACAAGAGGTGAGCTAAGTAAAAGAAAAAAAAAGAGAGAGAAAAGAAATAAATAGGAGCTAGGAAATGGACAAGTTCGCACACATCAACGCATAGAAATGCGAGCAGGCACGCACACTCTCACAACGAAGCGCAGGACTCAGAGACAAGCTCAGTGCATAATCGTCGCCTCCTTGCTCGCCTCTCCCGCTATTTTCTGCCTCGTCTCTATATATATAATATTGTTCTTATCGCTACCTGCCTTTTCGTTATAATGCGCCCACTCCTATGTGGCCCGTATACTCCTTCCCTCTTACCTTTCGCGAGCGGTCGGTGTCAGAGCTGTGCACCGCGCGCGAGGTGGCGCCGGAGCGGCGTTAATAGAATTTCGCCCAAATGTAATCCGCGGAGATTTACTAGGCCAGCCATAGTCCCCTACACCTTACACCAGGGGAGCGGGCCGGCGTATACAGCAAGGACAGCAAGAGCGCGAGATAACGCGTCGGCTGTCGGAGAACGCCCACGCGCAAGCTGCGGGGATGAGGAGGGGGGGGGGGGGGGGTTGATCGAGAGAGCGCTGCAGCGGCGCCGCAAAGGGGGCAGCCCCGGTGGCAGCAGACTTTCGCGCGTGTATCACCGCAAATTGCTCATTTATCCCGCGCCTCTTCATTATGAGAGAACCGCCGGGGAACCTCGTCGTCGGCCCGGTATACCATACACGCGGGCCCATCTGGGCGAACACCGCTGCGACGCGTCCCTTGGTACACAGCGCAGAGGCTCGCTTCGCTGCCACGGCCGTCACTCTTTCGCGCGCGAGCGCTGCGCAGGCGCGCATCCCCGAGGCCGTGCTGGGAGAGCCCCGAAGGAAAGCGCGAAAGTGAAAGAGCGGAGAGAAAAGAAGCGGACGCGAAAACACTATGCCAATCTCGTCGTTTACGCGTAGCAAGCGTTAAAGTCATAGATAATCGAGCCGGACAGTCTGTTCCATTCCATACGGTGTTAGTCGTAAGTTTAGCACGGAGAAATCGCGGAACTAGGATCTTTGACGAAGAGACGAGTAAGGAGGTGGCATCAATTCAACGGCAGGTCATGTCCATAGTCCAAAAATATAAATACCTGGGTGTATACATAAACGAAGGAAATACCTACTCAAGCATCCACCGAAAGATCATCCAAGGATGAAGGGGAAATGGAATGTGCAGCGATAATGAAACACAGAGCACTTTGGGGCTACAATAATTATGAGGTGATGGGAGGAATTTGGAAAGGAGTAATTTTGCCAGCGCTGAAGTTCGCAAATGTCATTCCGCGCTTAAGATCAGACACCTTGTCGCGTTTGGAAGTTAACCAAACGTCGGTGGGCCGCTTGGCTTCGCGGGCCCACGGTAAGACCACAAGAGTGGAAGTGCAGGGTGACATGGGTTGGGTCTCTTTTGAGGCCAGAGAGCAAAAGTGAAGTGAGACAGAGCAAAATTGGTTTTGAAGAAAGGCTCAGTCGCGTGGACGAAACTAAATAGGCGAAATAGGCGAAGAGGAACGAGATGGAGCTTTCGGCGCACGTCGCCTCAGCGAAAACGCACGAATACGAAACCAGCACCGCTTCTGCCCCGCTTCTGTGCGATCAGCTGTCGGAAATGCAACTGGGTGTTCGCTAACGCACTGTACTCCATTCATATTGCAAATTGTAGAGCGGTATAGAGGGAAGAGGTGTGCAGTAGTTTGCAGGAAAAATCGTGATTGGCATATTAAGGAAGATATAGAACGAATCTGTGTTACCATGTTCACGGACTACTTTTACATAAGCACTACCTTTGTTCCCGGTCCTTCGCGGCTTTGCTCGAGGATGGAAAAAATTCAGTCATCCGCCAGCGCTGTGTCGCTAAGCTCCAAAGAAAGGACTTCAACCCCGGAACGTCGGCAAGAGTGAGTACCGGCAGCTCGTTACAAAGTGACAAATGGAGTAACGCCGCTTCCTGGCATAGCACGTTTGTCGCATCACTATCTATACACATCCACCCCAACTCGCACACAAACTTACGCCCGCTATATCGCCAACGTATAAAAAATAAATGAATGGGCGCACACTTTAATCAATGTGCCGAAGCATATATGCAACGGTGACTACGCTGATAGCACACAAATGTTCGAAGCTTAACGTTTCATGACGGTCCACCGAATAAGCGAGTGACTAGCGGAAATACGTCTTTGCTGCAAGATATTAAAAAGTACAGAACACATCTACGTTCCCACCCTTGTGTGCGACAAGAACAAATATATCGCAAATGAGCATAACAGCCAGCGATTAGGCCGAAAATAAACAATCCAATAGTGACCGCATCGGGGAATGTTCCTGAATCAGAAACATGACAAGCCGCTGGTTCAAAGTTTTTGCCAAATAAAGCCGGTGAATACACGCAAAGTGCCTGGAGCGGCCAGTCGCGCGGCAATTTTGCGTGTATTCGCGGGCTTCTTTCACGCTCGGAAAAAGACTTATGTAGCACATATCGAGCAACAGAACGCTGTATCGGAAGTTTATCACGTTGTTCGCTAATTTTCTCACTGGCACTTTGCATCTACTTATAATATTTGAGAAGTTCATTGATGAACATTAATTATGTAATTAAGCGCAATACAAAAAAAAAATTAACTGAGTATCTCCAAGCGACGGCAAACAACATTACCTTCGTTCTGTCCAGCTACGTGGTATTTGCTTACTTTAAAACCTTCGTGCATGATAGTTGGAACACCCTGTACAGTCGCTCCTAGGCACGTGTCAAGGTCACCCCCCAAGGTCACCCCCCAATCACATAAACGGCCAGTAACTGTCAGCCAGTCTCGCAGAGCAAGGCGTGGTACAACGCAGGCCGTGCAATATAGTGCCAGAGGAGGCGAAGCAGCCTCAAGAGCGGCCTCAAGAGCGGCCTCAAGAGCGGCCTCAAGAGCGGCCTCAAGAGCAGCCTCAAGAGCAGCCTCAAGAGCAGCCTCAAGAGCAGCCTCAAGCGCAGCCGTACGTTCAGGGTGTCTACTAGGTGGGCATTTTCAAGTTTCGCGATTTTGTCCAGGCTTTCCCTGACTGTATCTACGAAAATTTGCTCGCAATATATGACACCGGAAGGATAGACGTTGAGGAAAAATGGTGGTTTGCGGCTTGCCATGTTACTGTGCCAGCCCTTAACGCTCACCATCTACTACCGGTATACGCTGTGAATCATGTGGGAGGCACTAACAGATTCGGCTCAATCATATATTTCACAATATTCCAGCAACCTGGCCAGGCTCACACTCACAGAACCAGCAAGACACCATTATTATTTGCGTATTGCGTAGGATTCAGTTGGAAACTTCACTTCCTTCTGGGACGCTACTAGCTCCCCCATGAGCACTGTATAACTACCAATTTTCCCGATTCAAAGCTGACCAGAGAGAAAATTCGTCGTTTCTTTCTTCAAAATCTTCCACAATTGACTAATTCCCCAGACTTTTCTCATGTTTTCCGTGATGGTAGACGACAGCCCGGACGTCTGCACGCGAGGCACGTTTGCGACCCGGCTGAACGCTGAATTTATGAAAAAGAAGTTTTTTTTCTATAGGCGACGAATATGGGCCGACGTTGCTTCCAGTATACGGCGCAAACCCACGTGAACTCTGCGGGCGTCCTCGAAGAACGCCCTTTTACATCTCTGGCTTATAGTGCATGGCGTCAGGGATATATACTGACAAGTAATAAAGAGCGAAAAAATCGCGCAGTGGCCAAATTAATTACTACGCGGCGCGGGCGAAGAATGCCAAGAACACACGCTCGCGGAGCTGGACGACTCGTGGGCGCGAGTTACAGTCTCACTCCTGAAAAACGCCTGCCGCCGCCGCCGCCTATTCCTTTCTCCGCCATTGTCTCACACCTCCAGCACGTGGGGGGCTTTGTTAGAGCGGAAGCTAAAAAAGAAAAATGCTCCTCTCTTTTTCACGGTTCTTTTTTTTTTTTTTCATCTGGTCGCGAAAGGCCTGCTGGGGTTTCCCGGAAGGGGGATCTGCCATCCAACGCTCAACGCGATTTGACCGTCGCGACAGGGACAAAAGAAGCGGGTGCCCGCTTTTCACAGCGTTGGCAGCGCCACACAGTGTGCACGGGTTGTGCGACAGCGCGTTTTCCTTTCAGCAGAGGGAAAGGAGGAGGTGAGAAAGAACGAGTACAAAAGAAATTATAATAAACGAGAAACACGGGTAATTACTGGCGGAAGCAAATAGGCGAGGGAAAGAGGAGCGCTCCCTCGGTGTTTGGGGGAACTAGGGCCCCGACCTCGGGATTTGATGGGCGATCGAACGCGGAAGAACGCAGACAGGAGGGACCCGAGGAGAAGGGTGCTAAAGGCAAATTATGGGACGGCGGCAAATAAATGGGGCGAGGAGACAGGAGCGCGGTGTAAGAATGCCTGGACTGGAGCCTCCGCGCGAAGTGTGAAGGTGGTGCACCAGAAACACTGCTGCGGTGGGGAGGAGGCAGCGGAGGGTGAGGGTGGAGGAGGCCGGAGATAACGTAGAGGTGAGGACAAAGGATGAAAGAACGAAAGAAAGAAAGAAGGAAAGAAATAAAATAGCTGAAATCACGTAGTTGACAAAAGTGCGACCATGACTGCGGCGGGAAGCGAAAGAGGAGCCGAGTTTTGGCGTCTCCGCGCATTCGGCTTTTCCGCGAGCCAGAACCCATTGTGTATAAGCGAATGGCGTAAGGGAAGAAAAATCACCGGCCATTGTTGTTTTGCTTTATTTTCTTCTTGCCCTGATCGAGTTCTTTGCGAGACGTCTGGCGAGAGCACGAATCAAGAAATTCGAGCCTCAACGTTAGGCGGAGCGCTACGACTCGTGCCTGCTTGAACCGGAGTCGTCGTCGTCGCGCTTGCCACATTTCGATGCGGCATCCTGGTTGTGTGCCGCTGAGCCAGAGCTTACAAAGTCGACATCTGGCTGAATGACAATGGGCTTCAATATGTAGATTGAAAACAAAAACAGGGTTGTGTCTTGGTGCACTTCTGAAATGAAAATATTGCTTCTTTTGCACTTGCCTATATTGGTTCATGAAACTCAACTCCGAGACAAATACGACGCTGTTTCAAACCGGTCCGGCCTTAGGCAATCAGCCTGTCGAATTCAGCTGTCGCAATTATAATTCAGAATTTTAACATTTGTTAAAAAACAAGAAAAAGAAAGTAAAAGTGTACTTCCACTTGTACCATTTACCGCGCGAGGAAAGCTGGGAATTCTCAAACACCAGTGAAACTCCCACGAGCTGCTAGCAAAATGCAGTTAGTTGAAGTATGTCACACAGGACACAAGGGAAACAAGCAGGACGCAGAGGCCAGAACCGCTCACAAAGAGCGTTTTAAATACGATAGGACCAGGGGACTAGCCAGGGGGTGGGTGATTATGGGGCTTCAGCACCTCCCCCTGAAATTTTTTGTGCTGCCCTGCACCGCCGACCAAAACAACCCCCGGTGCCGGAAATCATTCTGGATTTTGTCTAGAATGTCTTTTTCACGCTCGAAAAGCCATTTCGGCGCGAACATTGCGAATCCGGGCTGGATTTCGAGGCAACGCCCATGCACCGGGAGTCACATAACGCAAGGAGCCCCATTCGAGCACAAAGTTTCAAAAGCGTTTTGATGGCGAGCGGGCTCATCACGGCATCTCGCGGAGGCCACGGAACCTACGGAGCGCATGTATTTCAATTCCGAAACTTTATGGCTATAAAGTTCTCATAAACTTCTGGTGCGAAAGGTGCATTGGCATTTCCAAAGTCGTGCTTTATAAACGTTTTCAATTCCGGAACTTTGTGGGTTTAATGTTCTTATAAACATTTGACACCAAAGGTGTATCGACTTTTCTGCAGTCGACATCGGACTATACAATGAGACAAGCCAAATCAGCACTCAATCAGACAAGTTGACAAAGCACGCAGCGAGGTCCGATGAGACTAAGCGTTGTGGTAATACATTTGTGCCGTTATGTCACAGAGAAGAACGTCAACATTTTTTTTTTTCACCTGAGCCAAAGCATCCATTTCAAGACACTAAGCCAGCACAGGTAACCACATTCTTCTTTATTTTTTCTACATTGACTTTTATTCGTGAAGACACACTAAGCTTCTTCAATTTTCTTCTTGTCGCAAACCGCGGGATGCCAGAGCCAAGCATAGCGCATGCGTTTTTCTCGTGTTACCCCGACCACCACGCGGCGCACTTCGGTGCACGTTCGTTTTTGTCTGGCCGAGTGGATTTTCGCCTGGCAGAGTTTTGGACACTTTGTGGCTAGCAGACGAGTAAAAGAAACAGTGGTCGCTCGCCGCCATCACTGTGGGGACTACACGGATTACAACGCGTTCGCTTGAGGGCATTGACATTATCGCAACCTCTCCGGCAAGTTTTTTTTTTTTTTTTTGCCTTGCCGGTGTAGGATACCGAGCAGTGTGCGTATGGTTTTCTGTGGACAAAATGTCTCACGTTTTCTTCGATATTACTTCGGTAGCCACATTATGTGCCCAATGTAAGCATTCGATTGTGGCCAACATGCTTTCCTTTGCGTTTCTTCATTTCGATGCCCCCCCCCCCCCCCCCCCCACACACACACACACACAAAAAGATATTGTTGCGGCGCAGCGAATTGTCGCACGGTGAAAATTCCATTGTATTAGTTATATTGCGGAAAGTAATGCGCCACGGGACTCTTCAGACACCGAACACTCTTATTATATTATTGCGATAACAATTATATGGGCACTCCAGGCACACTCCTGCCGTCGCCGTCATGCTCCGTATAAAGTCCAAGGGCGACAGCGTCATTGAGTCCAAGGACGGCGTCATTGAGATTCTTCCCTGGCCGTTGCATATGTACAAAAATATAAACAAGGCGCTTGAATGACACAGATTAATTAAAATATTTGTCCTCAACTTGTTCATCCTCGTCGTCGCCTCTCGGGCCCGCTGGACCGCCCACTCTTGTGTCTTGAGGTTGGAGCTGCGCAGAGCGGTAGCCCACTTCGACGTAAGAGCCTCCGGAGCAACTGCCATTTTAGCTGATATGACAGGACACTCCCACAACATGGCAATGACAATGGCAATGCAGTTATCATTCATGAATTTGATCCCTTGGCAAATTCTATAAGGAGGAGGCCGAGCTGCAATGTGAGCCCTCCCCGAACGATAGTTCTGGCTATACGCCACTGGATAACACTTATCGCGCTCCTCATGAGAAAGTCGTTGCGCGATTGTCGGCGACAAATCTGAGAATTCCGAATGGCATTATGACTTTTGCAATGTTCCTCCAAGAAAGGGGATTTGAAAATGCCACTTCTTTCCGCATGTGGTATCATGCCTCTGTCAATTAGTTTGTGTAGGGAAGGCACAAACTGGGGCAACGGCCCGTTAAAATAGATTAATATAGAGTAGACAAAAAAATCAAGCACGTGATTAGATGTGACACAATTTTAGGGTTAATACCGCAGCCAGTACGTTGGCAGGCGTCCTTATTTGGCAGCAATGGCACCATGAAAGACGTTGGAGTCAGTTATGCCAAAATTAACAGTAGTAAGCCGGACGTGTACGAGCAGCTGCTATGCTACGCGATCTCGCGATCGGATAGATAAAGAATCTCGATATTGTTTATCACAATATATCCGACACTGTCCTACCGCAGCACGTATATGATCATATCACGTCGATTTCTCGGCAGAGAGACGCTCAATGCGTGTGAGTGGGGACACTCACCTAGCCAGGTCGTCATGGATTTTGTAAAAGGTGATCAGGGCTTGAAATTCAAGTGCGGTCGTAATGTATCTCGAAGGTGAGGTTGTTGGTGGCACAGTCAAGAACGAAGTGGGGCGAGCGCATCTTTCGTTTAATAACAAAGTCAGGCTTTCAAACGAAGACTCACTCGGACAATAGGCGAACAGTTCTGCCGTTATTGCTATTTCTTGGCAACATACAACCATTACAAAAGGCTGTAGAAAGCACCCAAAGAGCGTCCAAGAAAAGCGTTCTAGATGAAGCTGAGCGTGAAATCTACGCCATCGTTTTCAAATAGCTCGAAGTGTTTGCCACGATCGTCTCAGGCGTAGGCTTGATCACTAAGCGAGTTCAGTACAACTAACCGAAGGAGCTACTAACATACCTTCTTCCTCGAAGCACAGCGTGCAAACTACCCAAGCCGGTTCATAGAAGGTCTCACGCATGCCGTAGTTTTCCACGTAATCGACCATCCCTCAGCACCAACACTTCCTTCTTTCTTTCTTTCTTTTTTTTTTTGAGAAATATTAAGTTCACAAAGCGCCTGGAAAGTCTGACGTCCTCAGGTAGCAACCGATTAAATTGTATCCTCGCGCACCTTCAATATTCGTTGTTTGCACTTTTGTTTTTTTCAGAGCAGGCAAAAAATCCCCCGACCAGTAAATGCACGAAAGACGAAGGAGAAGAAGACCGCCAGGTATTCGGCTCTTGCGAAATTAATTACTACTGGCGGTGCTTAGCGCAAAACCTGGCAATTAAGAGGACACATTCTCGGAATATCTTTTCACAGCATTCTCCCTAAGAGCGAGCGGAATGCGCGGGTACAGGGGAGGTTCCCGGATGCTTTCTTCCCAAGCGTCCGTATGTATACCTCCAGCGGACAAACCGCTTCAGCGGCGTTTCTGCAAACTTTACAAGAGCGCGCTTTATAGGCTAACGTGCGTAGAAGAGTCGCCCCTCAGGCGAGCGCTGTGGAGAGGAAAAGAAGGAAAGAAGATTACAGGCTCAGATACGAGCAAAAGCTGCATGCTGCCGCACGCCACGAGCAAGTTACGGAACATAGCTGCCCCTTCCTTCTTCCCATCTCTCCAACACCTCTCTTCCACCTTTCACTATCCTCCGTGCAGCTGTATATATAGAGAAAGGGGCGCCAAAATTGATCGGCGTACGGAGACACGGTCGCTATACGACCGAACGTTCCCTTTCACTCCGCCTCGTTCCCCAGGTGTTAAACGGTGGATGCGAGGAAAAAGCCGCGATCACGAAGAAACCATAAAAGCGAGCAAATCGCGCAAAACGGCGCAGCAAATTATGATGGGATGGGAAGAAGGTACGCTTCGCGAAAAATAAAGGCGGGGAGGGCGGGGGGGGGGGGGGGGGGGCTAAGGAAAGAGAAACTAAGGATGGAGTGTCGAGAGAGAGAGAGAGAGAGCTGGGAGGAGGGTGTAGCTACGGCCGATAATAACGGGCAATTAAATCACGCCCGCCGCCCGTGCGACCTCTGCGTTCCCCTCCAGAGAGTGCCTCGGTACCTCCAACAACCTCACGTCATCTTCCTTCGCTTCTCCTCTGCCTCGTTTTCATTTTCTCGCCAGCTGTTTAATGAGGGGCGGAAAGCACCGCGGCGTCTAATGAAGCGCGCGAAGAGCCGAGCCGAGCTGTGTCTGTGTGCGCGCGCGCGACCAAGGCGCGCGCATGTATGTGTGTGTGTGTGTGTGTGTGTCTGTGTGCGCGAACGCACGGCACACGCACACACACACACACACACACACACACAGTGCGGTGGTCTCTCCCTCCAGCCTTTCCCCTCTATAGCCGGCCCCGTCCACATAAAGGCTCGACTCCCAGCAACTGGTAACGTCGAGGAGCAGAGAGCGCGATCGAAGCCGAGAGGCGACGACGTGCCCGAGTGCTGGTGGTGGTCGTCGTGGCGCTCGCTAAAGAGCCTGGCGCGCACACCACGGTGCGCGTGCGGTGTACCGTATGCAGTGCGAACAGCCAACGCCAAGCCCGTGCGCGCTATAAAATTCTGCATCACGCACGTTTTATTCTTTCTTGCTGTAACATTTCCTTTCTCCGTACATGGCGCGCTCGTAATAACGCGGCTCTGAAGTAAAACAAGCTGTTGGAGGAATATACACCCTCACGTACCACTTCGTGCCGCCGAGCGCCCATGGCGAGAGCAAGCGAAGCCGCCGCTGCGACACGCCCGAGCGGCGGACCGAAGTGCGTATGAGACGGGGACGAGACGACGTGGGCCGCACTACAGGAAAACCTGGCTTTGCTCTTAACGCTAGAGGCCTGCATGCTGCCGAGCTTTGGCGCGATGCCTCCAGGATAGCGTTCAAGCATTATTCTGACGAGGTCGTGTGTAAGGTCAGTAAGGTGCGAAATTTACAAAGTGTGCATTAGGATATTTACTTACGCCTTGCGTACGAGCCTCGACATAATAAGCAGACCAGCGATTATATTTTAAAATTTTGACTTTTTAACCGATAGAGTGAGACTATATCTGGTGATCGACTCGAAGCCCATTGTCCGAAGAGTTCATAAGATCGTCTAGACTTGCGAAAGCTTTCGCTGCTAATTTCTACGGAGTAATGAATTGCGACCAAATTTACTGCCGCCCCCCCTCCCCCTCCCGAGAGAGAAATAAAAAAAACGATACTCAAATGCTTCTTGGGGGCAGCTGTAAGTTCCTATATCAAACGCTCATGAGTGACGTGAGATACTGGTTGGGCCTCACCGTCGGGCAATAATGAAACCTCGGAGATTGCAGCTTGATAAAAACGCTCAGTGGTACTCGCGCGACGGTGCTCCATGCAATGGATTTCATTGCAGCTCATGTCGCGAGAATTAAAGCGCAACGTGCGCAGCGGAAATCAAACGTTTAATACCAGTGAGAAATTATATAGGTAAAATGGCGTTCTGGTCAAACTTCCAATATACTGATCTAATGATATTAGGGGAAATTATACAACTCACGGAAACAAAAAAGAAAGGCCTCCATGTGGAAACTTCAAATTGACTTGCAGAACCGTTTCTCGGCTCAAGGGGATCTCAAATTCTTATTATCTTAGCGGTAAGATTTCGATATTCTGAATTCAAATGGGAATTTACTGTGTGAACAGTGTTTACGGTGTATGAACATGATGTCTGATGCTTGTCGGACGAAGAATGAAAGAAAAAAACAGCGGTGGACAGGGCGTAACTCAGGGCGAGCGCTCGAAACGACTGTGACGTACAGTAAGGAAGAGAAGACGAATATTTTGGCGACTTATTCTTCTGACAAGAAAGAATGATTATAATACCTGAGCCCAGCTAGACTGCTGAAGAACATTGGCACGTGCAGGTTGTAATGCCTTCCTAAGTTCGCTCTCTCTTGGAAATTATCAGCCGCACGAAAGCTTTTGCGCACTTGATTCGTCATGGCGTTGTGTTCGCGCGGCGAAGCGTCCCCGACGGCTACGCGAATACTGCAACCGTTACGAGGTGCCTCAGACAAGATTAATTCATTCTTTATTAAGACAATGACATAAGAAGAGAGAGTGAGAGAGAGAGAGAGAGA
This sequence comes from Dermacentor andersoni, assembly GCF_023375885.2. Lineage (NCBI taxonomy): Eukaryota > Metazoa > Arthropoda > Arachnida > Ixodida > Ixodidae > Dermacentor > Dermacentor andersoni. The sequence continues at coordinate 310,722,514 of NC_092814.1, forward strand.
GAGAAAGAAATAAATAAAGAAAGAAAGAACACCTGCCTCGTTTAGGAGGCTGATAAAAAAACCACGAATGCCTGACAAAGTATAAGACCCCTTTCTCATGCGCATATCACGCAATGTCAACAGGTTGAAACAACGTGAGTTGGAAAACAAGCAGTATTGCATATATTCGAGATCCGTCCAATCTCACACGTGAGAACGGCAGGTGCCCGTTTTTGTTCTTGCATGTGAGCTGCAGCCAGCCATGTACCTCGGTTCTAATTGAGCTTATACCGAATAAAATAAAGACTGCGCAGGCAGTGAGTGTTGTAATGACTACTTCAGAATATCCTCGCCAGCGCACTGCAGTGGCCGCGGCCTTAAAGGAATGCAGTAACGTTGTGTATACGTTATACGTATCCTTTGTTTAATTTTCTGTCATCGTGATTTCTTACCACTCCCTCCTTTTTGCCCCTGTTGTGATTGCAGGGTAACAAGGCTAGAGGCTAAAAAAAAAAAAAAAACGCTGTACGGACGCCGATTTCTTCTCCGTCGTGTACGTAAAGACAGTCAGGGTGGTGAGCAGCTGCATCCGCTGGCGTCTCGCGGGGCTGCATCACACGCACCCCAAGGAACACAGCCTCTCCCAAGCAGCAGGCGCCTCTCCCAAGTCTCCCTTCCTTCATAGGAGCAGCTTACCTGTGGCAGTGAATCTGATACACTGGCGTCATCCTATAAGCGCCGTATTGGAGAACCATCCCCCTAAGAAGCTGCATCCGTGACATCACGTGCAAGCTACCTATATTTATGCCGCGTACGATGCTTATACACACGGGAAAGACACCACGTTGTCAGAAAAAAAGGTCCTAGGAATTTTGGTTGCATAGGATGACTGCGTTAAGTGCTGTCAGTGCGCTACATTGTTTTGTACACATCTACAGAGTCTACGGGCCTACGACATCGACTGTGAAAGAGATGCCTGCGATCTCTCAGTTTCAGCAATTTTCTTTCAGCAATCGTTCAATTTCACATATGAAGCAAAATTGTAGAATTGAAGTTGCGCCTGTGGTGCCAGATTATTGAAAATGACGTGAATTCCTCGCACTTCTTGCGCGATATTTCACTGCCGTGTGAGACCGTCAGCACTGCGAGAGATCTTAGAAAACATCGAATATCCTTGTGACCCAGAAGGTCACACAACAAAAAAAGGCACAGTCCAGATAAAAGCATTGTAGCGAAAGCTCGTGCCATGTGATTGATGTGTATACGTGCGTTTACAACAAAAGCAGCATAAGATTTGACGCTAAACTGCTAAGCACAAGAGTGCGGGTTTGGTTCGCAGCAGCCGTGATACCATAAGGGAGAAATAAAAAAAAAAAAAGCCCTGCGAGTGTGTGTGTGTGTGTGTGTGTTGGAGGGAAGGGGGGGGGGAGGGTATGCGTGCGAGCGTATGTGTGCGAAGAGGAGGCAGAAATGCCGCAGTTTCTTGAAAGGGCAAGCCATGCTGCCGTTGTCAACACGGCCACAAGAATCGGCGGTGGTCTCCAAAGCTATATCGCGCATGCGACGGACCGTTGCTATCTTACTGGTGTTTCGTGGAGCAGCGTAAATAAAGGGCTCTTCGCCCTGTTCATGCAACAAATATCTCCCTCTCCAAAGCCAAGAAAAAGACGTGACGAGGAACGAGGGTGTGCAAAGGCTCGGAGAAGGGGAACACGAGAAACGGGGACAGCGCGGAGACACGTCGACATGGAGGAAAAAGAAAGCCGACGAAGCAAGGAAAGGACGGACGGCGGAATATCGCCAAGTTGATCCTTGATCGGATCGCGCGCTTGCTACAGAGTGGCTCCGGCGCTACGTCTCCGCGGGATCGATATCACGACGGGTGACGAGCGGTACTCGCATTTGCATAGCGAGTTTCCGAGCCGTGTTTGCCGGCGCCGAATTGCGCGCCCGATCTGCGCGCGCTGCTGCTCCGCTGCTTCGATCGCTCATTAGACGACAGGCCGCCTCACTCGATCCGGCGCGTCGCCGGCTGCTGCAACACTTGCAGCGAAGCGCCCCAAGTGCTCCAGCCGATCGCCCGAAGTTGAGGCCGGGCGAGGGGAAGTTGTCCGCGTTTACTTCGAGATTGGCTGCGCATCTGCATATACTCGCTTTCGTAAGCGGGCATTAATGGTTATTTATGCGTCTTTATACCTATATCTGAACGCACATCCTTTGCGGAGATTTGTCTGCTTTCGTTTGCGCATGTGTTACTTTTTTTCGTGCACACACATTTTTTATTATTATTACTATTTTTTTGTGGGATATGTTTTGGCTCAACGTGTATACGGGGTATCACAATGTACGCCATAGAGCAGTTCCTAAAAAAGAAAGATATCGTTCACTGAAACGGCACTCTGGCCGTCCCTGCAAGAGTCGCCGTGACGTCATGATCCGTCTTGCCAAATGCGGCGCGTTTGGCTGAGGAATTTGGAATCGTGCTATATAAAGCCCGGCGTGTGTGGCCGACGGCGTTTCAACACTAGTCACTATGGCCCGGGCTTATTAATACGATTACTTCAGGGATTAACTATAGATGACTGGCTCGGCAAAACAAGTTGTTAGGCAAGGCCCTCTCCTCGTGTACCCGTGCGTGTGCGTGCGTGTGTGCAAGGAATGCGAAAGAGAGAGGACGATGTCCTCTTCGCCCGCGAGGAGGTCATCGAAGCAAGCTAACGAGCACACGCGCACAGCGCCACTGAGTCAAGACAGACTTGGCTCATCATCGTCATGTGTGCATTGTCAAGCTCTTGGTGACATTGAATATGACATACTAAGGTGTCCTGAATTTGAAGTAGAACTTAAGATATTAATAGACGTACTGAAGCTCAAGACGGTTCGACACGCAAATGCAAGTGATATTTTGTTCCCGCGATGACATTCGGTATTTAGGAGACAGATGCTTCGGCTCCTCGTAAAGTTCCTCTCTGATACAGCGTTGGAAAGTGAGTTGTGAGCCGTGTGGGTCGTCCAGGTTTGGAAAACGCGCAAAGTAATGGGATCATTGTCAACTTGTTTTTCATACCTGCAGGTTTTGGCAGGTGGACTGCGAAGTGTCTCGGACCGTATCGCCGTTGACAGGTGGCGTTCAGGCGGAGCTATTGCCGGCAACTTTTGGAAGGCTATTTCTGCCTGCAGCAAGCAACATGCCTTCTCATCATCCTCCTCCTTAAAGGCGTTCGCACAGTCCAGTCACCTTCAATGAAGAGTTTTAGTTTAGGGGACGCAAGCGGCTTGCGTACGCAAGAGCTAGGGGCGACGGTACTGCGCATGCACAGACACAGACGTAGGGGTCTGCGCATGCGCAGTGCCGTCGCCCCTAGTTCTTCCGTACGCAAGCCGCTTGCGTCCCCTAAACTAAAACTCTCTAATAACCTCACCGAACGGTTGCGAGCGTGTAGCGCTAATGTTTATGGAGAGTTAGCTGTGGTTTGGACTACGCGTTTTCGCTTCCGATCTCGAGCTCGCCAAATCGCTTGGGGATCTGAAATTCCCGCTCCTTCCACTACATGCATCTTAGTGTAATGGATGTTTTATAACGTTCCCGTTTAAACTACTACGCTCCTCTCCGATACTGGGTGCTTGCCGGCTGTATAAACAAACTGGCACAGCCGAATGCGCTATGACAGAAAGAATGACAACATGACGACAATGGCATGATGATTCTGAAATTGTGAATGCAGTATAACGACAACACTATAACAACGATGGCGAGACAACAAAGGTGTGACCAGAATCGAATGACGAAGCTGGAATGATGACGATGGAATGAACAGGACGGCACCGCGACGACCGAAAGACACGAATGCGTGACGACGACTATATGATGAAGACGACATGGCAGCGACGCTATAATCACAATTGAATGACTACATGATTACGATGGAATGACCAAAAAGGAATGACGTCGATGGAACGACGAAGGTGATATGACAACAATGGCATGACAGTAATGGCATGGCTACGAGTGTATGACAACGATGCTGTGACGACGTCTGTATGACGACGATGGCGTGACGACAATGACACGACGACAATGACATGACAGTAATGGTATGACTACGAGTGTATGACGACGATGCTGTGACGACGTCTGTATGACGACAATGGCATGACGACTACGAAATGACAGTAATGGCATGACTACGAGTGTATGACGACGATGCTGTGACGACGTCTGTATGACGACAATGGCATGACGACTACGAAATGACAGTAATGGCATGACTACGAGTGTATGACGACGATGCTGTGACGACGTCTGTATGACGACAATGGCATGACGACTACGAAATGACAGTAATGGCATGACTACGAGTGTATGACGACGATGCTGTGACGATGTCTGTATGGTGACGATGGCGTGACGAGAATGGCATGACAGTAATGGCATGACCACGAGTGTATGAGGACAATGCTGTGACGACGTCTGTATGAAGACGATGGCGTGATGACAATGGCATGACGACAATGATATGACACTAATGGCATGACTACGAGTGTATGACGACGATGCTCTGACGACGTCTGTATGACGATGATGGCGTGCCGACAATGGCATGACGACAACGACATGACAGTAATGGCATGACTACGAGTGTATGACGACGATGGCGTGACGACAATGGCATGACGACAATGACATGACAGTAATGGCATGACTACTAGTGTATGACGACGATGCTGTGACGACGTCTGTATGGTGACGATGGCGTGACGATAATGACATGACAGTAATGGCATGTCTATAGTATTTAAGATCGTCCATTGGCAAGTGAGTGCGTCCAGTAGATCGAATCATCCCAAAGCGTATTATTATTATTATTATTATTATTATTATTATTATTATTATTATTATTATTATTATTATTATTATTATTATTATTATTATTATTATTATTATTATTATTATTATTATTATTATTATTATTATTATATAGAGGACAATACGCCTGTGGGACTTGCCACGTGGATCGCGCATGCTCGATGTGAGTGCTATGCTTTCGAGAAATGGCAGGCGTTCACGCACAGATTAACGCTCAAACGTATACTCGAAAACACGTGGCACACGTAGCCAGCTGATGGTGTAACTGGGGAACTTGGAAGGAGGCAAGGCGTGTGCGGTGGCAGCGTGTAGGAAGGTGTCCGCAAGGTCTGCAGCTGTTGCTGCCCTTGCGAGGCGCACCTCTCATATTGTGGCTGGTGCCGAGGTCGTTTATTTCGCCATGTTAAAGGGTGTGTTCCCTTCCTGGCATACGCGTGGTAGGAGGTAACGGCGAATACCGCGGTGTCCTTATAAGCTGACCTTATTCTGACACGCACAGAGAGCATACGCTATGCATACTGAAAAATTTTGCGCGGAGACAAGGACAAGCCGAGAAAAAACAAGGACAAGCACTAAACACCAGTTCGCTGTACGACAAATTTCCCGTTCCACCCAATGACGGAAGACTTGAGATAAACCGTGAGTATTTCTAAAGAAGACCCCACAGAAACACAACATCTGGACATAAATGTAGCCCTGTCGTTGTGCTCTGACATGCACTCTTGGACGCTTTTCATTAGCACGTCATTTGACATTGAGTAGTAGAACCAGTTCGCTGCACGAAAAATTTTCTGTTTCACCCAATGACTGTAGACTTGAGATAAAACGTGAGTTTATCTCAAGTCTACGGTCATTGGGTGAAACGGAAAATTTTTCCTACAGCAAACTTGTTATAGCGCTTATCCTTGTCTTTTCTCGGCTTGTCCTCGTGTCTCCGCGCAAAGTTTTTCAGTATGCATTTCAACCAACTAGCCAAACTATCTGCTCTCTTAAGCATACGCTATGGTCCCTGGGAGGGCCAGTCAAGCTAATTAGAATTCAATTGGCTTTCTGAAATATTATTTCAATATCTTTCGGCTATTTGAAGGGCGAGAGACAGAGAAGAGCGAAGAGCGCCTGTTCGTGAAAGCGGAATCAAGACACATTGACCACTTTCATGTGCAGATCGGGTGGCTTCGTCAGCGTAGTTATTCCCGCTGATGTTACAATGTCCTGGAAGCCATTGAAAAATTGCGTTGTGTGTCCCGTAATTGTCACGGCTGCGATGATATATCTGTCGGATTTCTGAGGCCAGTCCTTCATTGGGTCCGTGGCGCATTGGGCTTTGTGTGCACTGAAGCGCTGCCTTGGAATCACTAAGAACTGTCCATTGTTGCGCTGGGTCCTGATTAATGAAATCAAGTGCAGCAAGGAGTGCCGTAAGCTCTGTACCCGTCGATGTGGTAACGCATGAAGTTTTGAACTTGATTTCTTCAGATTTTGCCAGGATGATGACTGCAGCAACAGAGCTGTTGAGTTTTACCGAACCATCGGTGTAGACATGCTGCCGGAATTTTTGGACGTTGTAAATGTGTTCCAAAGTTCCTTGCTTTAAAGCTTGGAACGGCGCTCCAGCTTTCTTTTTGATGCCCGAAATTGTCAATTGTACTTGTGGCCGGTGCAGACACCACAATTGGTTTGGCAATCGTGTAGCAGGCGTGAATTGTGATGGCAAGCAGGGCGTATTTGGCAAATTTTGAATGTGGCCTCTTTGCTGACAAGCAACCAAGATGGTGTGAACGAATCCGAGTCAGGCGTCGCATGTGTGCTCTCAGGACGTCTGTGACAATGTAGACTGACAAAGCCGAATCTCGGGCAACGACCAGAGATTCGGCCGACACATTATCGATTGCAACTGATTGTTGCAATCGATGATGAATTTTTTGGGAGACCAAAAGAAGTTCTAACTGCTGGGGCTTGCGCACTCTAAAGACCGCGTAGTGCGAGTGTTTCCTAGTACAAGCAAGCTGTGCCGTAGGAAGCCCAAAAATAGTATTTTGCATAATTGCAACATTGATGGTACTGCAGCGCCCCATGGCCTTCCCGCCCAAAAACACGAGAAGGCTCACAATGGCGGCCAAACGGTTTTGTCATGTACGAGACGTGAGGGCTCCGAGACAAGTCTCTATCGATGGTTCGTCTGTTTGGTACATTTTGGCCATTAATCCGCAATGCATACTGGGCCATCGCTTTGCGAGTAAAGGTAACGAGTGCGCAATTCTCAGATGAAAGCTCCAGGCCTTGCCTTCTTAGATATACTGACGCGGCCGTTGAAGCCTTCTGAAGTCGTGCGCGGACTTGTACACGTGTCACTCCTGAAGCCCATCTGCAAATGTCGTCTGCATATACGGAGAGCTGTACGGTTTGCGGTAACGAATCGGCGAGACCAACGAGCACCAGGTTGAACAGGGTTGGGCTAAGTACTCCGCCTTGCGGTATACCACTATTGGTATAGCTAGACAGCGTTGGTCCGTCTTCAGTCAAAATAAAGAACGATCTTTCATTCAGACAGCTGTTCATCCAGCGAAAGAGATGTCCACATATCCCTACAGTTTCTAAAGCGTCCAAAATTGGATCTACATTGTTGTAGGCACCTTTAACATGAAGAAATAAGGCTGCAGTGATTTGTTTCAGGTGTTTCCGGTGTTGTACATATGTTACAAAGACAATAACGCTATATATTGACGAGCGTCCGCGTCGAAAGCCAGCCATTACCTTTGGATAAATGTTGTAAAATTCCAAGTACCATTCTAATCGTGTAAGGATCATCCTCTCCATTACCTTGCCGACGCAGCTCGCCAGTGCTATTGGACGGTTAGATGACAATTTCAATGAAGATTTGCCAGGCTTGAGGAGTGGAATAAGGCGACTGGATTTCCACGTGGTAGCAACAAAGCCTTCACTCCATGATGCATTGTATAGGCCAAGATGTGCGTCTCTGGCCTCTCGACCAAGGTTTGCAAGCGCAGAGTATGTGATGCCACTGGGTCCTGGTGACGAAGATCGCCTGCACCCAACGAGTGCGGCCTTCAGTTCTTCGATAGAGAAATGAGCGTCCATACGAAGATCTCGGGAGCCAAGGGGGCCAACAGGAATAGCTGTGTAAGGCTGGAACTTCGGGAAGGGTCATGATAACAGCAAAGGCAAACGGCCTGCAGAGGCGCCAGAACGGACCTGCATTCTGTGCTTCGGAACACGCGGCAATATTTCAATGTATCGGCGGGAGGCTACCTGAAACTTAAAGAAGGCAAATAACTTAACGCGCGAAAATGGCAGGGTAAAAAAAGCAAGTATTTTAACAAAATGCAATAGTTCTGTCAGGCAAACACATAAAAAAATCTAAGTGTTAAGGAGGTTTGATCAGTAAATAGCGTCTTAACACGATTAGAATGCAAGATACAGGTTTGAGGTATTATTTTCGGAAATGCCGCTCGTCAGAACAGCTTGTGTTTGTTCATTGCTTCGCATATCCTGTCACTGACTGTGAGAAAAAATCAGCGTCCGTTTTTACGAGCCGTTTTTCTATACAAGTGGCTTAGTGAATCCTCATCATTTGACGATCATGGTGCCTATGCTTGCGATCCAAGTAGCGCTCTCTCGTTCCTATGTTAAAATATTATTTACATCTTATAACACAGGCATATTCGCTTTATTCTATTGTCGATACTCCCTGACACACAGAAAGGTCATATGTATAGAATGATGATGGCAATTAATATCATTGGTTGGCTGCTACACTGACATGCTTATTGCGGATGGTTGGCCATTAGGCGAAAAGTTCATTTGTAGAAGAAAGAATTCTGGCGACGAATGAATAAGCGTTCGGAAATGCGATGCCCAACCGCATGCGACACAAATAAATTTGCTTCTACAGGGAGTCCAGGTGGCAGGCGAAGTCTCAAGTCAGGGTCAAACGCAAACAAGCGGAAGTCGGTAAAACCCGGTGAAGGCTATTGCCCAAGCTTGAGGCTATGGGCAAATGAGAAAAAGTTGCTGTGCAGCATGTCCGAGGGGGAGCCAAAAGTAACGAGAATTTTCTTACTCAGGCGGAAGGGTACCGACGCATGCGGTTAGGCGTGCCTGTTACACTAGCGTCTCCATCAGTTGACCAAGTAGCTTCCTTCTGTGAAGTTTTGTCTGCTCAGTAGATTGCTTTCTTTTTAGCCTCCGTCACCGTCTGAGTCGTATTTGTGATGGCGGACGTACGTGAAACGACGTGTGCGTGTCAAATCGTCTTTTCTGTTGGGAAATTTTCCGACATAAAACAACTGGTTCCTTCTCAATTCGCGCCGGAAGGTCGGACGGTCAACCAAAATTTTTATACTGAAGTGCCCAAGTGGTTGCGCGATTCAGTTCGAAGGAAACGCCACAATCTGTGGAACTCGTGCGAATGGCTTGAGTATTACGACGTTCCCACCCAAACAGCAGTGAGGGGGCAGGACTTATCCGCAAAAAATGAGCTGATAACACTAGATTACCTCACCACCTACTCCCGCATCTTGTCACTAGCGACTTATATCTAATAGCGAAGCGAGAGGCTAAACGTAAGTGCTTTCAAGATATGAAATAAATAAGTAAAACGACAGAAACATCGATGGTACCCAGTTGAAAATGTTGCTAAACTGATTTGAACAAATAATAAAGTGGCGGAACTTGTTCATTGCTTTGCAGAGAGAGTACTTTGAAGCTAGTTAGTGTTTTGAAATGTTCTACGAAACTATCGAACCAAGAAAAAGTTATCTTTACCCATCCCCGTTATGCGTATAGACGTGCACAGATTTTCTCAGTGAGCCAGGCGCGCAGCTTGGCATGCGTTGTGGTTGCCGACAAGTTTGCTACATTTCAGGAGTTCTGTCAGTCATCTTCAACTATATTGCGCCTAAGCGGTTCATCCGAAGGATACCAAAACAGACTGCCATTTTCGCCAGTAGCTGTAACTATGCCGAATCACGCGGCTCGCTGACTGCCACAGGAAACAACAGAATCCTGATCGTATTTAATTACAGAAACGGCATATCAGGTGCGCGACTTCAATCTGGCACCCTTTTAGACTTTTTCTTTTGATCCCAGGTGATTGCAACGTAGAGCAAGGCTGTTTACTTGAAGTTCTCTAAACTTTACCAACATTTCACAGCGCACGAAAGCTCACTTCTTCAAGTGGTGCCTCGTGAACGACGCCGATAATGCGAATGGGCTTACAATTCAGTGACCAGTGGAGCGACGCCGCGGTCGCTGCCGCATCCTGCCGAGGTGCGCTGAAACTCGCCGTCAGCGCCGCCGATTCGTCGGACTCACCCGGTGGGACGCGTAAGCACGCTCCTATAAGTGCGCCGTCATCACCCAGCCCCGACACCCTTTCGGTGGAATATCGGTCGCGATAAACGTTCCGCGCATCAATTCGGTAAATATGTGGAGACCAGTTAGGGTGTCATGTATGGACATAACGTACGCACGGCGTTCCGCGCGACGTCCGGTTCATTGATCTCACTTAAGGGCCGAGATACCCTGACCGGGAAGTGCCGCTGCTTTGTACGCACGTAACACTCCGTCCGCGCCGCAGAGGTGGGCGCTCCTGCCTCTCGCCGATATGAGTGCGCGTCCATCAGTCTGTCAATATACGCACAGACGAAATGGCAAGCGATCGTGGCCCCTCTTGCGTCCCCGTGAGAGCGGTCCGGCCAGTGACAAGCCCACTGAATCACCGGCGCCCACACCGTCCACGCAGTCTGCGTAACTATAGAAGAGGGGGCATTCCTATAGGACCAGACGCGATGGAACAAATGACCCTCATTAGTCAAACGCCAGCGCAGCTGCCAGGCGGCGATAAAGCTCAATAAAAGGGGATGTTCCTCGTCCGTTCACGCTACAGTGCGGCCCACGAAGAGGAGCGAAGAATGGTTATGGCGAGAACGACTATAGCGGACACTTCGCGGCGGCGCGACCCCGCGTTAACAACAGCCGCTATTGTGGCCGAGAACACTGCGCTGCAAGAGTGGCCCGGAAAGGGAGCCCGTCGGAGAAGATTCCGAGACGCTGGCGCTTCCGCTCTTTCAATGACGCTGCGCCACTTGACAGGATACGCTACGCCGCGATAAGGTTATATTTTCCGTCGACTTGTATGCGGACGTGTCAGCTGGTGGTACACCATCAGCTTACGTTTACCATAAATTCTGATATGAACGGGGAAGGTGCCTCGCGCGGACACGCTACAGGAAAGATTCGGTACGTGATCTACGATTCTGCTATGTTAGTGAAGAAGGTCGCGAGTCTATTCATACTTCGTCTTCCGCACTGCCAAATACGCATGCACTAAGCGTGACGGTGATGAGAATTTTCAAATAAAAAATGACGTTCTTCAACGTCTCAAAGCAAGTCGTGGGCTTTGAGAGATCCTGTAGTGGAGGCGCGAGATGAGAGAGAGAGAGATAGGGAAGAAAAAGACAGGCACGCTAACCAGACGCGTGTCTGGCTTACTACCCTGCACTCGGGAAGGGGTAACGGGATGGAAAAAGAGAAAGAAGGGATGAGAGAGAGAGAGAGAGCACCAGTCGCACGTGGGATTCTGATTAAAGTTGATCAGCTGGAGTTCTTTAACACGCACCCAAATAATGTGCACACAAGTGTATTTTTTTAGAGGTTGGATAGCGCAACATTTTGACGAGACAGAAGAGAAACACACACCACAGCAGCGCTCTGCGGTGTGTGTTTCTCTTCTGTGTGTCTCGTCAAAATGTTGCGCAATCCAACCTCTAATATGCTATACCAACACGCCCAGTCTTCAACCTTGGCGAGCGTTTTTTGCCTTTATGTCCCCATTGAATTGCGGCCGCCATGGCCTGGAATCGGACCCGCTACTGTGTGCTCAGCAGCACAATGTTGCAGCGATTGAGCCATGGAGGTGGTGACTCAATCATAAAAAAATTATGAAGAAGGAGAGAGAGAGAGAGAGAGAGAGAACTAAGAAGACAATTTTCTAAGCTATCACGTGATAATTGACAGACGAAAAACAACGGCCTTTCGAAACTACCGTGTGCGATTATGAATGAAATCCGTGATGAAATGAGTATTTCTTATGAAAGGATAGCTTTTTTTTTCCACGAGCTTCGCTTCCATAACGCTCCCTTCCGATGCCCTTGGCAACCTTCTATTTGTCTGCAACTGAATATTGCTCATGATTTACGGCCTAAGGGTTACTTCCAATGGCCAACCTCTCTGCCTTTCCCGTAAATAAAATATGCCGGTCCGTCTGCATCACGTTCACTTTTATGTGCAGACAAGCTACAGGCTCGCCTGAGAACTGCGCTGCCCGTGTTCGCCCTACAGTTCATGTATTATACGCGCTCAGTTTGTTAAGCAACAACCCTTCTAGAAGATGTTGTAAGCTGTCTGTCGTAAGCGCGTGTTGTTTGGCACAAAAAGCGACGCAGATATTCGATAGCCCGAGAGAAGAAGTTGCGACCACAGTGCGTCAGTCGATGGGGCGCTGGCAAATGGCGTTGTGGTGTAAAATTACGTTTTGGACGAAACATCAGCAGCATCGGGAGAGCTCTTGTGATGACCTAACGGGTCGAACAATTCACAGTGAAGGTTATCCGCTTATTGCCTGCGCTAGGGGAAGGACCGATGAGATCGAGGTCACTACTAGACTGGCTGGGCGGGCACGTAATTTGGCTGAAGGAGTCCAGCAGGAAATCGATATTGTGGGCAAGCCCCTTTTAATGAACGCTTTTTAGAAAGCTACACACATCCGTTCTTGGATAGATATACAGGTAACCGTATAGTTTCCACCTGTACAACAATGGCACTTGCAGAAGGTGGCTTCCCCCCACTAGTACTCTTAATGTGGAGAAGCCACACATATCATGAACTACGTTTGTAGAGATATCTTCGAAGCTGCAAAACATAGACAAGGAAGGGCTATATAGGGTATCATCAGTTTTACTAAATGTCTTTGTACCATGCCACTCCCGACGTACCAATGAAAATTGCTGCAATGCTCAAGAGCCCCTGAAAAAAAAAATGAATAGGTTACCGCAGCGCATAGCGTCTGCCACAGCTCTTTCTGCCTTCACAGCACTAGTGCCGGCAGCGGTGCCTCAGCTTACAAGCCTAGAGGAGGTGTCAGAACTGGGGAAATAGTGTAAGTGTACATTTGTAGAAAAGAAAAAAAAACGATGATTAATCAATAGATATCTCAGTCATCGTTTTTCCCTCCCACAGCCTAACAGTTGCCATGACGAAGGCATCGAGCGAGCGATGCACGCATCTCGCGCGCTTATACTCACGGGGGCACTTGTAGAGCTTGTTGGTCTGCGATATGTCGCCGTGCGACAAACGTACGCGCTGGCCGATCTCGGGACGGTGCCTCGTGGTGGCGTTCTCCTGCGGCAGGATGGTGTCCAGGTGCGTGCTCTTGGAGAACGTGTTGCGCGCGTAGTGCATGATAGACTCGAAGTCGTACGCCAGGCCCAACGAGTTGACCTGGAAGAAGACGGGAGATGGAGGGAGTTGGCGGAGCAGCGCTGTTTCTCCCCCGACCTAAAAATGTCAGTACTAATTGTGCGATAACATAAGAACACTGGTGCCGTAAATAGTGAAGGGGAAGAGAAAGAACGGCCTGATGAATTGGGGTACAATGCAAAACCGGGAAAATTGCGTTAGGAAATATAGAGCGCGTTGTGAGAGAAGCTGCGTTGTGAGCCCTGTCTATATTGCAAGGAATTGCTTACGCAAACTGACGAAATGTACGACGTTCCTGCCTAGGCTTAATTAAAGCGCATCAAATACAGTAACGATCCCAGCATCTTTTGAAACAAAGGTTAAAGGGAACGCTGGCGGGTTCCGGTACGACACTTGTTACACGTTTAGTTGAAATGTCCCTACGCAACAAACTCCCATATTTCCGTACATTTTTTGTGTTATTAGCCTATATTAGCATATATTAGCATATATGTTAGCCTATATTTTCGAGTGAACACTGTGAAGATGCAGAATTACTCGCAAACCTTTCAATTACGGGCGAAACGAATAAGGTGAAACGAATGGCTCGATTTTTTTGTCAGTTGCGGCCACGCGAAGCCAACAGACAATGAATCCAATTAAGGAAGGATTAGGGTAAACGAACAATTTTTTTAATCGGCAAGAAGAAATAGCAAGCAATAAGAAAATCAAGGAGGACGAAGAGGCAACTTGCCGCCGGTGTGAGTAGAGCCCACATCCGTATCCCTCGTGCGATGATCTGAGCTATACGGCAGCGACCGTCCCTTTACCTACTTTCTCGGGTATTTGCGGACTGCAGACTAGGTCGTTTACATCGATTACTTTCATTGTTTAGAAGCGAAGGCTGTGCTGTGCTTAGTTGCCAGTGCTCGAGGTACTGTGCCCTTGGTCGAGTACAGACGTACGCACCTCCTCATCGGTGAGCTTGTTGAAGTTGTACTCTTGGCCGGTCATGATGTTGCGGGTGACAATGTCGACGTGTTGGTCGCGGTCAGGCCGCGTGTGCTCGTGCCAGAAGCCGACCACGTGGCCCAGCTCGTGCACCACGATGCCGAATTTGTCACAGTTCTTGCCGATGGAGATCGCCTGTGCGCCGTTGCCCCGCTTTCCGACGAACGAGCAGCATCTGCAATGGCGAAGGCGCGTTACGGGCCCATTGTAAAAACATTATCGCTCTGTTGAGATGGCACTCTTAGGCCGTGCCAACCTCGCTTATACGTTGCAAGAGGGTTGGCGCGCCGTGTCCTATTGACACCAATGTGATGAGAAATTTTTGATCTGAGTGCTACAGCGATACCCCCCTTTTTTTAGTGCTTTAAGAGAGCGTATGCTTGAAAAGGCGTGATGATTAGGCCCGCCGTTACTCCAATGCCGCCGTTTGTTTGTCCAACAGCGATAGTTTCCGAATCTGAGCCCATCATTCACAAAAAAAAACTTGAACTGTTTGTATGAGGAGATGCCGGACAATCATGATGTTGGACATATCATTAGCGAGAATGGCCGGCCAATGGCAAACACTATTTACGAACAAAGAGCTTTGTGAATTCGGCCTTTGATCTTTTCTGTTTTTTTTTTTCTTGCATGGTCTCCACTTCAGGGTATTGTGTACAATACCAATTATTCAATTACAAAGCTTCCGCAACATACGTGTCTTCTTCATAATTTCAAATAAACTTTCGCTATCAGTTTAGCCAGCCTGCTAACGCGTCTGAATAATGACGGCGCTATACATGTCCATTCCACCACCATTTTGGCTCCATTTTACATCTTAATTTCACAGCAATGAGGGTTCTTTTCCCTTGATCAGAATTAGATATTTTTTTTAATCAAACCAAATCAAACTTTATTAGTTTCTCATTTGCACAAATATAAATGGAGGGGGTTGAGAGAATAGCCGCGACAAACGTTTTGATGAGTTCTCAACCTTTAATGCATCCGATATCAGCCACAAGTTAAAACGAAAATCAAATGCCACCACAGATTAGTAATAGGTCTCGCATTTACTGGGATGAAAACGAGCACGCCAGAGCCGAGCTACGCCAGACGTTTCAAACGCGCCGCATACAACAACTAAAGCTTACCTACGTTACAAAACATCGAAGCTCGCATTAACAAAAAAAAAAAATTAAAGAAGAAAACCTGACTCCATGGGCGAATGCACGGATGGACGGATTTTATGAGCCTCTCCTTCAAATCAGGGTGGTGGCGGCGCCCGCAAAAATTGTTGTTTTGTGTTTCTATGACATTTGCTATCGGTCCATGAAATGCGTGATTAGTGTTAACAAATCACCGAATCCTAACGAAATTTATTTTGCTTAAAAAAGTTTCGTTATGTGTGCTCCCTGCCCTTACGCCTCCAATAATCCAGCCGTCTTTTACCATATTCCTCACCACAGATTCATTCAGCTTTTTTACTATTACCATTAAAGCTCGACGCATTGGGCAGTGGTTGACAGAACGAGGAACGTTGCTTCAGTGAGCCAACGTTTCGACAACGGGGCTTGTCTTCGTCAGTGCCCTGACAAAGACAAGTCATGGTGACGAAGACGCGTCTTCTTGTCGAAGCATTGGCTGCAGCGGCAGCATACGTCCGACTACTGCTCATCACTTCAGTTCTCCGTCTTCTCGCCTTGAGCAAAGTGACTACGTTCTCATTCACTTCTGGACGAATGCTTCGGCAGGCTAACAAAAAATTTGAACGGTGCCTGCTCTAGGTTTCCAGGAAGAAACAATCGTCACCGGCTCGGTGTTAGCCAGAGAGAAATACTGGCACGTCCCCATACGGAGCGCCAATCGCGGAAGAGGTAAATCGAGAATAAGAATGCGCTGTGAAAGGCTTGACTTTACTCCTAGTACGAGACGCGCTGCTTACGTCAACGCTACTTAAAAAATTAAATTAAATTATGGGGTTTTACGTGCCAAAACCACTTTCTGATTATGAGGCACGCCGTAGTGGAGGACTCCAGAAATTTCGACCACCTGGGGTTCTTTAACGTGGACCTAAATCTAAGTACACGGGTGTTTTCGCATTTCGCCCCCATCGAAATGCGGCCGCCGTGGTCAACGCTACTTGCGTCTATCCTCAATCAGTCATGTGCTTCTGGCCTCTCTCGACGCGAAAACCTCCCCGTATAGAAGGCAAGGAAGTGCGATTAAGTCAGAACGAGAGAGCGAAACTTTCGAACATATAACGTTGCCGTTGTCGCTGTGAATGCAGTGCGAACAGCAGCACAGGCTTGGATAATTTTTTTTATCACCTATACTTTTCTTTTCCTCTAATTTAGTGCCGCTAAAGAAGTCGAACCGCGCAGCACATATGCAACTGCGATCATCTGATTTATAGACAACCCTCTCAAAAAAAAAAAATTGCTGAATGTGATTGCTGCTGTGACTTTTCTACAGATGCAAGAAAAGGTTACTGGCTGAGGTGCCTTCGAAGCACCTACGAGACTATTATGGCCCTATTTACTGTTGTTATAAAGTCACGCATAATCCTTCCTTAAAACAGAGAAAAACGTTAATACCATCACATTGTGGTTGCATTGTTATCGCGTGAAAATCTGGCGTATTTTTATCACTTCATGGAGGAATGGATGCCTCAAGCCTGATTTTTAGTAATCGGAGACAGTCGTCGCTGAAACGTGATGCCCATGTATGATTCGCTGGGCGATATATTACAGTCGGTGTGCGACTTTTAATGCTACTCGACCACAGCGCCGCATGAGGTTATAGCTGGAAAGGCCTATAGTCGATTGTTCGTCATACACAACGAAGCGGTAATTCAGGTGGTGGGGTTTGCGCAATTCCTACTAGAGGCAACAATTCCTGCCAAGGCAAAAGTTTAATCAATAGTGGGCGTAATTAGGCTAGCGGGAAGACGAGGCACCCGCGAGTGCTACGAGTCCAATAGAAGCACAGGTTTCTTCATATGTGGGCATATAATGCAGGCAGATTTTATTTAGTAAAAGCTTATCCGGACGGTTGACCAAAGTTCCATTTGCACAGGTTACCCATTCGAAGAGCGCTTTCGCGTACACCCCGCCGATATGAGAAGTAGTACGGCTGGGCCGGTTGTGTACAGTTGGAGTAAAAAAAATTCACATACCACGGTATGTGAAACAAAGCTGTATATTTCCGCAGCACGCAGCCTAGTATGCGGATTTCAAGCCTGTATATGTGAACAGTATTGTATCGCATTGCTGGCTAAGATTACAAGACGGCTTGAAAATTTTACGTTTTAACAACGCTGGATTGCCCTGGTTTGAGCCCACCATATCGGACACGTAATTTATTTTTTACTTAATGAAAAGGCCCGACACGAGGCGAGAAAGGAAGCTACCCATCTACCCCAATGTGCCAGGCATAAGGCAAATAATGTTTCGCAATAACAAAACATAAAGCAAAACAGAAAGCGGTAGTCAGCGTGACCGCATTCGCACATGAATATTCACTAACTTTGAGAATTATAGCTTGTCCGTAAACTTATTACCGTTTACAGATTACTGGGTCACAGGAGCCGTGAACGGTAGTGGCAACTTTGGTGGTGACATCTTGCGACGCTTTGTCCCGCTACAGTGCGCTTGAAACGCTCCGAGTTTCATGACGTCTCGCCGAAAGAAAATCCAAAAAGGATTACATGCATGTCGACGATTATGTCTCTACCGACCGCTTTGCACAAGCACTCAAGTAGAATATGGTAGGTCACCGCAGTATTAGTCTTCGTTCTGCTCTCTGGTTAAGCTCTGAATCACAAAATGTCGCTACTATAGTGTTGTTGCTGCACCTACTTCTCCAGTAACCCGGTATTTTGCGAACGTTAGAACGTCTACGAACAAGCTAAAGCTCTTTAGTGACAGGCGATTGCAGCGGCGTAGCCAGATTTTCTTTCTTTTTTTTTTGGGGGGGGGGGGGGGGGGGGGCGTGCATGCGCTCGGTATGCCGAGATTTTTGCGCGAACTTCGACATAAGTTGAAGTTTCGCTTTTAAGTTCAAATTTCGTTTATAAACAGTTTCTAAAGAATGCTTTGTCAGTATAACATGATTTACCATCGCTCTTTAGTGTCAGTTCAAGTAAAAACAATACAAGGTTTGTGAAGGTTATGGTTTGTGGGACAAAGTTAACTAATAAAGCGAGCACGAATATTTTTTTTAAAAAGGTGCCTGACTCATCGACGCTGCTATTCTCTCGCATCGATCTCGGTTTACGACATGCTGTGTCTAAAGCGTGGTCCGCGCCGCTCTAGGAAACTTGTAAATGAGGTAGTAAAATGAGGCACATTCTCTATGATTCGTCGTCCAGACACTGCCCCAATCCCCGACGGGACGAAAAAGCAAACCAGAACCCGTCAAACGTATTTGGGTAAGGCATGAACTGCACCGAAGAGATAGAAGTCGGGCCCACCGCCACCCTCTCCCCTCCGCCCTAGCCCCTTTCTTAGAAAGTCTACAGCTTCTGACAGAACCAAGCCAAATTATTGATTTCGTATTTAAGGCATGGGCTCCGCGCTTTATTGGGACATGCAGGCGGCGCTTGGCTCTCCGATAGAAACGATGAATGTTTTATTCCATTTCTTTTCTTATTGAAATTCTCTTCGTTTTAAAAAGTAGCACAAGTCTGCGACACGAAAGGAAGGAGCAGAACAACAAAGCTCTGCAAGCGGTGTAGTCTCGCGCTTCTTTCTTTCGTGGCGGGTTCTTCTCTTGCGCTGCTGCTCGATATGCCAAGTCCACTCCAATTAGGTCCTAGTTTCGATCACGGTTAATTGAGTCACCACCACTGGTACTTGGAACACGCGCCTTGACGAATTGGCGCATCGTTAGCTAGCACTCCAAGCCTAAGCGTGAGACCAGTATACTGGCCGCGACAGACTCGCGTTGCATTTGAGGCCGTACAAACCGAGAAGCCAGAATGCAATGCCAAAAAAAAAAAAAAAAGAAGAAGAAGAAGAAGAAAGAAAATGATAACCGCAACGGAGCACAAAATGTCCGTTAACTACTCGTGCATTGTGCAGTGTCGTTGCTTGGATGCACACGTTGTCCCGCGTTTGCGCTTGGCATATCACAACAATCTAATGCGAGATACAGAGAGGCGAGATACGCAAGGAAAATGAGGCAGGTAGTTTTAACTAGGTATAGTCCAGTTTGCGACCCTACACGTGTGGGGAGACTATATATATATATATATATATATATATATATATATATATATATATATATATATATATATATATATATATGTGTGTGTGTGTGTGTGTAGAGAGAGAGAGAGAGAACACAGAGGTTCAAAGTATGCCCGTGCTCTGGAGGAGGCAGAAAATTGATACAGCCGGCCACTCGATTAAGTCTTGCTTTCAGGAACTGAAGCTATTACGAAGTTCTTGCGACACCAGCTAACGCATAATGTACATAACTATGCGTACGTCACGACGACCGAAGCTCTGAACGCCTAAGTTTACAACGCTGTAGTGCCGCACTTATCTCTAATTGCTCATGCCGGTGCTCGTTTGCGCCGATGTCCCGCAGGTAGGCGTGCGGGAGTGTCACCGTCCGAAGTCGATGCAGTACGGCAGGCCACACAAAGCATGCTCGCCAGAGAGAGAGACATAGAGGGAGAGAGAGAGAGAGAGAAATAGAAGACAGGAAATGTAGAGAGGTTGACTAGACGCACGTCCGATTTGCTACCTGCACTGGAGGAAGTGGTATGGGGACGAAGAAAATTGCCCACGCATGCTTACAGGCTGTTGTAAAGCGGCATTCCAATCTTGTTTTCTTCTCAGCTACCGCCAAACGTTCGTATTCTACCAAAAATGCTAAGCACTGCAATGTACGTTCTACTCAAAAAGGCGCACGCACTATTGACAATTACGTCTAACTTCTAGAAATCAGTGGGGGTTAAAAGGCTATTCCGCGACCTAATGACGTCGTTTGTGCTATCTTAAATCTTCAATTAGCGAAATCCTGCCGCCGAGGCACAAACACAGCAGAAAGCGCCGACAACTTTCGGACTATGGTGCCCGAGGCCATCCTTTTCTTATATATTCCATGTGCGCAGGTCACGGTTATGCTTCGAACTTAACGAGCGACAAGACGTCGGTCAAGCTCAACTCTTGTTCCCTCTTCTTGCGCTCTTCGGAGCACACGCCGGTCCGTGGACTCGTCGATGGCGAGAAATCGGTACTGAGAATGGCGCCAAACGACCACCTCATTATTGGTTCAGATCGACCTGGATGACGTCTTTTAAAGAGACAAGCACTGAGAGCATTGTGCGCTTCTAGTATCGCTCCTTTTGTTACCCACTCGCATTCTTCTCTCTTTGCTGTTGCCTTTTATACTTCACTTGCTCGGCGCGATGTAGTATGCTGTGGCTGAGCTCTGTCATCGTTACTTTAGCTGCGGGACTGTGCGGAACTCGCGTTCGACCTGCTGCGCGTCACTGTGGCCAATTAGTAAGTCCCTGTCCTTTTTTTCTTCTTATTCCCTTTTTATTTTCTTTCTCGTTGACAGCTTAAAAAAGAAGAAAAAGAAAGAGGCGCACCACGACCGGGCTATCGAATGTGCGGTGCCGATATCGATTATCGGCAGCTTGTTAGGAACAATCGCGCGCATGCGCGTAAGACATTTCCTATACTCACGGACAACTTTCTGCGGCACTCGAGGGAAAGTTAAACGCCGACGAAGCGCACTCACGACAGCGCTCCTGAATATAGTCCCACAGTTTCGTTCGAATTTCTTGAACATTTGGTGAACAGAAAACATGAACATCTTATTTACTTCGGCACTAATTTAAAGTAAAAATTAAATTCGGGTGTATTACGAGCCAAAACCACGATCTGATTATGAGGCAAGCTATAGTGGTTTCTTTAACGTTCACGCAATGCGCAGCACGCCGGGCGTTTTTCTGCATTTCACCCCCTTCGAAGCCCGGCCGCCGCCGCCTGGATTTGACCACTCGACCTCGTGCTTAGCATCGCAACGTCATAGTCGCTGAGCCAACACGGCGGGCTACTTTAGCACTCGTAATCGATATAAGGCATAAAATTACACCACTAAGGATTAACTTCATAGATTTCTTTTTTCGCTTGGCTCTTTCGCGTTTTGAACAACGTGACACCTTTGAAGACAGCAAGCTACGCTGATTCGGTATGTAAGTTCTAGACGTACTGCGCCCAACGCGGAAGGTTAGAAAAACGCCCACATTAGCACAGCAGAGAAGGGGCTACGTCAGGCTGCTCGACTGATAACGGTAGAACCGTCACACCAAACACACTGAATTATTTTCCGCTTCCGGCGGCGTTTTCTCTACTTCCTTTTTAAATAAAAAGATGTTGATGCATAAATATTTTCACAAACAACGGATAAATGTGTTAATTTTTGCTTTTCCTTCCTGTTTGGCTATTGCCTTGGCTCTCTCCCTCAGTACATCGCTTAATTTCTCAACCGAGGGTCCCGGTGCAGTCGTTTGACTTTGGGACCCTCGGCTGTATACTACTAACAACCATGTATCTTGAATGAACAATAAGCTGAAACTGAATCACGTACGCAAACGCCCTGCCTGGCAACATTTTCATTTGCTGCCGCGAGCGGCGCTGCTCACAGCGTCCTTGAGTAAGGTTACAGCTCATGTAAATGAATTCAAATACTTTGGTGTATGGATAAACGAAGGCGATAGATATCTGGAGGCAAAAAAAAAAAAAACTCCTTGCAACTCTTGTTTCCAGTTGCCAATTTTGCACGAAAAGTGCTATACAATTAGGGAAAAGCCACACGAGGTAACAAGTGAGTCATATTGTTTATGGGTTTAACGGTTATTGCAGGGCCTTATGATAGACGCTGTTTCGCATTATTTTATTTTCCACCTTATCTAACCCACATCGCGGGCATATGGTCCCGAGGATCTGCGAGCGTCGCGGCGAGCCGTTAATCGAGGAAATAATGAAGCAAAAGGCAAAGTTAAACGCAAGTGGCATTTTCTCCGGCCGCAACTCGTTCCACAAGCGTACACAACAGCTGACTACGAACCGAATCCCTTTCCCGGTCCCCAGGAAATGGCAACTCCTGGTCCCCAGGAGATGCCGATAACTACCGCCATCCAAAAGGAGTGAAAAAAATTGACGACCATTCCACTCTGTGAAGATGGAATTGCAGCGAGAGCTGACGACAGTCAAAGCTCTCAAACGAAAAGTAAAGTGCTTCACCTCCGCCACGGGTCGGCTCGAAGGTAGTGCAATGCCGGGCCGACCCGCTGCGGAGGTGAAGTAGGCGTTAAGCACTCCCCACACGTGGACCCGAAGATATTGAAGGGCTGGTTCAGGTTCCCGAGCCCACAGGGGTAGGTCCCATTGCGCTTGGACTCTTTTTGCACATCACTAGGATCGGCCCACATGATTATTTTTTCTGTTGACGGACGCCGAAAAAACTACAAAAGGTTAGTCACACACAGCTTTCGCCCTAAAAGGCAGCAATATGTTGACCGCCGAATAGATTGATTCGTCGGCGATTTAGGAATGTGTGTGAGGAGTGGTGGCATGGGCAGTGAGGGGGGGGGGGGGGCTATGGCACCTTATTTGGGGGGGGGGTAGTGAAGCTCTGCTTTTGTCAACGAACTCCCCTGCTTCTATTTTTTTCAAAAACAGCGAAATAAATCGTGCACTCGATGTCGTTCCAGCCTCACCGTTGTTAAAGACCTTTCATCATCATCATCATCATCATCATCATCATCATCATCATCATCATCATCATCATCATCATCATCATCATCATCATCATCATTATCATCATCATCATCATCACCACCACCGCCATCATCATCATCATCATCATCAGCCTGGTTACGCCCACTGCAGGGCAAAGGCCTCTCCCATACTTCTCCAACTGCCCCGGTCATGTACTAATCGTGACCATGTTGTCCCTGCAAACTTCCTAATCTCATCCGCCCACCTAACTTTCTGCCGCCCCCTGCTACGCTTCCCTTCCCTTAGAATCCAGTCCGTAACCCTTAGTGACCATCGGTTATCTTCCCTCCTCATTATATGTCCTGCCCATGCCCATTTCTTTTTCTTGATTTCAACTAAGATGTCATTAACTCGCGTTTGTTCCCTCACCCAATCTGCTCTTTTCTTGTCCCTTAACGTTACACCCATCATTCTTCTTTCCACAGCTCGTTGCGTCATCCTCAATTTAAGTAGAAACCTTTTCGTAAGCCTCCAGGTTTCTGCCCCGTACGTGAGTACTGGTACAAGACACAGCTGTTATACACTTTTCTCTTGGGGTATAATGGCAACCTGCTGTTCATGATCTGAGAATGTCTGCCAAACGCACCCCAGCCCATTCTTATTCTTCTGATTATTTCAGACTCATTATCTGGATCCGCGGTCACTACCTGCTCCAAGTAAATGTATTCCCTTACCACTTCCAGTGCCTCGCTACCTATCGTAAACTGCTGCTCTCTTCCGAGACTGTTAAACATTACTTTAGTTTTCTGCAAATTAATTTTTAGACCAACCCTTCTGCTTTGCCTCTCCAGGTCAGTGAGCATGCATTGCAATTGGTCCCCTGAGTTACTAAGCAAGGCAATATCATCAGCGAATCGCAAGTTACTGAGGTATTCTCCATTAAATCTTATCCCCAATTATCCCCAATCCTGGTCTCTGAATACCTCCTGTAAACACGCTGTGAATAGCATTGGAGAGATAGTATCTTCCTGCCTGACGCCTTTATTCATCGAAGGTGATGTGTGCATGGAAGGTTCGTTCGCTGCTTGACGTAATTATACACATTTGATGCAGTTTGTCAAGGATAGCAGAAGCAACTTAGCCCCGTCACACGATCGATATCGGATTCATTTAACTTTTCGTCCAGTGCAAAAGAAAAGAAATACCTTCAGCAAAATTAAATCTGCCAACTTACCATTCACGTTTTGCCAAGGACGGCTTAAAGATCAGCAGGGTGAATGTCTGGTAGCACTACAATTTCATGGCCCTGTCATACATCTGTATATAGCTGTCGAGCGCAACCTCTCAATGATAAAATTTAGTTCGAGCAGATCATGTTACATTATTTGCGTGTCATTTAGAGATGGCGTTGCGTTGTTGTAGCGCTAGCATTTCTTTCCTTTCTTCCAAGCGGAATAAAATTAGTGCCTCCGGTAATTAAAAAAAATCTATGAAAAGAAACGCAGGAGTGACTTATCTTCAGAACAAAAGAAAGGAAAAGATTGGTTCTGCACCGTTAATGAGTTCACGGATACTCTATATTCCTAAAAACGTGCTTTTGAAGGAGTAACGAGATACAGCTTTTTACTTTAACGCACGTGCGTGACAGTGCGTACCTGGCGTGTGTACGTGCAGACGCTTGGACTAACATTCCCAGTATTTTAGTAGCAATGATGCTGGTATTCACTAAAGTGCGCAGAGGAGCGCTGAGATGCCGATATGGCCGAGAGAAGTCCTAGTTTAAGCTGGGGGAGGGGGGGGGAGCGGATCGAGGAAGGTACAATTTCTGCCAGAAATTCGGCACACTGATTCCTCGCCCCTAGTTTGTGGAGAACCAGGGGTTAAATTCACAAAGCTTTTTTCGCTTGGGAGTGCTCTTATTTTGCCATTGGCCGGCCGCCTTCGCTGGTATTAAGCCCAGCATAGAAATTCGCTGAAATTTGCTCTTACGAACAATTTTAACGTAAGGGCTTTGTTTTTTTGTTTGTTTGTTTCGCACGTGTACATCGCGCGTTTACTTGTTCAACTTCTCACCCTATGCCGAGCAGAAGCGGGAATCGCATGTCGAGTTCAGAGCGCAGAGAAATCGTGCGCTGCATTCAGGGACTGCTCTTGTACCGCGGCGTTATCGAGGCGTTGAAAGGAGAGCAGTGCGTGAAGTTTTTTTTTTCTGTATGTAGATCTAACAAAAAAAAAAGCGCTGAAGCATTACCTTCAAAATGTCACTAGTGTGCATACGCTCGAACGCTTCTTATTAATACATGATATTCATGAGATGCCGGCGCCTTCGAGCGGCGCGGGCTACTCTTTTTCATATAGAACGAATGCACACCAACGATGAAAGGAACGACTCCGCAGTAAACAAAGTAAATGTAACATGAATGAAAAAGTCAGAATATGAGGCGGGTGACATAAATGCACTAGACTTCGCAATAGAGGTCACTTAAACACGCTGCGATGTTGCGTGCAGCTCTCTCTCTCTCTCTCTCTCACACACACACACACACACACACACACACACACACACACACACACACACACACACGCACACACACACACACACACACACACACACACACACACACACACGCACACACACACACACACACACACACACACACACACAAAAAAAGTTGCAGTTTCGCCCGAAAGGCGAAGCATCGATTGCGATAGCAAATCAGGATATAGCTATACGAAGTAAGGATAGTAGTTTTCTCGGCCGTATAAGCTTGTAAACGTTCACTTACTAACAAGCCTGGTGTCACTCGCGCACAGTAAACATGAACACATCACGCTCGATGACCGCGGAAACTCGCTGTGAAAACGCTGGAGTGAGGAATCGCGGCAGCAGCAACGAGCGATTTGACCTTCTCGCATCTCCCGCTTCAACGCGAACAAAACGTCGAAAGCGCAGCGCATACGAAGCTACCGGCACTACGCGCACTCTGCAAACGTCGCAGATCGCTTTGAAGATGAGGCCCGCGCAGCCGCGCACTTTGGCCACGTCGCAGATCGCTTTCAAGATACGGCGCCCGCACCACCGCGCCGTAAGCAGCAGTAGCTGCCGGAGAAGAACACCCCTCCCCCTCTCCACTCCCTCGCCTCACCCCTGGCGCGTCGCGCGTGACCGAAGAGCGCGCTATCGCCCCCCCCCCCCCCCCCCCTTTCCTTGCTCGCGCAGCCCTCCAGATTGAACCGCGTCCGCCGGCTCCCCCTCACACGCTTTCACTCACACAGCATACGGCACGCGGCGACAATTTTATCGCACTTAGACTTTATACGGAACATCACGGCTATTCCGACGCCGACGGCAGAAATGCGCCTTGAGTGTCCTTATAATTGCTGTCGCCATAGAATACGCAAATGAGGTCATGGAAAGGCACACAAACTAACTTCACAGAAAGGAGCCAAAGATAAAGTCACACGACACACATCACCGAACGGTACAAACTGTAATAAATATTTTCAAAGTATATTTGTCTCTTCCAGAAATATCTCAAGGTCCACTAGCGTTCCCCTTTGTAATGTGTATGTTGGCCTTGCGCATAAAATATTTTTGAGAATGCAATCAAGTATAAAATGACGCTATGTAGTATCATATGCGCTTGATGTTTTTGATATTTTCTTTTGTGTGTGTGAGCGCGTGCGCGCGCGCGCGCGCGTGTGTGTGTGTGTGTGTGTGTGTGTGTGTGTGTGTGTGTGTGTGTGTGTGTGTGTGTGTGTGTGTCTGTGTGTGTGTGCGTGTGTGTGCGTGTGTGTGCGTGTGTGTGCGTGTGTGTGCGTGTGTGTGCGTGTGTGTGCGTGTGTGTGTGTGTTTCGTATTTTTTTAAATATCATGTGTCAGTGTGGTTCTCTGTCTAAAACATTTTCTTGTTTGGTTGTCGTTTCAGCAGCCTTAATTTCTTAAAGTGCTTTAACTTATTTCGTTCCTTCACAACTCCTTAGCCCTCATATTCTCTCGGTCTAGAATTTCTTGCGTGCGTTTAACGACAGACTTTTGTGTCAATTCAGGAATTAAAACAGAGAAGAAGCAAGCGCTTCGAACATTTCCGCCTGAGCAACACACTAGTATCGGCTTATTTGATCATAGTGAGCATGATGATGAAAACGACTCTGACTGAGTGTTAAACACTGGGCGTCTGTTTGCAGACACAATGTTTGTTCATCGCATCAAAGAAAAAAATGAAACGAGAGAGTCTGAAACTCAGCTAGATGGAAACATTAGGAAAATAAAGAGATAAATTCATTAACGGATACTGGATATATCTGCTTGTCCATACGTCTAGCATGTACTCCGGATGACAAGGATGGTACAGGAAAGGACACACACTCATACATACATAGAACACACGCACAGGAAGTATACACAAGTAACAAGCACACATGGTAACAACCAACTAACGTGCAGATAGGAACGCTACGTGATCCAGATCAGAACCAGGTTACGCTGAAAGGTAAAACTATGATTGAGAGTTGAGACGAAGGCACGCTAAAAAATGCAGACCGTTCGTACACAGTGTCTCGATCCATCATGGCAAGCCTAACACACTTAGAATCAGGGGTAATACTTTTTCTGCGCAGTTCTTTTATACGCCTACATATGATCTGTCCTCCCTTCGTGCGATGGGATAAAACATGTGCCCTGAGGAAAGCGCATGAGACTTACACACGTGGCACAGTTCTTCGACTTTTGGTCCTGTCACCTGTATGCGAGCGATGCGCACTTGATATGCCGGGTGTTTTCTTTTAAGATTAACCAAATTTAAAAAAAACCGCTGGATGCACTTAGCCCAAGTCTACTGACTGAACTGGAATACTCGGCGATGTGTACATTACCTACACTGGAAATCAATACGTGTAATTGACTATGAACAAGATTTCATCAATTAACTTTTCAATTAATTAACTAATGAACGAATTAACTTGCAACGTTCAACTGATTACTTTGGCACACATAATGCAACGCACGCATTGAAGCCAGCGGTTTCACCAGGCACATCCCCTTGGAACGAATCTTGAAACTAGCGCCAGTATTGAGATAAGCGCAGTCAAATTTGCCGCACAAATGCACTGTTGTCCCACTTACTCGTTTAACAAAACATCTTTCGATGCACTGAAGATCAAAAGTTACTGGAACACCAATGCATTTCGTCGCAAACTTTGGGAACGGATATCTCTAAACTGGATCATCCTGAAATTTCGTTCGAAGACTTATACAAGCGCGTACGACTTCAGAAGTCACCGGATACAATTCGTGAATTGCAACATGTGGCGTAAATTATTTGGTTTAAAAGTTAATGAAGAAAACAATTATTGACTAGACAAATATTCGCTTACATTTTCGTGCAAGTCATGTCTGGTTCTGAGAGTAATCTAGCTCAACAAGAAGTAGAATTGTGCTACATTTCACGGTTGATCTTGAAAAATTCTGCTAACAATAAAATAAAACACCCCGTACAACTAACTAAGCACGACAAAAGTGAAACGCTACCAGTCAGTAAAGCTGTGCACCTAATTACCTGAGCCTTCGACGTAGCGCGCGTCTTCGCTTCTACACCGGCCGCGGCTGCGCACGGCGCGGCTCAGCGCGTCCGCGCCTCCTATCTCGGAGGTAATCTGCAGTGGGTTCGAAGGCTAGCCCGCCCTGTACGGGGTGTCCAAGCTGACGTCACCCAAACTAGTCAACGAAAGAAAAAAGATTTTAAAGAACACGTTGCACGATACGATCCTAAGACCTACGGTGTTTGGTCGCCAAACCATTTGACGACCAAATATCGTAGGCTTGATCACTGTATCGTGCACCACGTTTTCTAAAAAAAAAATATTTTTTTTCGTTAAACAGCTTGGCTAAACTTAGATCGGACACCCACTATAGCCGATGGTTTGGTGTGCTCTGTGCTCTGGCTCGCCTAGTTCGCTTTGAAGCGAGAGGGAGCAAGGAGGCACTGCTGTCGCACTTCACGCCAGCATTTTTCACAGCGTGTATCCGCGAACATCGAGTGACACGTGTTCATGTTTGCCTGTGCGTGAATGACACCGTGCTTGTTAATTTAGTTAGTAAGCGAATGCTTACAGCCGTCTATACAGCTGATAAAACTAATCACCTCACTGCGTACGGCTGCCTAATAATTTGCTATTGCAAACAATGCTTCGCCTTTGTTTCGCTTGTCTTTGTTTCGGTCTCTGTCTGCACGCACTAGAGGCACAGGACGCTGCTGCGCACCGCAAAAACACAACACAGTGAGTGAGTGAGTGAGTGAGTGAGTGAGCGAGTGAGTGAGTGAGTGAGTGAGTGAGTGAGTGAGTGAGTGAGTGAGTGAGTGAGTGAGTGAGTGAGTGAGTGAGTGAGTGAGTGAGTGAGTGAGTGAGTGAGTGACAGACAGACAGACAGACAGACAGACAGACAGACAGACAGACAGACAGACAGACAGACAGACAGACAGACAGACAGACAGACACTTATAGCGCCGCCTTCAAGGACAAGTGCTCCATCAGCAGTAAGTCCCCTCGCGGAACTTAATCTCACCCGCAGGGCCTCTCGGTGAAGACGATGTAGTGCTGGTGTTCGGGCCCACGCTCCACGAACTTGATACACGTGTGGTTCTCCCAGTGGCGCATCGCTTGCTTGAACAGCGCTCGGTGGTCCCCTGCGTCGCAAAGAGAGCAGCAACACGTCATGTCAGTCGCGGCTCCGAGTAGTCGAACACAGCTGAACCACTTGTAACACTCTGGCATTATATTCGCCAACAGAACGTAATGGCTTCTTTACTGCAGCAAACAACAGCGTCCGGATTACTGATCCCACAGCGCTAGAAAAGCTATGGGATGAGCTTCATGCACTCGTTCTAATTCGCGCTGCTGTCTTCTGCGCTTCAATTAACGAGAGCAACAATACACCCACTTTGTGCTTGTTCTCCGGTCCTCGTCATGATTTATATTCACGCGAGTTCAAGGCTTTATGCCCCACTGGAGTGCGAAGGTGCGATAAGTTTCCACGCGCTTGTGTTATTTCCACGGGCGCCGGCAACGCTGCGTTTCCCGAGTCGCCAGTCAAAGATCTGCGTCTGCTTCCCGCAGCCTTTGCGAGGGGTCTGTAAGGGCTCTCTAGCGATGCTTCATGCGTGTTGGTATAAAGATGAGATGAAACTTATGCGAGAAAACTGCGTCATGCAAGACACAAATATTCTAACACTGACCATGCACGTACAGGAAAGTTGTGTTCAGTGGATGGAAGTGAAAATTCAAGGGCGGAAGAAGGGGACGTTCATATGGCACGAATAGTAGAAAAGCATTTTATATTCAGGCTGCCGCGTATATGTGGGCGCCACTGGCAACAGATGTGCGCGACCCTCTCGCCACGCGAACGGCAGCGTGATACGCGCATCTGTTCGTGTATGCCCGCTCTCATGTTGCACCAGTTTAAAATCGAGGTGTGTGTCATCCTCAGCGTTCCTCTCGCAAAGACTGTTCTTTGCTGTCGCCAACGAATCCGCGCAGCTGTCGCTAGTACGTTTCCACTACCTGCTGGTGATCGAGGAGTCCCGTACACTTCATTTCTCTTAAGTTTCAGTTTGGATCAGCGTCCCCAGGACCAGGAAGAGGATCGAAACTTCCGCGTTGATATCGCTCCTATACAAAAGCTACAGAAGGGTGTATCGTTACAGATAAAAATTGGCTAAAGTGCAGAAAGAAAAAATGGTTTAGTACTATATATGCACAAACTTAGAGCCCAGGACAAAAGCGCTTTAGGCCGAGGCCACCGCTGTCGAAGTGAATGCTAGTGGGGCCTACGTAGGGCAAGAGAAGAAAGAACGAAACAAAGAAGGAATCCATATACTGGCGGCGCCTCTTGTTGGCAGCGCATACTCACGCGCCCTTTTCTCGGGGCTGAACGTGTCACGCTCCACTGAAACTTAATGCACGAAAGCTCGGCCGCTCTCCGGAGTTGGCCACGTGACCTCTCTCACAAGCTTCAACATTTTGTTCTGCAAAGGGTGAACTGAGACGAACCACGCATGTAACGCTCATTTGAGGCTCGCCCAAGCACTAAGAGGACGGGCTGGATTAACAAAAATAAATAAATAAATAACCACAGTTAAAGCTCTCCCGTCGTGAAATCCACGCGTGCGCAGGGCCGTAACAAAGCCCTCGCTGTTCAGCGATTTCCAATGTCGCTTTAGGCCGCGCCTAATTATCAACTGCACAGTGGCGCTCAGCCGAAGCAACGAGCGCATGTACAAATACCAAGGCACGCGTTCCACCACACTTGGCGTTTAGGGCCGATTATAGTCCTCAGCGATGAAAAACAGAAAGAAAGAAAAAAATGATGAAGACAAACTATTGAGAAGACAACGATAAACATCGATAGGCTGAACACAAGTAAGCTTTGTCGAGCGTTTAGACGAAAGACAAGCACGACTATACAAATGCATCATATTGGCTCTATACAGAACCTGCATGGTTCAAGCGAGTGTATTTAAGTGCCGTCCTGAACTCGTTATTTTGTTAACATATGGCTGGTGGTGCGCGGATTTAGCGCTCAGGCAGTGCCGTTATCCCTCTTCAATGCACCGAAACAGCATGCTAGGGATTGCACCAGCAGAACATAGACACACCCCGTTCCGATAGGGCGGAAGTAAAGGAGGGCGGCAGCGACAGTAAATGATGAAGTGCGGTACCGGACAGGGGGCGAACGCTAGCGCGTATGTGAGCGGCCTTAGATATAAAAAAAAAAGACGCAAGAGTGAAAAAAAAAAAAACTTGCCACTGAACCACGGATCAAGTTAATCCAACGGGCCGTGCGCTGGTGCGGGGCCTGTAAAGCATGCCATGACTGCCACGCGAACCTACGTGGCTTTGGAGGCCTCCTTTCAAGCCTCTGCACGCGAATTCCATAAGCCTACCGATTCAGGCGTGTACTATACAAGTGAGCTCACGCGTGCGCAGAAAAAAAAAAAAGTAGTAACGGCAGCAAAAAAAAAAAAAAGAACAAATGACTTGGCTGACTTGGCGTGAATGCTAAAATAGCCTTTGCGTTTCTTCCCTCTTTTACTTGATTTCTAAGAAGTCCTTCCCCGACGGTGGCTTAATCTGTTCCCAGGCCACGTCGCACGCGGCAAATCAATCACTCGACGGGGATAAAGGGGGCATCATCCGCCTCGGTTCCTTAAAGGCGGATGTTGTAGGCCCACATCGGCCACTAAGCGTACGTAACAGTATGCGCTAAAGTGATCCATTCGACTTCCGTGCGTGCGTTAGACAAGCGCCTGCATGTTCCATAGCCCTCGATTCTAGATTTCGGTCTGTCGCATCATCGGGAAACGAGAAGGCTTATATAGGCTCGAAACTTCGGGAATTTGCTTCTGAATACCCAAATGAATCGGAGTTCTAACATCCGGCCGCCACCATTGATATATACTCCTACACAACACACATCGACAAGCTATAGTGAGGTTGAAGTATATCGTACGCAAAATTCGACTGCATACGACCACTTACGCGCATAGGCTAAGCAGCGTTATGCATTCCCGTTCGTTTATTGGTCCTGTCCAGCCATATATATAAGATAAAGTCAACATGCCAAAAAAAAA
Organism: Dermacentor andersoni; assembly: GCF_023375885.2. Taxonomy (NCBI): domain Eukaryota; kingdom Metazoa; phylum Arthropoda; class Arachnida; order Ixodida; family Ixodidae; genus Dermacentor; species Dermacentor andersoni. The sequence goes on from NC_092814.1 coordinate 310,755,198, forward strand.
AATACCGTCCGCTTCTCTCGCACCCCTCTCTTCCAGTGGAAGTTGGGCTATAGCGCTTCTGTGCAACCACACGTTTTCAGCCACGCCTTCCGCCACGATCACTCGTCAGCTCGTTGATAATTTAGATGTTCTTGCTTCAACATAGTCAATTACTACTTCTGCTTCACCTTCCCATGATATACAGGCAAAAGCTATGGTTGTCCTGGACGACCTAGTTCTAGGCCTGGCAGAGGACAATATCTTCCAAGGCATTTATTAGCCGAGCAGGTTACCAGCTCGCTAGCCGTAATTTAAAGCGTTTATTCGCTGATGCGAAACAGAAACCCTGCGTGTTTGTACGCCGGAGTCGGTCAAACCAAGCGATTTATCACTGGAAATAAGAAAGAAAAAAGAAAAAGAAGTCGATCTGCCTCAGCCACCGCAGCTGAAATTAGTCTGCCATCGACGAATCCGCCCTAGTGCGGTATTTTTTTTTTTTTTTGTGAATCTAGCTGTACCTAACTGACGTCGTTTGCCCACAATTTATCGCGCTCGTCTAGTTAACTTTGCTCCGCCATTCACTACACTCTCATGACTCTTACTCTGTTTGAGTGGGCATTGCATCGGCAGTCTACAGTTGGTAGAAGTGGTAGAGACTTTGTTGTTTCTCAGTTCCACATACGAATATAGTGATACTGCTACAACTTTGTTGTTGTTGTTGTTGTTGTTGTTGTTGTCAAATCCAGAGCAGTCGATCAAAATGAGCTTCAGTACGGCGGACGCCTGCTGCGGCGTGAGGAAACGAAGTGATCCCGTCATACTTATCATTTGTACGTTTGCGCGCGTTCAACCTGATACAACACTTTCTCCTACAGGACATGCAGGTCGTGCATCGTCACTGCGCGCCTGAGCGTAGGTCCAGGAATCAGCCGGTTCATCGTTGATTCAAACAAGGCTCTGCATTACGGAGCTGCCAACCGGCATGTGTGAAATATGCGGGCACAGTCCGTGGACAAACACGCGTTATAATTGTTGCAGCGCCTAAGAAAAAGCTCCCCAGGTGGCATGAGATGAGCTTCAACATTGATACGACATCTTCGCAGGTCTCTGGACGAGGACGGACGTGGAAAATGCAGGCCCGAACTTTCAAAAATTTATCGATACCGCGACACATATGTGCGCAACATGAGTGTTTCAAAGGAAGAGTTAAGAGTTCCAAGGAACACCGTGCGGTTAGGCAAAAGCTTGAGGAATACAACAAGTCACAGTCTCATGTAAAACAAAATACATTTTGTCTTTTCAGGATCTTTGTTCAGATCCCTTCCACATTGACTTCTTCTTGACTTATCAAGTTCGTGACTTGCTGAGGGATCTGTACAAGTCTCGAGACGGCAAACTTGGTGTTTTTTGGCATTTGTCCGTGACCTGTCATACGAATAACGAAGAGTTAAAAAAAATTGTGCGGTAGAACGATTGCGAAGTTTGCCATCTTTCGGCGACATTCTTATTCGCTCTGGTGGACATTAGAAAAACTATTTACTTTAATGAACCCGTTGCAATCCCGGAACTGAAGCCAGTGAGTGCGCACAAGGCATGTCCACTTAGTGGGTACATTCGAGAGAGAAATTTCAGTTTCCATTAAACTCTTTCTCTCTCTAGTTTTGACATGTTCGACTGCAAACATGAGCCAAATACGTCGATCGTTACACTTATTTTCCTTAACTATCACGCATTGCGATCAATTAAAAAAAAATTATGGGGTTTTACCTGCCAAAACCATCTTCTGATTATGAGGCAGGCCGTAGTGGGGGACTCCGGAAATTTCGACCACCTGGGGTTCTTTAACGTGCACCTAAATCGAGCACTGCGATCAATAATAAAAAAAAAGAACTCATATGGAGCACAGTGCTTTTTGTGGTAGACCTTGTGTACGAACATCTCGGAACTGGGTTGAAGCAAGCATGCCTGCTCCCTAGAGGGCTTCAATCCCGCAGCTGCAACGTTATGTCTGAGGTAGTTAGTTTAAAGCGTTCATGCGTAGATTCCCATGTTTCTGAGGTTTTCGGCGGCGACCTAAATATATGTGAATTCCCACTTGCAAAACACCTTGACGTCGTTTCCTTATTGCCTACATGGTTTTCCATAACCCGGTACTTCTAAGCCAAGCGGTGAAAAACTCGGAATACTCGCAGAAATATTCGATTGTCGTAGCTGGCGACATGCAGCACGATAAATCTCACATGTACCGAGAGAAGTCGGAAGTGCAAATCTCTACATATCGCGGTTAGGACTGGTGCGATTAAAGCGCTGAGAGATGAGCGAACCGAGCGCTCTCTCATAAACTTTATGATCTATATATATATACATTCACTTCTTCCTCCTCCTTCCCACGCAACCCACTCGTTTTGGCTTCGACACCGGCGTTCTCTGGCATTATTTCATTGCCACTCATAAATGGCGGTTCCGCCGACACGGTCCCGATCCCGTGGGAGAAGTCTCGGTTCGCGCTGACAGCGTGATTAAAACGTCCATCGCTGCCGTTTAAACACGTCACCCCCGTTTCGGTATGCGCGAGCTTTGACAGGACTGTCGTCGACAGCGGAGAGCAGCGTGCTTAGGGGATCAAACTGCGACAAGGGTGTCGTCCGTTCGCTGTTTTTGCTCGCACCTTAGCATCGATTAGCGCCGGTAATAAGAATATTATAGACGCGCGAGCACGCTTTCGGTTCAATACGTTTGGTATTGCTACCGACGAAAGTTTCAAAGACAGAATCAACATGTGCTACCACTCGTGACAGCGTAGGCTTGCTAGCAAGCAACTATCGTAAGGCATCGTGTTTGAAACAATGGTTGATTGGTACGGTGTGATGTGCCAAATGAACAGAAGAGACGCCGCTGGTGAGGGCTCCGGATAAATTCACAGCACTCGGCTTTCCTCAAAAGCGCGGAACACGAGCGTTCTTGCATTGGGGCCTCATCTGAATACGGTCGCAGCGTCATGAATACTATCCTGCTGCCACTACTACCAATAATGAGAGCACATGAACTACGTACGCCCTGTTCCTCACAGGTATAATCGAAGCGCTACCTAGAAGAGTTCTTGTAGGAAACGCTGTGGCGCTAACGACAATGCTCTACCATTTACCTGTCAACTGTATGGTATGCAGTACTTTTCATTAAATGGTTGTTAGTTGCCAGTAGCGCTGGTGTTTGCTTTTCTACGCCCCCTGCTTGCTGGCGCTTGGCTCTAAAGATGCGATAGTCTACGATGACCGTGACCGGCCGTAATAGTGTGTCTGTGCTCACCGTCCTTCTCTCTACTTTCTTCTTATCTTCGTACCTCCCCCCCCCGCCTGTTCCACAGCGTATACGGCAGCAAACCAGATATTCCCTTCTGGTCAACCTCCCCGCCTTTCTCCTTTCAGGCACTCGGAATCTTTTGATTGGCGCTACATTCGATATTTCCCTCGCGCGTCTTGACCTCGCAAACATGCAAGCAGTCGCGTGGGCGGCAGCTTTGTTAAATATTAGCCGTCACTTAAGGGCTGTACAACCTTTAACGCCACAGCAAGACACGCTGATCACGCCGTGAGTCCAGTATTTCTCCTCGAAATGGTCGTCCAAGTACCATGCCACGGACGAAATATCAGATACGGGTGGCGCTGGAGGAGAGCCGGCGCTTGGTCTCTATACAGTTACCTGCATTTTTCCCTTTAGAACTTTGCCAATATTATACACTTAACGCTGCTCCATTCTTGCTCAAATTTAGCACGAATATCGCATTTTAAGGCTCCAGTCATTCAATATAATACCTGGCACCGTTACCTGCTTTGTTTGTCAAGAAAAAATGCGAAGTCCTCTTCATGTCGACATCGCACTTCCCCAGCGATGAATGGAAGCCAATCTCAAAGGCTGTGCTTTGCCATAAAGCAGGCGCTGGAAGTGACCAGGTGAGGTTATAGCTGCCATATTTTTGATATTATTTACTGCGATGGTCGCAGGGGAAGGCAAATTCACATTTTGTTATATTATTTTTTTCACAAGCCAGGCAAGTAACAGTGTCAAATCTCATATTGGACAATACGGATCACGAAATGCGACCTTGCTGAGAAAATTTAGCAGCAACAAAGCAGCCGTGCGTTTTTAAGGAAAAGCTCACCGCTAGAAGGAAAAACATTTTCCTTAAGGGAGAGAGCGCAGGTCACTGTGCAACGCCGACGCCCACGCGCCGACGCGCTTACGCCAGGGGCGCATGCAGACGCAGAGAAATTCGGCAGTTTCAGCTTTTCTTCAAGCTCCATTCGACGAGTCGACACCAGGGTTTTACTTCCGTTCCGCGCGACGCCGAGGATAGATAAACCCGACGTTAGGCTTTGTTTATGCTCCCGGTGTCTTCCACGCTTCGTGATCACGGAGACTCTCGTGCAGAAGAGACCCGGCGCTTCGGCGTATACACCAACAACAGTGGGGCGAAAGAAAAAAAAAAAAGAAAGCAGACGCAGGAGTCGTTATTGACTTTGCAGATTTCGAACAGTATAGAATCGACAAAAGGACCTTGAACAAAACTTGGAAGCCGCGGTCGAAGCCAGACCGAATTGGTAGGCTCCCCCGCCCTTCGCGTATATGGTACATGCGACGCAGAACGAGACGTGTATATCGAGTCGAGAAGAAGAAAACTTACGGCAATACGAGGGTGGGCAAACGTTTGTACAAACAGCATCGCCAGACACCGAGGGACAAGAAAGCGTGCACATGAGAGCGCGTGTACGTATCGAATAAGAGAGAGAGAGAGAGACGGTCGTGCGGTTAAACAAGTGTGCGGCATTCGTGCACGAAGGAGGGAGAAAAAAAATACCGTGCGCCTGAGAATGACGAGACTTACAGAGCGCTCTTGAGAAGCGCGTAAATACGCGTATAGAAACGAAGAATGCAGTAAAGCGGCGCATGGGGCGCGGGCGCGCGAAATATGACAAGAAGACGGCAGCGGTTCGAGGGTGCGGGACCGTTGGCGCTATTTGTTTTCCAAGAGGCCCCCATTCGCGCGTCTATTTGTCGCACATGTTTTCTCATTTTTCGGACGCCGTTGCCAAAATCCGCGACATTTATGCGTTGTCATCGGTTTCATATTTTTATATAGTTGGGCGGATCAATATCACTTTCTTTTTTCTATGTATGCCGCCAACGAACTAGCTGTATAAGCAACCTCTCCGTTGCGTTAGGTACGTATCAGGCAGCGCAGTTGTCAGGCTTTCCTTGCGGTGTCCCGTTGTCGTCACAAACAAACTTCCAGTAACCTTACCAACCAGATGTATACTCGCCCTGCAGCTTAACACGCGCTGCAGCGATGTAGTACAAGTAAAGCGGTGCTTAAAGAACGCCGCTGTTCCGCGGTTCTAAGCAATTATGAACGCTCCGAATGCTGCAATAAGAAACACCACCATGCCAGACAGTACACAGATGTAAGAGAGAATGGACGTCACACGACCGTGTTCTCGTAGTGCGTCTCGGGCTATTAAAATACGCGCGGATAGGACATGGTGGAGCGGGGAAATCGGGCTCAATTTATAATGCAAGCCTTTTCGCACCGCAGCGTTCAATTTCGGCCTGATATAGCATATATTATGCGCGCCCGACCCGAAGCTGGCCACCCGCTTCCTGGTGTTATTCAGTATTTTTTTCTTTATTTCTTTTTGTAAGGCCTCCCCGTGCCTTGAGCATCCGGATTCTGCATGCAGGCTTCTCTAAAAAGCTCGGACGCCTCCATTAATACGGCGATAATTGCTCGTGCTCGAAACAGCCCGCTCATATGGGTTATCCTAGCGTTCCAGTAAAGCTTTCAGCACAAACAAATAACTTTGTCTGGGAGTTCTTCATTCCTACCAGTTTCAAAGTTCCTTTTCAGAATACGGGCATCCCAGGAGGTCAGCTGACCGGCATGCTTGCAGCCAAGCGATATAGGATAACTACTTTGCTTCTACGTGGCGTCGTTTATATGACCTCTTAAAGGTCACTCGCCGCGGTTGCTCAGTGACTACAGTGTTGCGCTTCTGAGCGCGACATCGCGGATTCAATTCCCGGACGCGGCACGGCCGTATACTCAGAAGGAGGCGGAATGCAAAAGCGCTCGTGTACCGCACGTGTGGTGCACGTTTAATCACCCCATGGTGGTCAATATTATCTCAGATCCGCCCACTACGACGCCCCTCCTTATAGCCCACTATGCAGTTTTGGCTCGCTAAACTCCACAATTGAATTTTTTAACTTCCTACACTCTTACGAGGGGGGAAATGCAAATGAGAAAAAAGCAGGGAGATTAACCAGACTTAAAACGTCCGGTTTGCTACCCAGCACTAGGGGAAGGGAAAAGGGGGAAGTAAAGACGGAAAGAAGAGCGTGACAAAAATAAAAGCGTGAGAAAAAAAAATATGAGAAGGGGCGAAATGGGGTCATTATAGTCTTTCTAATAGGCTACTGTTACGTAGAAAAGTCAACAAAGCCTTGACCGACTTTTGCTGCGACGACAGTTCACGTCGGCATTCCAAAACTGACTGTTCTGAAAGTGGCCTGTCATCAAGGCGTGCCAACATGGTCGCTAGTGACAGCCGGTGCGCGCTGTATCTAGGACAGTGGCAAAGCACGTGTTCGATAGTCTCCTCGCCGCCGCAGTGTCTGCAAGCCGCGCTGTCGTCCATACCGATTCGGAAGGCGAAGGATCTTGTGTAGGCGACACCAAGCCACAGTCGGCAAAGTATACTGCTGTTTCGAGTCGAGAGAGTCCAGATGGGGGTCGAAGTCGAAGGGATGGGTCCAGTCGGTGTAGACGTGTATGCTTTAAGCTTGGTGTGTTCCATAAAGTTTTGATGGCTTCATTTGCAAGCATACGAATTTTCGTTGCAAATTTTCGTTTCGTTAGGCAAATGTACACCCTTTGGGGTGTATATTTGCCACACAACAATAATCGTCATCTGCATTGCTTGCGTTTCCTTTCTTGAAAAAGCTGTGCTCGCTGCTTTCCTGTCGAGAATGCTATCTCAGTTGCGACAGCGGCGTCAACTTTTCCTGGAACGCCACCGCAACCCTCTAGCCACACGGCTTCACTAAGTCTACTGTGTCCGCATTACAATGCATCACGTCCGCCACTCTGCGTCGCGGGATTGCCGAGATGAGTTCGACGAACCCGGCTTTATGACTGAACACGCCACCGCCGATCTGGTCTGCCGCGCGCGGGGGAGTTGCCGAGGGAACGTCTTCGTAGGGCCCTTCCCACGCGCCTTTCAATACGCAAGACAATGGAGCACCGGCGGCCGCGCTGCGGGGGTCAGCTCGCGGAAAAAGGTGCGCCTTTCCTGACGTAAGCCCCGCGCTCTGAGAAGACCGTCTGACGTCGGTGGGGGCCGTGAACCTGTGCGGAAGTGTGTGTGTGTGTCCCTCCCGCAGAGAGGCGGCTCGTTTACGATGACTGGTCGAACGTTTCCCTCACCTTAGGATCGAGGGAGGACCGAGTGTTTATAAACCGCTGTTGTGCGGCTGCTCAGGGTACTTTCTCTCGCAGTCATGCTAGACTGATGAACTGCAACGTCCTTATGTAGATACTGTAAATAAACCTATATTCCTCGTTCTCAATTAGACGCAGTCCTTCCCTTCAACAACGTCCTCAGCGCGGATAAATTATATATATATATATATATATATATATATATATATATATATATATATATATATATATATATATATATATATATATATATATATATATGGGGTTTTACGTGCCAAAAAACACGATCTGATTATGAGGCACGGCGTTGTACGGGGCGCCGGGTTAATTTTTGACCATCTGCGGTTCTTTAAATGTGCACCCAATGCACGGTACACGAGTTCTTTCATTCTGCCCCAACGGAATACGGCCGCCGCGCTCGTGACCGAAACCGCAACCTACAATGCTCAATATATAGAAATCGCTCATCAAAGATGTTGTGAGTAGCATCGGCTTTTGTGGCATGAAACTTTCGTATCTATCTTTATTTGTTCCTCAACATACGACGTCATAGCCAGTAGATCAAAAAAGCTTCTGGACAATCAGCGCTTCAGCTATTTCTGCACCTGATATGATTGAAAAGTTTGCCTTTTCCCGTCACCGAGAGCGAGATCCACCGTCTTAATCACGGAGTTTAATTAGCATGGGACGGACTTGGTTGGGAGAGTTTTTGCATATTGCTTACTGACAGCTCGAAACGGCTCCCCATATACATATATCAACAGCGATGTCATACTCTGAAACATATATCGCATCCGTCACTCAGGCGCAAAATTAAGGGCGCCCCATTTGCCTGTCGAGAATCGATGTAATCCACCGGTCTCGTTTCAACCGCTAAAATTATTTCCCTCACGCAGCAAGAAGCACCGTGTGCTTCAAATAGTAATAAAAAATAAACATAAAGTGCTGCCGTGTGCACGGATACGGCGATGCGCAGCCTTACGCGTTTCCGGAAGAGGAGACTATATAGGGGAGGGTTCTGGGATACGCGATAGCCGGCCATAAATGTTACAGGACCCAGGAGAGCCTACAGACAAACGATGTTGTTCCCCTCGCGGGCCCCCCTCCGGCAGATGCTGCCGCAGTGGCTGCGGAGAAAAATCACGTCATCAAGGGGACGATGCAATACACGCACTCGGTGTCGTGTACACAGCATCCGGTTCCAGTTTGGCGCGCCACAATCGCAGGGGGAAGGGGCTGGCAGTTCGGTAGTGAAGCGCCATTCCTGCTTTCTTTCTTTTTTTCTTCTTTTGTTGCTTGGTTCGTTGTTATTCTCGTCTGATTTACTTGCTCACAATTTAGAAGGCAGAATGTTTTAGGAGAAAAGAGCAGGAGGGAGCAGAAGGAAAAGGGACCATTCATTCAATTTGATTGTACCTGTTCGTGAGCGGTTTTTTTTTTCCCTCTAACGGAAGCGTTGGGTTTCCGAAGTGGTAGTAATTAAGCTTGCCTTCAGAACTGCGTCATAAGTTCAGTTGCATGATTGAGAGGATGTAGGCTGTGCAATTATTTGTTTAAGCAAAGCTTTTACTAACCATATACAGGCTGTCCCACATAACTTGAGCCAAGAACTTAAAAATGAAAGGCGCGTCGGAAGCGAATTGAACCGAACGCATACAATTCGCAATAGCCTATAGTAACTCAGTCAATGTTCTGTTTTCCCCATAACTCAATAATTAAGTTTAATTACCCAACTTTTTAATTATTGGTTAAGAACCCCAATTGTCATACGCAGATTTGTAGAGCATCTTCAGAAACCACCGATCGAGTTGTTTCCTCTACGGTACGTCTCACGTAGTTCTTTCTTCTGGGTTGCAAAGAAAGCCCGCGAAATATTAAAAAAAAAGCCACGAGACGGAGCGTTTGTGCAGTTGCATTGTGCTGTTCTCAAGCGTGCGTTCGGCAAACAAGGTCGGCTGCATGGCGACGAGGAAGCGGCAGGGCGTTCTTTATCTCATCGGCAGCGCTCGGCCAGCAGCAAGCACTTTCCCCGTCGGATGACGGGGAAAATTTTTTAATAGAACTCAATAGAAAATCAATTTTTGATAGAACGATAATACATTTATTTCATACTTACAGTCTTAATTTAACGGGTGAACTATAACTCACTGGTTGTACTCTCCACCGTCAAACGAAATAGCGGGTACCGTGGTAGCGACACGAATCGTGTTATGATTCGTTTTCGAAGAACTTAAGGAATGACATTCATGCACGGCATGTGGGCATGCGAGAAACAGCGCAAGACCCGCTCTGCATTGTGCAAAAGCGGTGCGCACCGAGTGAATGTCTTGCAATAAGGAAGCGGCTCTCTTCGCCTAATTATTCAGCTGATTGGTCTGCCTACGTCTGGTTCCAAAAGTATGCCGCCCACATGTAAAAATAAATATACGATACCATAGCAAAGAAGTTGCTCATTTTGTTCCAGGGACGAAATTCGGCTCAATTTTACTCAATCGCCCTTTCCTAGTTCGTTCGCCAGCAGTTGGCAAACGCAGGAATGACGGGGAGTATATATAAGCAACTACCTCTTCACTGACTTCAGCATCCGGCTGCCAATGCTCATTAAAAGGACAGCGTCCGTTACGTAGAACTCTTCCATTTGGCTCAAGGACAGCTTGCTTGAAGAAAAAGAAATTATTCGAGAAGACAGAGGTTCGGGACAGACAACACTGTTTCCGCGCTGGCGCCTAAAGATTCCTTTTGAATAGTCCTCTGCATTATTTTTTTTTTTGACCTGCCGACTGTTAACTGTCGGCTAAATTCTCTTCACCCGTGACCGACCTCAACATGAATGCTGGGTCATCCAACAAGCGACTGAACTACCACAGTTCATTCTTTTCCAGTTGCGCAAGGACAATCAGCCCAGCATCCCTGACTTGGCATTATAGCACTACATCGCGAGCACACCGGTCATCTGTACCGCCTTAGTTCTGCCCAGTATTCCGCCATTGTCTCGTTTCTTCCCATGCTCGGCCCCATGAGGCTTCCAGTATGGTTTGCGAGAGCCACAAACCCCTACAGCGAATCCCGAAAGAGCGCTCAATTTGTCCGGGTACTCAATCTTTGTGCCACCCCCGAAGCGTAGATTGCGACATCCAACAGCTGGGCTCTACGGCTGCCGTATATGGTGGCAGGCTCAAATCTCGTCTGCGACTGCTTTTGCTTGTTGTGGGTCAATCCCCCTCGTCCGCCCTTGACAAGTTGGACAACCGTCAGCTCCCCAAAAACGAGTGTTCTTGGCCTTTGGTCGCGACGGACATTTGCACTTCAGGCTCTCCCCAGCTTACTCTAAGACGACGGGATTGTGCGAAAAATGGTTGTGTTGCAGACATCCCCGCTCGTGTCTCTACGTTGCTCCTTTGTTTTCGCCTTATCTCGTATGTCATGGCCATTTATCTACTCTCGTCCACGCAGGTTGAGATGTAAAGATTTTCTCGCCCTTTGCCTCAGCAGAATGAGTAAAGATATCGCTCGCGCGAACTCCATCCGGCTACGTATCTTCTCTTGGGCTCAACAAACGTGAAAGTGGCCGTTCTCCCTAACGTAACTATAGCTCTGCACCGCTGAAGTGAGGCGTCCCGGTCGTTGTTTTCAACAGGTTACGTTTGCGCGAGCGTAAGTGATGAAATACGAACGCACCCTTCAGAATCGCGCGGGATATATAACTGAGTCGTTATGAATTCTTCGCTCAGCACCGTTGTTACGCGATAAGTGCATGCGAACAAACGAGTGGCAACTTAGATTTCATGTGAACGCTGCCATATCGGTATTTTTCTTTTCCGTTAAGCGGCATTTAGTGATGATAGACTTTACTATGTTTCTACAGCTAATAATAATAATAATAATAATAATAATAATAATAATGTAAATATGTTTATCAGTCACCAGCGTTTGGGCTGACCGTCAGAGCAGAGCACGAACTCTCAGCACGAGAAGTGTTCCCCAAGCAAACCACTGGAGCGATTGACCTACTAGAAGGCGCTGGAAAGGATGGCCCACTATAGCGTTCTTCTTCTTCGCTACAATCACCCCCGGGAACGAAAAGGAAGCCGTTTGATGATCTAACAGTTCCTCACTATGAGTGGATCGTAATATGGCATAGGGCGCTTGACGTGGACAATGTCTCGTCTCCGGCGTCACAAGTCCGAAGACGGTTCAACGGGTTTGATCACGTAGTTAAGGGGGGATGCGCGTTCGCCGATAAGGTAGGAGCCTTTATACTTGGGCAGTAGAGTTGAGGAGAGACCAGGTGCAGCGCAAGGAACCGAAAGCCACACAAGCTCTCCAGGAAGGAAAGTGGGCGCAGGTGTGATGTCACCGCCAGTGCTCTTCTGGCGCTCTTGGTGATTGAAGGTAATAAATAGTCCGTACAAGATCGCGGCACTCTAAAGCATGTCTTGCCGTCGCAGAAATAGGCGCATATTAAGATGTATCCGGGCGGTATGGTAGAATTGTGTCGATGGTGTGCGAAGGGTGGCGACCGCACAGTAAGAAAAGGCGTGAAAAGCCGCGGGTGCTCTGAGTAGCGGTGTTGTACGCATAGGTTACGAAGGCCAGAATGATGTCCCAATTTGTGTGGTCGGAGGCGACGTACATGGTAAGCATGTCGTCGAGCGTACGGTCGAAACATTCTGTAAGGCCATTGGTTTGAGGATGGTACGCCGTATAGTGGTGCGATGAACAACGTGGCACTCTTTAAGAATAGCTTCAACCACTTCTGACAAGAAGGTGGCCCATGACGCAGGGTGAATCGACGAAGCAGGAAGGAGGCAACATCGTGCGCTGTAGCTGCCGGAGGGTAGCAGTTTTGGCATATCGCGTGAGGTGGTCAAGTGACACAATGGCCCGGCGGTTTCCAGCCGATGTCAGGGGAAGGGGCCCATACAAATCGATGCCGACGCGCCCAAACGGCCGGGTAGGGCAAAGTAAACTTGCAGAACGGCTGGCAAGAGGCGCGGTGAAGAGAGAGAGAGAGGAACACAGGAAGGCAGGGATGTTAGCCAGTCAATAGTCTGGTTGGCTACCCTAAGCTGGGGGATGGGAGAAGGGGAAGAGAGAGAAGGGAGAGAGAAGGTTTAGATACGTGTACGGACAGCACTTGAGTTAAAGCCGCTCGCGCAAACCAGAAGTTCTGAGAAAACACAAAAGTGCCTTCACTGCCTTCTGAGCCGATGATCGGTCGGGACGGTGCTCTAGTATGGTCTGTTCACTCAGAGGACGATCATCTAATTTCCTCAATGTGTTGGACAAACATTGTCTTTGTGCTTGAAATTGAGGACAATGGCACAACAAGTGGTCAATGTTCTCCTCGCATCCGCAAACATCACATGCAGGACTATCAGCCATTCCAATTAGCGCTGAGTAGGCATTCGTGAAGGCAACTCCAAGCCATAACCGACACAGAAGAGACGCTTCACGTCGGTGCAGACCGGCTGGAGGTCTGAGTTGAAGTGATGGGTTTAGTCTGTGTAGTCTTGTGCGCCTTGTATGTACGGTATTCCACTCTGCTAAGGAGATCGTGCGTGCTAGAATGCCAAGTTGTCTCGCGGCGACGGTCCTTGAGAGAGGAATGGGGACGCAGCGGTCTTCTTGGTTTGACGTCCGAGCTGCCTTATCGGCGTCATCATTTCCAATGATACCGCAATGACCTGGTATCCACTGAAAAGAGATATCATGGCCTTTTTCTCTTAAGTGATGGACAAGTTCCGCGATTTCACACGTGAGCTGATCGTGAGTTCCATGTCGGAGAAACGACTGCACACATTGCAAGGCCGGCCTTGAATCGCAGAAGACTACCCATTTTCTAGGACTTTCAGCATTTATCACTTGAAGCGCGTTGTGGAAAGCCGCGAGCTCTGCAGTTGTAGATGTAGTGACATGGGAAGTCTTGAACCGCTTGGTTATTCTCATTGCTGGTATAACTACAGCGCCACCGGAACTGGTTGATAAAGTTGATCCATCAGTGTAGACGTGTGTGCAGTCGCTGCATTTCTCGTACAAGAGAAGTAAATTTAGTTGCTTGAGTGCTGATGATGGCAAGTCCGACTTTTTCTGAAGTCCTGGGATTGTAAGGTTCACTTGAGTACGGCGCATACACCATGGAGGAATGGAAGGCCTTGCCGCAGGTGTGTAAGCTGACCTGAAAGAGGCACGGTGCGCGAAGGCAGTCGCACTGAATGTCGTGTGGGGCCTATCTACTGGGAGACTTGCTAGGTGGTGGGTAGGAATCCGGGCGCAGTGTCTTATGTGCACACGCATTGTTTCAATGCTAATGTGCGATCTAATAGTGGAATCTTGAGCGACTGCAATAACTTCAGTCGTTGACGCATTCCGCGGTAGACCAAGACATATCTTGAGGGCTTGGGCTTGGATGCTTTGGATTATATTCAGGTTAGTTCTGCAGGTGTTGGACATTACCGGTAGGCTGTACCGCAGGAATCCAATGAAGAGGACCCTGTACAGTTGCAGCATAGAGCGTACTGACACTCCCCAGGTCTTTCCTGCAAGGAACTTAAACATATGGCAAATTCCTGTCAGGCGTTTTTTCACATAATTCACATGAGGGGTCCAGGAGAGATTTTCTTCAGTCGCCACCTCCAAAGATCTGTGACTCGTGCTGTACGAGATCAGTTGTCTGTCGACGGATATCACGTATGGAGACATTGATTTCCTGGTAAATGCCACCACTGCGCACTTATCGTATGATATATGAAGTCCTTGTTCTCGAAGGTAGGCTGATGTTAAAGACATCTGAAACCGCGCGCGAAGCTGCAGTCGCGTCACAGCCGACTTCCACATGCAAATGTCGTCGGCATAGATGGAGAGCCTCACGGTGCCTGGCAGGATGTCGGCGAGTCCAATGAGTGTTAGGCTGAAGAGCGTTGGGCTGAGTATTCCGCCCTGAGGCACCCCACGGTTATTGTAATGCTGGGAGGTCGGGCCATCCTCGGTAAGTATGAAAAAGGATCTCTTATGTAGATAGCTACTTATCCAGAAATAGACTTTGCCACCAAGTCCTACTGCCTCTAACGCGTTGAAAATCGCTTCGTGCGTTACGTTATCGTACGCTCCTTTAACATCCAGAAACAGGGCAGCAGATAATCTTTTGCAGGACTTCTGGTGCTCGACGTACGTCACCAAGTCGATAACCTTGTCTATGGAAGAACGGCCACGCCTGAAACTGGCCATCGCATCTGGATATACCTGGTAATATTCGAGGTACCATTCTAGCCGTGCTAGAACCATCCTCTCCATTAGTTTTCCGATGCAACTGGTAAGCGCAATTGGTCGGTATGATGCAATGTCGACAGGCGACTTGCCAGGCTTGAGCAGTGGAATTAGGAGACAGGTCTTCCATTCCTGGGGAATCGTACCTGTCTGCCAGGAGCTGTTGAACAAGAGCCGGAGCACTTTCTGGGCTTCTTCGCCCAGATTACATAGGGCACGGTAGGTTATACCGTCGGGTCCTGGTGAAGATGAACGCTTGCACAAGGCCAGTGTAGCTTCGAGCTCGTCCATGGAGAAATGACTATCCATGCGGGGGTCGCGTGAAATCGGTGAGTGGTGGAGCGTCGATGTTCCAGCGGAACTAGTTTCGCCAGCAATCCTCCTGTAGAAAGCTTCCGCTACGTCAATCTCGCTGCATTGTTGGTGAAGGGCCAAAGACTTAAAAGGGTGGCGCTGCTGAGGAGTTCCACGGAGACCACGAACAGTCCTCCATATGTGAGACAAAGGTTTTCGTGGATCCAAAGATTCGCAGAATGACTTCCATCTTTGAGATGCAAGTTTGTCCATGCGATGCTGAATTTTCTTTTGAGTTCTTCTGGCCAACCTCGAGAAATGTAAGGCAGAGTTAGTAAGGAAGCACTGAGAATCCTCCTCAAAACAGAGCCTCCTAACAAAAAGATAAAACATAGGATCTTCTGGATACCGGCACACACCGGGATAGAGGGCAACTCAAGGGTGGACGGCCTAGTTCGCGAACTCACGCACCGAGCAGGGCAGTCGGAAACCCTAGAGGCCCCCTTAACGGTGGAGCCGACGTATGCAGAAATACTTAACTACTACAGAGGAAGGAGAATTAAATACCCCCCACCCCACACATCGCTCACACAACATGAGGCAGTAAGCTGGCGAAGACTGCAAGCAGGTACGTTCTTCAACCTGCACACATTACACAAAATGTTCCCTCACCAGTACAGGGATACATGTCCGTGGTGCGGAACAACCCCCACGTTATACCACATCACGTGGGAATGCAAGCGTAATTTCGCATTCCATAAAGTAAATAACCCAAGTGCGGAACAATGGGAGGGTCTGCTCACCAGCAGCGAGCTCGCAGCCCAACGGGCAATTGTGCAGCACGCCTGCGAGGCAGCAAGACTCAGCGGTGCCCTGGAATAGGGGCGCCGACCTTGTAAAGCGGCCAGGACTCAAAACATGAAGACACCGGCCCACCGCTAATCTCTCTGAGATATAGAGAAATAAAGTTTTTCCATTCCATTCCATAGACTTCGTGCGCCTGTATCTTCGCTCTGCACGACGACGAATTGCACGAAGCTTCTCTAGCTCAATGTTGTATTCGGTGCGTGTATACGGTCTCAGAAGCGGATGTTTCGCAGCCTCTAGGGCACCCACCCGCCGTGGTTGCTCAGTGGCTATGGTGTTAGGCTGCTGAGCACGAGGTCGCGGCATCGAATTCCGGCCATGGCGGCCGCATTTCGATGGAGGCGAAACGCGAAAACACCCGTGTACTTACATTTAGGTGCACGTTAAATATCCCCAGGTGGTCGAAATTTCCGGAGTCCTCCACTACGGCGTGCCTCATAATCAGAAAGTGGTTTTGGCACGTAAAACCACATAATTTAATTTAATTTTTTCTAGGGCACCCTTTATGATGTCCTAGGACAAGTCATCACGACAGCCGTCTTCGACAATTGACTTGAACATTGGCCAGTCGATACATTGTGTGACGCCGGCTAACCTGGAGTCCGTACACCCTTCAAACCTAAGATAGGTGGGTAGGTGGTCACTTCCCCGCGTTTCAATATCCGGAAACCACCTGACCTTTCTAGTGAAGGAGCGTGAAAGAAAGGTGAGGTCCAGGCAGCTCCAGTAGGCAATGCCACGAAGAAAGGTGGGGCCTCCATCATTTAACAAGCACAGTTCTTGTTCGGAGGCAAATGACACTAATCTTCTGCCTCTCGAGTTTATCTTAGAACTTCCCCAGAGATGGTGGTGGGCATTAAAATCTCCAGTAATCACCAAAGGCTGCGGAGTCGCTGTTGTGATTCGCCGTAATCTCTCGCAGTCCAACCGACTTGAGGGTGTGTGACGACCCACTTATGGGGCCAAAGGTTCGTGTACTCAATGTTTTAACGGTTCTCTTAGGCGGAGCCTCCGAGAACCCAATTGAGGACAAAGCCGTTGGTTTGAACACACACACAAAGACTTTTAATCAAACTAAAAAGGCATAAAGCAAATAGAAAGAAATAGAAAGCATGCATGAAATAAACACTCAAGCGGACATTGCGGTAAGGAACACACATAGGGCTTTAACGAGGGCGCGAGTCCGGGCTTGCCACAAGGGCGGGGACGCGTCGCAGTCTCGACGCGGCAACGCGGTGAGAAGCTGGCAGAAGGAGTGGCGCCGGTCTCACCAAAGGTCGCGGCGTAAGCTGACCGACCGGGCGCCGGGAGCGCGCCAGCTCTGGCGAGGCGAGGTAACGCTGGCGGCTCTCTGCCCGGCCAGAACGCCGCCGCCGTCCACTCCTGCCACCAAGCCGCCCACTTTACCTCGCCTAGCCAGAGCTGGCGCGCTCCGGTCGCCCGGTCGGTCAGCTTACACCGCGACCTACGGTGAGACCGGCACCACTCCTTTCGCCAGCTTGTCGCCGCGTCGCCGCGTCGAGACTGTGACGCGTCCCCGCCCTCGTGGCAAGCCCGGACTCGCGCACTCGTTAACCACATGCAAGCCCTATATGTGTTCGTTGCCGCAATGTCTTCGTGAGTGTTTATTTTAGGCGTGTTTTCTATTTTCTTCTATTTATCTTAAGCCTTTTCTAGTTTGATTAAAAGTCTTTGTGTGTGTGTTCAAACCAACGGCTTTGTCCTCAATTGGGTTCTCGGAGGCTCCGCCTAAGAGAACCGTTAAAACATAGAGTACACGAACCTTTGCCCCCATAAGTGGGTCATCACAGGGTGATATGTAGGCTCCAATTAATGTGAAAGTGAGCTTGCCTTTCTTCACTGTCAGACATACGTATTGGTTTTCTTGGTCAGGTGACACTGGATGATGGACGTACGTAAGATCACGTCGCATGAATACGATGACCTTGCTGCATTATCCGTGGGTGGCGGACATGAAACACTCATACCCGGACAGTCTGATGTTATCTGATAGGGGCTCGCAGATGACGATGACTGGGAACTTATTCGTAACACAAACTGTCGAAAGTCCGACATGCGCGACTTCAGTCCTCTGGCGTTCCACTGAAATATCGACGCGTTCCGGACTTCGTCACGAAACGACGGCTTCTGGAGAGCCATGATTTTAACCTAGAGCTGCAAGTACTGGACTCAAAGTGTCCAGCACCTGTAGCGCGCTTTGCGCAGACAAAGACTTCATATTGGTAAGTATAACGCGAATGGCATTCATGAGCGACCGCAGAATGTTGATGACCTGGAGATCATCAGCCAGCGTCGCTTCAACAGTTGCCGAAGCCGTCGAAGTCGATGCGTTTTGAGGTAACTTAGCAGGGAGTTGTGCCCTCGGTAGCTCAGGCTATTCTTCATGACGGGCGAGCCTCTCCGTTGTTTGATTTCCTTGTATCTGTCTTGGTGGCGCAGTGTGGTGATGCGGCAGTCCTGACGGTAGCTGGCATGTACCTATCTGCAGTTGCGGAATTTCGTGAACGTTTTCGGTGTCCATGCCGACGTCGCCGAACTGCGGCAGCAGCCTCTCGATGAGTTGAATTGCCCCGCATCATTCGTTTTAGAATCTCGAATTCCTTCCGCACCCGTGGGTAATCCTTTGATGAGGCCTTGTGAGGATCACTGCAGTTAGGGCACTTTAGAACATGTTTGCTGCAGGCGTCTTCTGAATTGGACTCAGAGCACCGCGGGCACAGGACGTTGTTCACGCAGACACCCTTCACGTGGCCAATCTTGCAACACTTGAAACACTGGAGGTGCTTCGGTACGAATGGTCGTACTGGATGGCCAACATGTCCTACTCTGACGTGGCGGGGTGAAAATGTCCGGCGCTGACAATAGGGACAAGAGCGAACGAACTTCTGAACGTAGTTGTGCATCCCTCGCCAGTAGTACCCCTGTTGTAGGCGTTGGTAACTGTTGAAAACTCCCGCGTGTGCACACTGTGGATCGGAGTGGGAAGCTGCGCATAATTCGGAACGCAGACTACTACTAACAACCACTGGCATCTGTCGTGGTTATAATTGCGTCGGTGAAGCAGGTTGTCCCGAATGAAGAAATAGTGAGCTTGACGGCGCAACGTGCGAGTGGTTGGTTGTGCTGATTACCCAGAAAGCAAGTCTATAAGGGAGGCAATCCAATGGTCCTTTCGCTGC
The DNA here is from genome assembly GCF_023375885.2 of Dermacentor andersoni. Classification (NCBI taxonomy): domain Eukaryota; kingdom Metazoa; phylum Arthropoda; class Arachnida; order Ixodida; family Ixodidae; genus Dermacentor; species Dermacentor andersoni. The sequence continues at coordinate 310,774,299 of NC_092814.1, forward strand.
TCAGAAGCAATGATGGTAAGGTCAAGCGAATAAACAGCAAACTGGCATAGTATGCAGCAGGCAGTGTCGTCAGGCAAGGGAGAGGGTGTCGGCGTCAGAATGCTGGCGTCCGCTGCGGTACAGGAAGTGGATATCGTAGTGTCGCAGGCGTAGTGCCCATACGGCAAGATGACGGAGCTTTGTCAAGACCTCGTCGCACTCGGACGCCCACAAAGTGAGGGCGCGTTGCTTCTACGTACGTAGCTTCGTCAGGGGTGGCATGATGGCGGTGAAATTGCGTATGAAGCGTCTGGAATAGGAACACAGACCGACGAAACTGCGCAATTCTTTGACCGACGTTGGCTTAGGGAATCCGGCGACGGCCCGAAGTTTGGGTGAATCGGGGAGAATTCCATCTTTGGATACGACGTAACCTAGAATTGTCAGCTGCCGAGCAGCAAATCAGCACTTATTGAGGTTTAGCTGTAGACCTGCGTTTGCTAAACACGTTAAAACAGGCCGCAGCCTTTGAAGGTGCGTGGTAAAGTCAGGACCAAAAACAACAACGTCGCCAAGATAGCACAAGCAGGTCTGCCCCTTCAAGCCGCGCAGAACTGTGTCCATCATGCGCTCAAACGTAGCGAGCTCATTACAAAGTTCAAAAGGCATTTTGCTAAATTCGCATAAGCCGTCGGATATGAAAAAAAGTTGTCTTCGGCCGATCGGCGTCTGCCATGGGTACTTTCCAATACCCTGAGCGCCAATCTAGAGATGAAAAGAATTCTGCGCCTTGTAGACTGTCAATCGCGTTGTCTATGCGCGGGAGAGAGGGTAGACGTCCTTGCGAGTGATAGTGTTCTGTCGGCGGTATCGCACAGAACGATATTCCTTCGTAACTAGGACGACAGTGGACGCCCATGGACTGTTGGAAGGTCGTATCACCTCGCGGCGAAGCATGTCGTCGACTTGTTCGTTGATTACGCGACGTTCTGCAGGAGATACACGGTACGGACGTTGCCGCAATAGCGGTTGCGGGCCAGTATCGATGCGATGTGTAACAGTTGGCATCCGGCCCAGGGTTGATTGCCCTACATCGAAAGAGGAACGAAATTCTTCTAGAAGACACAAAAGCTGAGCCCGCTGGGCCGCTGTAAGAGCATCTGCAATAGAAGAACCGAACACACCACTGGGCGATAGGTCACACGTAGAAGCAGCACTGAGCGCACTGGAACTAGCACAGTAATTGTCATTGGGCAAGTCAATAACTTGCATGTCTTCGATCGCTTCTACAATGCCAAGACATGCCCGTTGGAGCAGCAACACAAGGTATGGAAACGGGTTGCAAACGAAAATGATGCTGTCGCCCTGTGTGATGTCTACTGTCGCAAAAGGCAGCAGAAGACTTTTCCGAGTGAGAAAGCGGTCAGATGGAGACAGCAGTGCAACAGCGTCTGAGATTCCGCTGCGGGACATGGACACGACCGTTGAGGCATTGGGAGAAATGTGGGTGTCGGTTTGGACAAATAGTTTCATCGAAAGCGAAGAATTGCTTGTGAGCGGGAAATCTAACAGTGGCGACAGTTGTATTTCGGCCCGTGTGCAATGAATAACGGCATCGTGGCGCGAGAGAAAATCCCAACCGAGGATAATGTCATGAGAGCACGAGGAAACGATGATGAATTCTATGGCGTATAGAACGTCTGCAATGACAACGCGAGCCGTGCGAGCCACCAAGGGGTGAACATGCTGAGCACTGGCTGTGCGGAGGGACAGTCCAGAAAGGGGCGTCGTGACTTTCCGAAGTAAGCGGCAAAGCTTAGCGTTCATACTACGACGGCGGCTCCAGTGTCCACGAGTGCAGATGCGCCAACACCGTCAACAAACACTTCGATTACGTTCGAGGGCCTACGGTGAGCAGTTTCGAATTTCGACGTTGTCGCAGCCCTTGCATCTTGGACTGCGACGATTAGTTTTCTTCGTCTCCAGTTACGGGGCGAGGTCGCATCGGCGACAGTGAGCAACGGCGTGGAGAATGTGAATGGCGGGTAGTCCCTCCCTCCCTCCTTCCGTCCTTCCGTCCGTCCCATCCTCACACGGCCTTTCGCGCACCAGATAGAGACGCGATTGTCGGCTACCATCGCGCGCTTTCACTCGCACATACAGCATACGGCGCGCGGCGGCGGTGTCATCGCCCTTGCATTTTATGCGGAACATCACGTCGACGCCGCCGGCGAAAACGCGCCAGTAGTGTCGATGTAATTGCTCTCGCAATAATAAGTGAGCGCGCGCGCGCGTGCGCCTGTGTCTGCGTGTATACTGATAAAGCAGCACTATAGACTCCACTTCCCCTGCCCCCTATAGTGTAGGGCCGTTGTCGCTAGGATTACATCAGAAATATTACAATCACATTTAAGTCGCAGATTTGGGGTGCAGAAGGGTTGAAATCCGGGCCAGTTGGTACATAGTTGAAGGAAAAAACCAGTCACAGAAGACAAAAGACAAGAAGAGAGGTTCACACCACCCAGTGGTTGTGGTGTGAGCCTCTCTTCTTGTCTTTTGTCTTTTGTGACTGGTTTTTTTTCTTCAACAGATTTGGAGTCTAGATATCGGTAAAAGCCAACCGGGACAAAATAAATAGCAGCAGGGCTTCCTGCAATGTAATACCAAGCGACGCAGGCAGTTGTGACAGGCTTCTTTCCGTCCATCCCCCGAACTGTCCTTTCCTGCCCTGTTTACATTTTGTCTGCGGTACAGCAGCACCACTAGAAGGAAGGAGATCGCAGCGATCTCATGACAGAATGCGTTGACCTAACCATAACCTATACACTCAAACAAATTTACAGTATTGATTCCTTGCGAAGGTACACACGAGCTGCAGACGCAATCTCGTGTGTGCAGGTATATAAAAAATCCAATATGTTCAAGCCATTTACAAAGACGTGGAAAGCTAGGCGCGTGTGTCTGGTGCAGTAAAAGCAAACTGAACTTAGCAACAGCGAGGTCAGCGCTATGAGGAAACACATTTCAGAAAGAAGGTCAAATGCGATTAGGAACAACGATGGCAGTGCTAATGGAACGACTCTGTTGCAGTAGATGGCATTAGATGAGTTCGAATAGACTTTGTGCAACGCGCTGGAGTATGTTGGAGGCTCTGTGTTCTTTGTGGCATGGCGAGAATTAAGTGTACAAGTGTTTCAAGATGTATTACATGCAAGACGTGCTTCCTTCAGATGCTTCCCTACTGTAACTACTATAGCTAGCGCCCGAACGTTGGAATAGTGGTTATAGACAAGAACTGATAGAACAGCCACAGCACTATACACCCCACTTCCCCTACGCCTTTCTTCTGTGTTTAGGAAGAAGAACATCAAAACTTCGTCCTAGTTTCAAGTGAACCACGACGAATCGCATGGTCATCGTACGAATACATTTTTCTGAAGTTGAGTGCAACTCAGAGAGGATAGAATTGTCAACACGAGTCAATAGAACTGAGTCAGTTGCCCTGCTTGAAGTGAAATCAGCCGATTTAGCCGGCTTATGACAATATCGTGGTAAGGGCAGTTCAGTAAAGTTACCTTCTTGCTTGCGTGCGTGTGTTTGGTGACGAGCAAACAGAATTTGAGACATTGTGAGACATTTACATCGAGACGTGAAAAAAAGAATTTTGGCGGAGACACTTAAGACTGCTTACATGCGAGAATGCGAAAGCGCTGTACCTTTTGTAGACCTCGGAAAGACATTAACGCGCTCATGTTATACGCTCATGACATGGCGCCACCTCCTCCCCATTAGCTACACTGTCATGTGCCCAGTGACGTACACTAGGCCACACCTTTAGTCAACCAGAACTTTGGAGCCGCCGTCGCGTCGGGGAAGCACGCTCGTCTCGCACCCCGAAGGCCTGGGTTCGATTTCCACCCAGACCGAAATTTACCAATTTTTTTTTTCAAAGCGATTAATTTACTTTGTTTACATGAACCTCCCTGTTAAATTTGGGGTCAATCCGAACATTTTCTTGACGCCTTTCTCTCGTTGCGCCACCGGCCATTTTTGGTACCATCTTACGGTCACGCCGACGCCGACGGATTTTCGCGTAATGGGACATATAATGCTTTCTCATTAATTAAAAGATTCCCGGAGATTTGCGCAAGCTTTTTATTGATACGCACCATAAACTGTGAATAGCTGCTTTGGCGCACGCTGCAATGTTGACACAATGATGATTTCACTGATATCGAAGCGTTCTTAGCCGACATCATCAAAAGCCTGAACTAATATCGCTCCTCTTCGTTGAAGGCCAGGGTCCTGGCCGGCGCTTCATTGCCACCTTCTGCATGGCAACCGCGATAACAGTCAACACCATTCTCCTCCATTCTGTCGCATCTTTGCTGGTTCGAGGCTATACCTCGTCTGCTATTCCTACTTTTGGTACGCGTGCTTCGTCAATGTTATCCAGGCGCAAGAAGCTGGAGGTTAATTTTCCCAGGGTAAGGTGCCAGCTTCGATGTCGTTTTCTTTCTTTTCTTCGGGGCTTCTTTTGCTCCGGTATTCGCGTTTCATTTAATCGCCGAGATGAAAATTATGCCTTGTTGCGGATGGAAGACGGCTGGATAACGTTGGCGCTGAGAGCGGCATTAGCACCTGGTCACTGTCCAAAAAAAGGAAAAAAAAGGCGAGTGCGGATGGCAGTGCGTTTCATTCCGAATGCGAGTCGAGCCTTCAGCAGCGCTGCGTTGGTGAGTACTCAAGAGCAGCTGTGACCGCGCATTTGCAGCACCTTGGCCCAATGTTGCCCAATATGCGGCGCTGTACTTTGCTGCGCGTGCACTGTATACGTGTGGAAAACCGCAAGAACGAAATGGCCGCTTCTATAGAAAGGCTCGTCAATGTCGGACCTAATCAGTTAAGAATTCAGTCGCTAATAAACCCTACTCCGTTAAGTATGTTGCGCTGCAGCTATTGATTTAGAGCGAGGCTTTCCTTTTCTTTTTTGTTTTGCGAACCCTCCCGTACTTTCTTGACCGTGGCTGCTGTCTTGCCGAATAGCTCATGCTTTAAAAAAAAGAATTGCCGACGATTACGTTACTTCTTAATGCGAAATTTGAGCGCAGGTCTTCAGCTGTTTAGGCATTTCGATATATTGAGGCAAAGAATTGAAGCAAGACATGTATGTACAGTTAGAGAACTTTTTTATTCTTCACACATATTTCTTCTTCAAGAAACACTCCACTCCCAGTTCTTGATTGTCATGAAGGAAGCTTTGTGGTCGTAGAAATAGATGGATATATGCTCGACTTACTGCACAAATGCCTGGTTCGGCATAGCGCACTTCTGGATTCTGGCGGCGACGGCACTGGGCCTCTACTCGGGCAGCTCGTTTAGCAGCAGCCGCAGACGAAGGACTTCCACCGGTTGCCTCGCTCATGGCTCAGAAAGAACTGGCTGAGAACAAACTATTTATATAGGCAGACGGATTATATTATAATATAAACCGTCTCTGAGCCTCGGACAATCCGTCTCGTGAGGAAAATTTCGCACCCGCCGCCGCAAACTGAGCGTAGCTTGGCGCAACTGCCTCGCTTATCGGGGAGGTCGCGGGAGGCAGCGCGTAGGCGCATAGAAACGATGCGCGGCGAAGAGATGGCAGCGACTGACTGACGTCACTGACGCTGCTAGCGAGTCAACTGAAGGTGGCTCTGCGTTTCGGCTCGGGAAGTGCGCACCGGGATCCGCTGATACCGAGCCGGCGCTTCGGCAACCGGAAAACACCCGGCACCCTCGCGCGGTCACCACCACAGAGGTGGAGGGGGAGGTACACGCAGTGGCGAACGACGGCGTCTATGCGTTTCGGCTTGGGCAGCAGCACGTCATCGAGGTCAGCCGCCACCGAGCCGGCGCTCTGATTGCCGCCGCACAGGGTTGGCATAGGAGGAGCGAAGAGAGCAAGGCTCGCGCCGTGCGCGAGAGATGGCGCCAGGAGCGCGCGCAGCTCGAGCAGCGCGCTGGCCCCGGCTACGGAGCTGGTTACGGCGAGGCCCAACGACGAGGCACGAAGGCGACGCGAAACACAGCAACGGGCGCCAAAGAGCTGCGCTTTAAAATTTAGTTACGTATCCGATAATGGGGTCGAACCTCCGTCCCGCAGCACAGCAGCTTGATTCCTCAACCACCTGGCCACAATCGCACGTATACATCCATCGTTGCCAACGCCAACTAGCATCGTTATCGGCAGTAAGGATTCAAGTTTCGCAGGTATTATCAGTAGTTTGCGAGTTTTATACACGCGACAAATTTACTTTTTCAACGGAATTTGTCTTTTAGTTGCTGGTATAAATTTCGCCAAAGCATATCCAGAATCCAAAAATAGAGACCCAGACACTCCAATTTTTTTTCTTTTCTTTTACTTTTCCCTGTTCTTCGGCTGACATAGTCGTCTTTGCTGAGCAAACACATTCACTCTTTATTCATTTGTGTGTTGTGCACATCGAGCTAAGAAGAAACAAGCAACGGCCGCGTTTCATCACCGTTTCCAAACAGTCAGCAGCCCACCGCGTATTTTACACGCATAGTGCGTTTTATTGTTTCGTTTTAATTTTTACCTGTACTTCGCCAAAAAATAAGTGGGCGTCCGTATGTCGTCTCACTCTGCAGGCATCAATAGCTTCTCTCTTTCTCTTAATTTATTTGATGGTTATGATAGCGAACCTTGCCCTAACAAATAAGGAAAGAAAGAAGTCCATCACCAAGAAAAGAGAGAGAGAGAGAGACCCGCCAGAGAAAGCTGAGACGACGCCATTTCAATGAGCCTATCATTCGAGAAAACCCGTTCGTTCTACCTCGGTGCTCGTCGACGGCAACGATAAAGTGTGTGTGTGGGAGGCGGGGGAGGGGGGGGGGCGAAATATAACTCGTGACGACCAAACACGGACACACACGCCCTTCCTTTGCTGCGCGGAGAGAGAATGCAGGAGAACAAATAGTCGATAGTTCCCGGAACGATATACGCTATACAGCCGGTAACGAAATAGGGAACCTAGAGCAAAGCCGTATAAATATATATATATACATCTGGGTGCGCGCACTCCGTGGTCCACACATTGCCTGACCCACGACCACACAAGTATACGCCTCAAGAAAAACTCGTCCCGTCCCTCCCTTCGCGGATAAAGAAAAAAAGAAAATGTGCGTCCGAGCCGTCGAAAAGATGCACAACTCGTACCACGAAAGCGAATCAAAAACTGTGCTGTTCGTTTTTATTTGCTTCATGTTGTTTTTCATCTCTATTTTTTTTTTCGGCGCTCGTATTATACGGCCTTATAAAATCGCGGAAGCGGCCACTCAGTCGTGGGTCAGGCCCATTGGTGTGTGTATATATATATATAAAGGCGTTCTGCGCTTCCACATGGATACGACGAAAAACTGATCGCCGCGGAATGGAAACAAGTGAAGTGGCGCGCCATAAAAGCTGCGTATACGCGGGAAATAGAAATGGCTAGGAGAAAGAGAGAGCAAAAGCGGCGACAGGCCCGGCACATGGGCTTCAGTTTCGGGAACAGTGACTGTATAAACTTTTCTGGCACCACTCGGTGGACTTTCTTTTCTTCCTTTTATGAAAGGCACGTGTCTTGATCGGGTTCTCAGTGACAGCAAGCTGATCTGCTTATATAGCCACCCTTTCTTTTTTGCACTCGATGTCTACTATAATATCCCGAATACTTAAGGACACTGAGTTATTTGCCTTCACATTAAATTACTTGGAGTCTGCGACCAAGACATTGATACAGCCTGCAGTGCGGCTACTGAAAGCCTCCACCGCGGACAGCAACAGAAGGAAAAGGCACTAGCTGAGGTTACGAGATGCTAGCGTTCTACACAGCGGACAGTCATAAGTATACACATGAGGAATAGAGCGACACGAAGTTAATGCTGTTTCTAACGTTTATTCACTATATCTTAACGCTGAGAGCGCTGCAGTGAATCCACGAAGCGAAACAATTGAAGAAAACGTTTTCAATATTGAAAGCGCCCCTACTATATGACCCCGTCGAAACACTGCATAGACCACGACACACGCTGTTAACTGTATACAGTATATCAGCTGTACGTGTATGGAGCTGTATCATGAACTTCGATCATGGAAACGCAGCATACATTTCCCATATAGGCTCCACAAATAAAACAGGCAGAAAATTTCGATATTGGCGTTCAATTTTCCGGTTCGAGCATATATACTTGTGAGTTCTTAAGGAAGCAGTTTTGGAAACCAAGCGCCAGCTATTTACCAGACTCATTTAATCGGCAATGCAAACATAAATAGCGATTAATACACACGGTGAAGGAACTGTAAATAAAACACAACGTGAAACCTGCCTCCTTCGAAACAGATATTTTTATTTGGCCCAGTGACCAAGACGTGTCTTTGCACGTGCTACCTACACATCTGCACAAACTGTGCGGGGCTTGGGCAAACAACGGAGAGACTTTGTCAACGCCGAAAACGCTAACGCTTATGCAAGTGTTCAGCACACCGGCTCTAATCTCTCCAGGTGAGGAGCTCCATAAATGTTACGCATGCACATACCTTCGTCTGCCACCCCGGCCAGCCTTCGCAAGATGATGATGATGATGATGATGATGATGATGATGGTGGTGGTGGTGGTGGTGGTGGTGGGGGGGGTGTTGTGATGATGATTGCTACCAATCCACTGTATTGCGTCACCAATGTTGTCCGAGTCTGATGCGCAACCCAGAACTCCGGATTTCTGGAGGGTGAAGAGATGCAATGGGTATCGGACTGTGCTTTCGGTGCTAGTTCCTGCAGAGACGCTCTTTGTCTACCTGTGTCCGTGTGTGTATGGAGTCCAGCAATTGCTCCACCTCACCGTCTCTTACAGTGTCACTGCGGCATATACGTTATGACGTGTTCATTAAACCAGTCTTTCTTAGATATGCAAGAGGAAGAAGAAGTGAAGCTTTCTTGCGTGCTACAACTCACCCTTCAGGGAACACAAGGTGTTGTAGGCACGCATGCTGATGGCCTTTCCTTGGCAGGTGCTGAAGAGCGCCCCGTTCACCAAGGTAGATTGGACAGAAAAAAGTGTTCGATCTTTCCTTCGTTATCATCAATGTCTTTGCATCGTTATAGGTGCCACATAATCACCATGAAATTACGCAGAATCCACTACGTGCAGCTTAACAGAAGCGGGAGAAGTGCACATTCAGCGCACTGGCCTTCGAAAATTTGACAAAGAAAATACAAACGTGTTATGGAAGAGAGTTGCGCAAGAACGGAGCATGCATAAACATTTACTTTTGTTGCCGCTCATTAACTCCGTCATAAAAGGAAGCTTGGTTGCTTAAAAGATCGTGGTCCCACAGTCTTAAACCAGAAAACTAAATGAGAGAAACTATACGCAAAAGTAAAAAGAAATAACTTTTGCCAACTGCATAGATGGAAAGCGAATAGCACTACATATACAGATTCCTGTGTAGTAACGGACAGTGGCAGAACATAAATACAGAAATCTTTTGTGACCTGCCGCTTAATTGGACGTCTAGCGGCGATTATTGACGATACTAATAAGGCTGCGTAATATGCCGGAGCCACTGCTTTCCCTTGTATAAAATGTCTTTCTTCTTTTTTTACTTCAACCACCTAAAAAAGAAAGAAAAAAGGAAGCCAGCAAAATTTACTCGAATTACGTCACTGCTCATCAAATATCTGCCAAGGCGAAAATCAGTCACAAGAAAAATCAAAGCAATCCATTTAATAAATAAACTAATTACATGAATTAACTACTTCGTTAGGGAACTTACGGCACATGTTCATACTGGAAAGTTGACGGGAATCGTCATCGAAGTATAGTTCCGTGTTTATGCATTACAACATGGTCAAGTATAGACCGAAATAACTGCCGTCAAGTTATCCCTTCACTTTATCTGATTACGCACGCGGCACCGCGAAGCGCGGCTCGCCGCCCAATTGACGCCTCTGCGACGTAGAATCGTGGCGTAAAATCAAGCTGCCGTCGCGCTTCCCTGTTCCCACATGCCCGCACGTTCCCACGTAGTATAATACATGCCGAGTGGCGCTTTCCACAGCTCCCGATTAAAGTTACCGCATCGGCTCCCCTCGGGCATGTACAGTCGTTCTTGGGCATGTGCAGTAAACCTATACACCGGATTGAACGCATACAGCCCCTTCGGCAGCAAGGGGCGAGACGGGCCCGCTCTATCGCGCGGTGCGACCGAAGCTCCATTTTGCGCCGCTCGATGGTGGCCTGCCTGGCGTGCGTTTCCTTTCGGGAAAACTCTGCCAAGGTTCCGTTTTCGACTTCGTATTATGTGTAAGGAACACTTCAGGACCGGCGCACCATGTACTTATTATTTGTACTGTGCAAAAAAGAAAAAAAGAAAGAGGTAGCGCAGAAGGACTTCGATAATCGCGGCTGCAGTTTAGTGGTTATATAGCTTCGCGCTGCCGAGCATCTAGGTTGTGGGTCCGATTGCCGTCACGACGGCCGCTTCTTCTGTGAGGGCGAAATGCAAAAAAAAAAGAAAGAAAGAAAGAAAGGAAGAAAAAAAAGAAGAAGAAAAAACACTCGTTTACTTAGGTGCGCGTTAAAAGAAACCCCAGATAGCCAAAATTAATCCGGAGTCCGCCCCCACTATAACGGCGTGCCTCATATACAGATCGTGGTTCTGGCACGTAAAACTCCAGAATTTAAATTTATATTTAGTGCGAGATAGGCGGCACGAAATTTAGAGCTGGGGGTAAGGCAGTGGCAACAGGTAAACGAGGAAGCCATAGAGATCAGAAATTTTAAATTAATATTAAATTATGGCATATTACGTGCCAAAATCACTTTCTGATTATGAGGCACGCCGTAGTGGATGACTCCGGAAATTTCGACCACCTGGAGTTCTTTAACGTGCAGCTAAATCTAAGTACACGGGCGTTTTCGCATTTAGAGATCAAAACTGAGCGCTGTCCGGACAGGCCTCTAAAGACACTGACGTGCGAAAGAGCTCCAGAAATAAGAAAGAAAAGAAAAAAACTAAATACAAGAATAACAGTGAGGGGAGGAAGGTATGACGTGCTCGAATTCAAGGATGGTCAAGACTCGGAAGTCAACCCTCGTTCGTGCCTCCTTTAACGCGAACGGTAACGACGATCGCGGGGGGGGCGGGGAGGAGGGGGAGGCATGGTATATAGAAAGCAGGTGACCGAAAACGAGACCGGTGAAAGTGGGAGCAGCGGTTCAAGCAGCAGGACGAATAGGGAGCACACGCCGCCGCACCGCGCGCTCTCCGAGGCTTCCGCTCCCCCGAACTTATTACGGCCTGGCTCCAGTCGCCTTGGAGCACGTAGCGACGCAGACCCCTGTTCGGCACGCCCGACTTCAACTCGAGGACTCGCGCGAAGGGGCGCGCCCGCGCTCGGGTCCGCTGTCGTCGACGTGCCCTCGTCCTGCACTTGCGCCCTGCCACGCTAATTGTGGACAGTGTACAGTGAGTGCGGAAATCGAACGCGAAGCTGCTGTCGGGGCGACCAGCCCTCGGTGATGTGTCCCAGAGACCAACCGTGTGTATGTGAATATATACGGCAAGATAAAACGTCGCGACGCTCTGGCTTGCAACTTTCGAGGCTGTGAATTTCACAAGAGAATTTCACTTTCAACAGTATGGCGCAAGGCTGATTGTACACCTAGCAGCGCACCATTGGGGGCCACATGCAAAGCGTGTGGGATGGGGGCATACTTTCTGCTATATCAGTCAGTCCAACTTGCACCCTACCGCGTCGCTCAGCTATATATGGGCTAAATGCGCGATGGCCACGGATAACAGGCGGGATGAGAGCTTCAGGTCGCAGCAGTGCAGGGAATGTGGGTAGGCCTTCGTATTCGAAAAGAGAGCGACATCAGAGCATCTATATATGTTGCTATCGAGTTTTTCTATTCCGGCCAGCCATCTGTGACTCGCTTCTCCCCCACTCTTCGTGAGCCGAATACGATTAGGCGACCGTAGTGACATTTAGTCTTGAAAATCGCATTCTTCCAGTCACTATATCCATGTAGTTTCGATCAACACATGGCTTGAAATGCAGGAATAGCGTGACGTATAAGTGAAACGGGAAAGCGTCATTTCTGCATACACATACCTGCCAACTTTCTCGAACTTTTCGCAAGGTTGACGAATTTTAGCTAGTTTTGCGATTTTATTAATGTTGCCACAATTTTACGAAAGATATATGGTCAGTTCGCTAAAAAAGTTTTAACGGTGTCGAAGGACAAGGCGGCGCCAGATTAGAAAAAAAAAAAAAAAACGTCTACTTTTTTGTAGACGTTTTTTTTTGTGGCAGCAATTGTGGCAGCAATTTTGTGGCAGCAAATTGTGGCAGTAATTTTGTGGCAGCAATTTTGTGGCAGCAATTTTGTGGCAGCAAATTGTGGCAGCAAATTGTGGCAGCAAATTGTGGCAGCAAATTGTGGAAGCAAATTGTGGCAGGAATTGTGACAGGAATTGTGACAGGAATTGTGACAGGAATTGTGGCAGGAATTGTGGCAGCATCTGGGTCGCCCTTTTGTGACAACACTAGTAAACGCTACCATGTACTAGCTTCGAGCAAGTTCACTGTTAAAGTTCCCGAAGCACGATGCTGCAGAAAATCACTGATACGAAAATTATGTGTTGCTTATCAGTCTAAAGGCTGATCATCATTAATAGGGTGCATATATATGTATCTCACAATCACATGTATGCCATATTGCTCAAGGCAACGTTTAATGAAATGTTTGCGTAGTGAGGGACTACGGATTAGTTTTCATCATCCGGGGTTCCTTAACGTGCACATAAGTCTAAGTACACGAGCGTTGTAGAATTTCGCCCCGATAGAAAACCCGCTATCTTGAACTCTGCAGCGCAATGTCATAGCGACTAAGGTCGCGGCAGGTCAGGTTTTGCAGATTAGCTATTACGGCAAGACGCCTTAAGTGTAATAGAGTCGTTCTAGTTTGAACACGAGGTTGTACTGTACATAAACTAATACTCGGTAATTCACATCATTGAGGACTAAATTAATTAAATTATGGGGTTTTACGTGCCAAAACCACTTTCTAATTATGAGGCACGCCGTAGTGGAGGACTCCGGAAATTTCGACCACCTGGAGATTTTTAACGTGCACCTAAATCTAAGTACACGGGTGTTTTCGCATTTCGCCCCCATCGAAATGCGGCCGCCATGACCGGGATTCGATCCCGCGACCTCGTGCTCAGCAGCCCAACACCATAGCCACTGAGCAACCACGGCGGGTATCATTGAGGACTACCAGCAGCGAAAAGTGCAACGCAGGACGATCTCAGATGACTCTCACAGCTTAATCAATGGGCTTTACGAACAAAGCAGCATTTATCCCGCTGCTCAGGGAGATATGGCAATGAAACCTGGATAAAACCTAGCAAAAATACGGGGGTGGGGGAATGCTATGCCATCAGATATGCATAATGTTTTGGCATATTAAAATGTGTTTTGATGAATTAATGACTTTCAGAAGTTCCTGACAGTAAGTGATCGAAAGCGTTACATGCGGGCAAGGTTTCAAACGGAACCAAACAACTTTTTATTGCGTAATTACAGGAAACTATAACTCTTACTTCAATAACTCGAAAGAAACAGCTTCGCTGGAAATTACTTTGTAATTCTGCAAGGTCATAAACATCTCCTGACGCTTTCCTTTTTTTTCTTGTGAACATTGTAAGGCTTTTATGTTCACTGTACATTTATGTGTATGACCTCGACAATACTATTACATTAACTAGCGATAAATTTGTACTCTAGACTTATACACCAATAGTATTACTCAATTATTAAAATTGTAGCAAATGTGTATATCTATAAGCGCAATAGACTGCTGCTACTGTGCGGGGTGAAGGACTTTTGTCAGGCACTAATTGCCTTTTGTCACTGTATTATCTAGATATTTTACATAATTTCAGGAAATATGTGCAAATAATTTTTGGTCCACCGTGGTTTAACAATGTGTGATTGATAATCACGTGTATGACTGGCAATTATAAAACTAAGTGACAGATGCATTTACACATTTACTGACAGAGTTGGCGTTTTCGGTACTGCACGTGCTACGAAATATGTGCCTATGAAAGAAAAGACGTAATTGTGGAAGACCGTAGGAAGCTAAAAGTGTGTGTAGAAAATAGGTACTGCATCGAAGTTGCTTTAGAGGTGTCTTAAACGTCTACGGAGACTAATTGCTTATTTCGAACGCATCAGGGAGGGTGTCCTAAATGGGCGGCCCATTCAGTAGCTGCATGGAGGAAATGATCACTAATTTCTACCGCCAGTGCGGCAGCCTTCTCACGGCGTTGATATTTCCGGCTTCAACAGTTCTCGAATCGGGGCACGGAGATTACAGGAGTAACCTGCAGGCATTTGATCTCTCGCAGAATTTCGCGGGACTCGTCGCCGTAATGGTAGTGTCGTTCCGTCCGCGTGTCTCCTTTTTCGGCGAATGAAGCAAGCCTTTCGTCACCCTTTCCTCATTACGCTCCAGCCGCTGAAAGCCTCGTTACTCCTCTCGTCTCCGCTTCGAAGCCACATCGATCGCACTCAGAACGGCAAGTAACGGAGACGTAAAATAGACCGAAGAAAATAAAACGGCCGCAAAGGCCCATAATCGGGTTACCTCGAAACCGCGAGTGTGGGTACGCACGCGCGCGCTCTACGCACTCGGCGGGTGTAAATTCTTTTGGCCACCGTAGAACCGCCGAGCGCCGACACTCTCATTACTGACACCTCGCGGTATACACCCTCCTCCCGCTACACCCTTTCGGGCTCCTTATCTGCGTCGTCCGCCAGCGACCGCATAGAATGGGGCTGCTCGTTTTCGTCTCTTCCCGGCGACGACAGTTCAAGCGGCGACAGCCCCCCCTACACTCCCGCCCCGTCCTTCCTTTCCGGGCTGGAGTTGCCGGAGAGAAAGATGCTGCCCGAGCCACACGTCTTCCTGCGGCCCTCTTGCCGACGCCGTCTTTTTCTCCTCGCGACATTGCTGCAGATGGTCTCACCTACTTTTCGTCTGTGCGCCATTTGTCGCGAGGTCCGACACCCAGGACGACGTGTGGCAACGGCCTCGTCATCCGCTTATCTCCCGCGAACAGAGTGGGCCGCCGCAATATTTCTCGCCTCTCGTCCCCCTCCCCTCTCCTCCTTGCGTAATTTTCTTGCTCTGCACGCTTTTGTGTCGTCCGGGCAGTTCTGTGCAGCATTGCGCGGGCTCCAATGCCGCTACTAACTACTGGACCGCAGTGAAGACAAACTCCGTGTCACTCCGTAGTGTTCTACTCCTTATGAGTTCGTTGGTCGTCGTCTATGCCCGTCCTAACTAAGTCATACAGCATATTGTCAGTCAACTGGCAAATCTACCTGCCCGCGGTCCGACGTGACATGAACGTCTCCAAAGGACACGCGAAGAAATAAGTGAATCAAGATGGACAAAAAAGAAAGAAGAGAGAGAGAAAGGCTCCGCGCGCACGCATGTGCGCGTGTTTGCGCGTCTGACTAGATGCAATAAATACACTGCCATGCTGAAGAGCCGCGGTGTTGTTTTTAAACTTAAGGGAGAGGTTCGCGCCTTGAATGGCAGGGCAGGCGCTTCTGTAGCACGCCCGCAGCACAGACATGCAAACGCCAGATTCCAAATAAGAATATGGCAGGAGCTCGAGAGTTTCTTCTCTCGGCTCGTGCAATACACATTGAAATGCGCATGGCATGCTCAGTAAGTACGAAAGGCGCACCCTTCGGGAAGTAACTGCCATTTTGCCACACAAGAGCAGACGCGAGCACTTTTTTTTTGCACGCGTTGCTTTGTAGCAGTGCACGCAATTGTGCAGGGAGTGAGCAGGCGCGCGTGGCTTTCGTCATTGGCGGCCGCGCCCATGCGGCTGTCTCTATTCGGGCAGCTGCGCCTCCACTCCAGTGCGTAGCGAATTAAGAATCGACGTCCGGCAGAGAGAGAGTGAGAGAGAGAGTACGCTCCTTCCGCCAGCTTATGAATGGCGGGTGCGCCTTGGCATCCGCACGAGACGGGATGATCGCGCGCAGCGCGGGCCGCGATCAATTTTAATTAACGGTCCGCCCGGCCTGCATCCATCCCGGTGGCCGTCATTCCGCGTGGCGACGGGTTTATAGCGCGTGCCGCCGCCTCCGTAAGTTCCGATTGCGCACGTATACGCGTGCATTACTCCGTGTTGGCACGCGTCCCTCCAGCATTCGGGTGCGCTTTATCCGCGGGGACGCAATTGCGAGCCGAAGAGTGGAGCACGACGTAGTTCGACCAAAGGAATAAGAATGCCAGATAAGCTGCGAGAGAAGCCACAGAGCGCAGACGAAACGACCTACTAATTTACCGACTCCGAACAACGGCAACCTCTTTCCGAGCCTCCATCTTAAGCGCTGTTCCAGAAAGCGTGAGACTATAGAGTCGCCGTATTTATGTATAGCGGTATCAATACCGCCGCCTGTACATTCTTGGCGGCTGCTCGCGAGTTGTATGCTGTGTACGTACACGCAGCTTAAGTGCAATAAACGCGTCAATGCGAGGTATGCAAAGCAACAACGTTGGTGGAGCCACAGTTTCAACGTGCGCTAATATAAACCAGGACGAACGTTAAGACGGCGGATATAGATCCGGTGTAACGCGGACGCGCGTCACCGCGGCGCAGTTACGCTACGCCGGCGCAACGTGGACGCTGGAGAGCCTAGCGTCCCGTGTCTCGCGGCATTCCACGGGCTTCGGCGTGGCCAGCGCGTCCTACTCACTCCGTTCGACCAGAGTGCATTGCGCGCCATCTATGGCTACCTTGGATGACCGGCAGCGTCGTTGTGTCACGCAGTTTTATGCCAGCTATCCTAGTGCACAGAAAATTCGGGTAGGCACGTGCCCAGTCTGTGTAGCGCAGGACAAAGGAAAAAAAAAAAAGCATTGCGTACTTAATTTTTTTTCTTTTTTTCGATGAGGGCGAAATGCGAAAACACCCGTGTACTCAAGTTTGGGTGCACGTTACGGAACCCCACGTGGTATAAATTATTCCGGAGTAACTCACTACGGCGTACCTCATAATTAAATCGTGGTTATTGCACGTAAAAACCCACATGTTATTTTTTTTATCTTTCTGTATATATTACAAACGTAGGTTCAAGGCCCGCATTTGTCTGATAGGCGCATGCGATTTTGTATTTGTACATGTCAAGTCTAATTTTGATGTTGATTTGCCAGGTTTCTGTATGTCTAGTCGAGCATATAAGTAGCCAATTATTTCAGTTGCTCGGCTGTTTGGTTATTGGCTGGCAACTAGGGTTAGCCTGGCAGTCTGTGCCGGTGTTCACAAACATGTTACCCCGTGTTCATAATGTCAGTATCGCGAAGATGTGCGAGTAGAAGGCACGGCACCTCCTTTTTCACTATCCTCGGTTCATCGGCGAAAGCCATCTGTTGCACGCAAACGTACGGAACGGATGATAACGTCTGTATTCGTCCTGCCAGGCTCCAAGCTTTTCGCACCGCATTCGCTACTTGTGCGGCGAACCTTATTGCACACTTACATCCACGACTATACATTCACGCTAGTTTCGCGCTACTACAGCTTTAGTGGAGCTCGTAGATGTCTTCATTGTTGTGTGTGCTTGACCACGCACAAATTTGTATGCGTGGGTCAAGTATGTCGGGTGCCTTGCGCGTGCAACGCTTTGTGATGGAATCTATCCCCGTCGATTTGGAATATCCCTGTCAATTTAGAATCTATCCCTGTCAATTTGGAATGTACATCAGGCAATGTGGAATTTCTATCAGGCAATTTTGAGTCTATATCTGTCAAATTGAAGTATATCCCTGTCAATTTGCATAATCAACACGCTCCATAGCGCACAGTACTTTTGTACAATAAACATCCCCGCTCGGGTTGTCCACTAAATACAGTTGGTCCACCACCTGTTCTTCGTGCTGAGCATGCTTGAACATTGCAGCCCCACAACCGTTCGCACTCTTAGCTATATAATTCGTCAATAAAGTCAGTCGGTTCAACTATAGGTTGACCGCTGGTGCAGCGCACTCCATGGCATCCTGTTCGCAAGACTCGAAAAATTAGGAAAATTGTAACGATATGACGTTCAGCATCTCAAGCCTGCATTACTTGTATGACGCATTCAGTAATGTATTTTTTTTTGTGGAAGTCTACTCGGCACGCCACCGGCGAGTATATGGCACAGGTTGGCATGTCGCATCGATTGGCAGTCATTGTTTGTGCCGAACGACCAGGGGCATGGTCTGCAGAGTCAGTCGGTGCGACGAGGAACAACACACGCACAAAAAGGCTCACCACTGAAGTTGGACTCGATCTCGTAGGGGATGACGGCGTGGTCCCAGAGCCTCTCGGGCCTCGCAGTGGCGGCGCGGACGCGTCGGCGGTTCTTGCCCGCGCGCTCCCGGTGCCGGTGTCGCCGCCTGCGTGTACAACAGACACCGCAGGTATACAGCATCGGTCATGAACTCGACGCGAGCAGGGTCGAGACAGGTGTCGCGCTCGGCCCGGACCTAATCACTAATCGGGTTGAGCGAATCAGACCATGCGCTAGAAGGCGCGTTGATTCGACCCGTCCCGCGGCGCTATTTATACTCGGTTCGATGCGCAGGCGTTTTCGTCAAACCGAGGAGCGGACTTCCACGATCCACAGGCGAACCCGCCATCCGATTCATGTAAGCGTAGCTACCGCCATTATGACATGAATGGTACGCAAGACTGCCAACCGAAGTGACTGCAGGGGGTCAACGACACAGCTCCGTTTCCATCACGGAAGCTTTACCGCAAACGCCAGTCTGCAGATGTTTCAACTGCCCTTGCGAAAAGGGGAAAATTGCAAAAAATAAATGAATAATAAGTAACCGAAAATAGGCCAACAAACAAAAGAATTTAGCATTGATGTCAAGAACTGCACCTGTGATCTCGGAGTGTTTAAAAGGCCCCTCACCAGGTCTGGCCATTTTGAGCTGACAAGCGCAGAGCATACAATGTGCGCAAACGAACGCGTTTGCAAAGAACTACATCGCTACGCGCCGCGGAAAGGCCTGAAATTTCGATTCGAACGCCGTTTCCCTGTTCACTCGCGGCGAATCCGCCCGGAGAGGGACGGTGACGTAGTCGGGCTCCTGCGCCTACGTAATCGTGTCCGGAGTGTGATGTAGCTCGTGGTGACACGTGACTTCGAGAATTATTCAAGGCAATACTGTTATTTGTGTGATCTGTTGCTTGAATTGACAAATTGAGTTTTAGAGAAATAATAAAACACACAAACGAAATGCCTGCGTGTTATTTTTTTTTTTTTTTTTACTTTGCACCGAAGCAAGAGCGATGTACTTCCACTTCGTCTGCTTGTTTCCACGGTCGTGCAGTCACGTGCGCAGGTATCGAAACTATGTCATTTTTTACCGTGTTCCAGCGCGTCATCATGCTCTGCAGTCCGCTTTTTCCGCATGAGTATTCGTGTAGCACTGAATTATATCGCTAGTCATGTGTCCTTGTGCACGGCGCGCAAAATCGCGCGCTGCACGAAGCGATAACATCATCACCATCCTCATCATCAGCCTGGTTACGCCCACTGCAGGGCAAAGGCCTCTCCCATACTTCTCCAACAATCCCGGTCATGTACTAATTGTGGCCATGTCGTCCCTGCAAACTTCTTAATCTCATCCGCACGCCTAACTTTCTGCCGCCCCCTGCTACGCTTCCCTTCCCCTGGAATCCAGTCCGTAACCCTTAATGACCATCGGTTATCTTCCCTCCTCATTACATGTCCTGCCCATGCCCATTTCTTTTTCTTGATTTCAACTAAGATGTCATTAACTCGCGTTTGTTCCCTCACCCAATCTGCTATTTTCTTATCCCTTAACGTTACACCCATCATTCTTCTTTCCATAGCTCGTTGCGTCGTCCTCAATTTAAGTGGAACCCTTTTCGTAAGCCTCCAGGTTTCTGCCCCGTAGGTGATTACCGGTAAGACACAGCTATTATACACTTTTCTCTTGAGGGATAATGGCAACCTGCTGTTCATGATCTGAGAATGCCTGCCAAACGCACCCCAGCCCATTCTTATTCTTCTGGTTATTTCAGTCTCATGATCCGGATCCGTGGTCACTACCTGCCCTAAGTAGATGTATTCCCTTACCATTTCCAGCGCCTCGCTACCTATTGTAAATTGCTGTTCTCGTTCGAGACTGTTAAACATTACTTTAGTTTTCTGCAGATTAATTTTTAGACCCACTCTTCTGCTTTGCCTCTCCAGGTCAGTGAGCATGCATTGCAATTGGTCCCCTGAGTTACTAAGCAAGGCAATATCATCAGCGAATCGCAAGTTACTGAGGTATTCTCCATTAGCTCTTATCCCCAATTCTTCCCAATCCAGGTCTCTGAATACCTCCTGTAAACACGCTGTGAATAGCATTGGAGAGATCGTATCTCCCCGCCTGACGCCTTTCTTTATTGGGATTTTGTTGCTTTCTTTATGGAGGACTACGGTGGCTGTGAAGCCGCTATAGATATCTTTCAGTATTTTTACACACGACTCGTCTACACCCTGATTCCGTAATGCCTCCATGACTGCTGAGGTTTCGACAGAATCAAACGCCTTCTCGTAATCAATGAAAGCTATATATAAGGGTTGGTTATATTCCGCACATTTCTCTATCACCTGATTGATAGTGTGAATATAGTCTCTTGTTGAGTAGCCTTTACGGAATCCTGCCTGGTCCTTTGCTTGACAGAAGTCTAAGGTGTTCCTGATTCTATTTGCGATTACCTCAGTAAATAGTTTGTAGGCAACTGACAGTAAGCTGATCGGTCTATAATTTTTCAAGTCCTTGGCGTCCCCTTTCTTATGGATTAGGATTATGTTATGATAGCGATAACACGATAACAATAACGAAACGACAGCAGCTCGCGCGCAATGCCGCCAGCGAATAAACCAGCGGAAGTGCGCATCGCCGAAAAAAAAAAAGCGAAGGCGGTGCCCGCGATATATGTCACATGTGATCCTCGAGGTCCGGCATGGGAGAACGCAGGGAAGGAATTTCGCGGACGAAGCCTTGACGGGGCGAGTGGAGAGGGAGTCTCGCTATGCAGTGGAACCCGCCTGCTGAAATCATGGGTTCGCGACACTGAAATACTTTTATCTCGGCTATTAATAAGCCAATTTGAGTTTCTTTTTTTTGCGGCAGAATGCTCCCTAGAGGACACGTAACAACTTCCAATGTATAACCGAAATTTGCAATGCGGCCTGGTGAGGGGCCCTTTAAGGCCACTATATGGAGGGCTGCAGCTTGCCAAAAGAACCTCGGTCGACTGCCTGCGATTTGTTTGGGATATGTTCACTCTGCATGCAACCGCTCCCTCAAAGGGCGAGCGAGATGCAACGTGGCACTCACCGTTTGCTGCGGAACCTGGGGCCCCTGTCCGTAATGTTGATGCCGACCCCGAGCTTGGCCTGCCGGCTTCGCCGCCGGTACGTTTCCCGCGACATGGCTATGTCGCCCATCACGAGCTCTGCACAGGGCAAGACGAGACAGTAGAGGGAAAGGGTGAGTACCGGATGCGTCACGTGCCACAAGGTCACAATAACTTATAATTAAACCACAGAAATGCGCAGGGTCAGAACAGTACTCAACAGGAAAAGAAAGCGTTCCGCAGTAACGTGCTCAGAAGGCCTTCAGTGTACCGGAGCAAACGAGCAACGTTCAGGACACATTTGAATGTCACCACACAGTAGATGGCAACATGCAGAACAATGATGACAGCATATAAAATGCCGACAGCGCAGTCCATGCGTCTGCCGACAATGTGTCACAAATACGCGCTCGCCCACGTCGTTTGTGAAAGTTGCGTCCACTCGTAGAGGGAGCGCGCAATCGTTTACGAACGTGAAGTACGCCAAAGAAAGGCACACGTCCTGTGTCCCAGCGAAGGCGGAGAGGGCACGGGTTTCCAATGACTTGAACGGAAAGAATCAATTAGTGCCATGCGTGGCAAACCCACGCATGGTTGATTTTCAATAAAGGTTGATTTCACTTGATTTCATTTGGTTTGATTTTATATTTATTTATCATCTTTGTTTTTACAGACAAAACTGTTCGTGCATCTGGATGCATGAAAGAGCCACAGGCTATTTGAAAACGCAGAGTGCGCATACCTATACCTGCATACCTATGCCGAACTTTGATGCTGTCATCGGCACTTAGCTGTTCAGTAACCTACTTCGATAACGTACCTGTATTCTTGTTCATTCCTCAATAACTTGCCGAGCACAACGGAACAGAGAGCCGCGTACAGGGCTCAATAGCCCGTGCGCCCTTGATCTCGCGCGTCGTGCAGTACAGCACAGATACTGTACACAACAAACTAGCCTAAAACTGTGTATTCTTGCTCCTCCCTATGACTGTCGCGATTCCGTCGAGCTTTTCAAGCCGTTCGTTATGCTAATATGTGGGTAAAGCTTTGAACGTGGCCAGCGCTACCGTTGATTGCAATGCAAGGGAACTTAAATTATCAATTATAGGGTTTTACGTGCCAAAACCACTTTCTCTTTATGAGGCACGCCGTAGTGGAGGACTCCGGAAATTTCGACCACCTGGGGATCTTTAACGTGCAGCTAAATGTAAGTACACGGGTGTTTTCGCATTTCCCCCCATCGAAATGCGGTCGGCCGCCATGGCCGGGATTCGATCCAGCGACCTCGTGCTCAGCAGCCCAACACCATAGCCACTGAGCAACCACGGCAGGTACCATGAGACGAAACTAAGCGCGCACAAGAATCATCTCGGAGACACATTACTCAAGCCTGGTATGCCGAGTAATCTTGACCGCTAGAAGTGCTGTAGCCGCAGACATTCACACCACACTCTGGAAATGAGTGGAAGCCCTTCGTGCATTCTCGCGCGCTCGTGCTGTCGCGGGCAGCTGCAGGCGTACGAGCCCGCTCTCGATTCGCGCCTGTGAGAGTGGCCACATGAGCCGCTGACACCCAAAGCCAATTCTCGAAACATTCTTCGGGAAGCTTTCCGGGGGCGTCAGATTGATTCGCGCGCGCGCATTCTTCGTACATGAAGGGGTGGAGAGGTGCCTCTCTCTGGCAGGCGACACCTGCGGCATCCTGCATCCCTCTCACTCCCTATTCGTCAGCGTGCGCCCGACAGCTAATCGAGACCGGGAGGCTGCTAGCGTTAATGCCGCGCGCGCGACGTGACCCGCGCCCTGATGAGATTAGCCTATTTCGCATAGCGCGTGCCACGCGCAGCCCTTCTTTTATTACTTTAGTTTGCAGCGGTAATGGGCTGGCACGCCCCGGCTTGTGGCAACAGAACCGCGTCCCTATTTCACACCATTCGAAAGTGAGACACACGCCTCAGTTCCCTCTGCACAAACACATCAAATCCAGCAGATCCCATGGTGGAAGTCCACAAACAGTCTATAGAACCTCCTGCAACATTCGTTTCCATGCAAAGTGACATCGAGTGACATTTATTATATATATTTTTTATTCGTTCTCACGTTTGACGTGCCGAAAACACGATAGTATTATGATGCACGCCGCTGTGGGTGACTCCTGATTCATTTTGACCACCTTTAACGTGCACCCAATGCACGGTACACGGTAGTTTTTTTTTTTTTTTTGCTTTTCACCCCCCACCGGGTTTTGATCCCGCGACCTCGTGCTTAGTAGCGCGACGCCAAATCCACTAAGCAACCGCGGTGGATATCATCAAGTGACATTGGGAAGACAGCATCCCATACCGGTGAACAGCCCGACAATTACGGCTTGCGAGATTGCGGACATTTACTGAATGCCTCATCTTTCGCCCTGGAGCTCAGCATACACTACACATCTCCTCCACAAGACTAATACTGACACGATCCATGCAGCAGTCATCCTCGCGGCACCCGCCGTGGTTGCTCAGTGGCTATGGTGTTAGGCTGCTGAGCACGAGGTCGCGGGATCGAATCCCGGCCATGGCGGCCGCATTTCGATGGGGGCGAAATGCGAAAACACCCGTGTACTTAGATTTAGGTGCACGTTAAAGAACCCCAGGTGGTCGAAATTTCCGGAGTCCTCCACTACGGCGTGCCTCATAATCAGAAAGTGGTTTTGGCACGTAAAACCCCATAATTTTTTTTCATCCTCGCGGCGCTCTATGCATGGCTTTCAAGAACAATACCGTTGAACAAGATCCGCGCCGAAGCGTGATACGCGTCGGCTTTTACTAAGATATGCGCAAGACAAGTTAAGATAGACACGAAGGTTAACCGCACGCACGCACGCACACACGCACGCACGCACGCACGCACACGCGCACGCACGCACACACGCACACGCACACACGCACACGCACACACGCATTTTTCATCTCATGTGAGCGCTGCTCTTGAGACTATTTTTTGCACGGAGCATGATTTAACTCTAGTCGACGTGATCGCTTCTCGCGAAGGGAATTTATCTTCATGCAATTTGGCGTAGGTTCAGTATGCAATCTCTGTTTCTGTGGTTGTGGACCTTTAAATGCGACCCGTGTGCGTTGTAATTTTGTTTGCGCGCACAAGTCTGCCCTTTTAGCATATATATACGCCCATGTGGGGAAAACAGTGCAGACGCTCGTCTGGTTGGCCTCGCTACTTTTACTCTTTCGGTTTGTTTGTTTTGCTCTCTCCGTGTGTGCATGCGTGAGCTTCCTGACACGTTCTCCGTATCACATCATGCCGGGGGGCATTTGGCTAGATTACTTTTGATTGGGACAAGGCGATTTACTACTGGCTCGCGAAGTCTCTTGTTCCAAGCCTTTCATGTGTCATACGCGCTTTCGGTACGTGTAACAAAGCAAATGTTTACTTTTCATAGCAAGTTATACTTATGACATCCTCAACAAATCGCACCAGTGTGCCCTGCATGCGTCGTTTCATCCAATCATTGTCGGCCCAGGGTGCGCTGGTGCGTAGTAATGCGATTTGTCGATGATGCCATTAGTTTTCGCACTCTTTAGTGTCGTCTGTCCCATGCGTCGAATTATTAACAGAAAGCAACGGAAGGGGAAAAGGGACCCATTATGTGAGCAATTAAATATCGGAGGCAACAGCCGTAAATCATCCAGTGCACGTTACATGTGTTTGGCGTTCTTTGGCTCGAATTGCCTTGCGCCAATAAAACCCATTCATCAAAAAAAAATGTTAGATGGTGGCCTCCCGCAACAAACTCGGAGGCTTCAGTGAAGCGCGTAATACGCAGATATGCGCCTTGCCAACCTAAGTTCGTCAGCGTGCGCCTGAAACGGCTACTGATGCGCAAGAGCGGGCGTACAACCTATAAAAGTGAAGGCCAGTCGGCACTATTATTTTTTTTTTTTCAGTAACCTCTACGCCAGCCGTTCCGTGCGAGAGACCTTCATTTGCTATCAAATTCTTTTCAGTCGCAGTCTTTCTTCTTTTTTTTTTTCAACTCTGGAAGTCAGTCGTTCATCATGCGTTCCTTCGTATGTCATACACGGTGTCTCGTACCGATCATGTTGACAGCTAGGATTCAATCTAGCTCAACAAAGCAACTGTTTAACTCTTTCAAGAGAGGCGCCGACTATACAACGATGCTACGCAGAGTAGCAGACCAGAGACAAAGGTCCTACCCGGCCGACCTCCCTGCTTTTCTCACATCAAAATGTTTCTCTCTGTCTTTTGCACGTCGTCATATGTGAGGACGGACAATCTGTATTCAAATTATCACTATCTGTTCCTTCAAGCCCAACCCTCTCTGTAATGCCTTCATGCGCAGCGAGTTGAATAAAAAAAAAAAGCTAGGAAAAGAACAGACGGATGGACATCACTTTCTCTGTCTTTAACACGCGTCTTCAGATTGACTAAGACGGTGCGGCCCTTGCTGTCAGGCGTTACGACCGTGCATTTAGCGCACGCATGCATTTTTTTTAAATTTTATCTCCACTGCAATCCAACCACCGTGGTCGTCAATACAACTGGCAAGCTTGTACTCATCACCGTAACACCATGTAGTCGCTCAGTATCAGCGTCAGGTTTCATATTTACTAAGTCAAGGTACGTGTAACATGACGGCTAAAACGTGGCAGGCCGTCTTCACTACATCGTAAGGCCGTGCAGACAGGTGGCTGCGGTGTCTAACACAGCTAGAGACGAGTTAAGGCTGTTTCACATGGCGCGATTTTCCGTCAGCGACACAGCGCATTCCGTCGCTCAGCAACAGCCGCGACGTCGTGGGCTCTCCGCGACTGGATTCCAACAAGTTGGTCGCGCCGTCGCTGAGTCGCAGCGATCGGCGCGATGGGTGAGGGGCAATGTCTGACGAAACAAAGCGTCGTCAAAGTAGGCGCTTTCCTATTTTACCGCGCGTTGATAGCTCTGTGGAGCAATGTCGCGCGCCAGCTTTAGCTATGTTTTAATAGGGCGTACCCGCCAGCGTTTGCGGCTTAGGAGCTTCATAAACATATTTATTTTCTTCCGCTTACACAATTCGTTTAAAAGGAGAAACTGCACGCTACCCAGGTTGGGAGAAGGACGCCGCTTCAACATAAGGCAGGTACCCACTTGATCGCTACCATCGTCAACCTCTTCACCGCAACAAATTGCGCCAGCTGCTTATACATGCACACTCAATAGTAGCTTGCTCTTCTGCGAAAGCAAATACTCATCCAGGAAAACAGTTGTGGCTTCCACAGTAACAACGAAACTAGAGTGTACTAAACGGAACCACCCCACAGACGCCGCACAAGCCGCACGCTCATACTTGCGGTATTGTGCAGCGCCTCACTCACCGTATCTGCAAGCTGTCGTAAAGTGTCAACGCTTTTAAACGTTAAAAATGGTGTACCTATCTTATTATCGAATAATAGTAAGAAAATACGATTGTTTGACTAGATTCCATGTTGTTTTTATTTAACGATGCAAGCATGGATACTTCGTGAGCAGGAGGCAACCTTGCACATCGCTGCGACGGAAATCGCGCTGCCGCAAACGCATGTGAAAGCTGTCAGCGAAAATCGCTCTGCGACGTGCGCGGCAGAACAATCTTTTTCGCCCCAATCGCGCCATGTGAAACAGCCATCTTTTACAGCGAAGCTGTATGTGGCTAGCCGATTCGTCCGTCCGTCGCCTGCACGTCGAAAACTCCCCCGGCGCAACCTCATGCGCATTCGCAAAGAAAAAAAAAAGAAAGAGAGGTGCGTGATTGGCTGGACCAGTAGTGACGTCGTTGCTCTCCGTCAGCTGAGCGCGCGCGCAGCAGTCTCTCTCTCGCTCCGAAATGGGTAGGGGACGCGTCATACGCACTCCTGAGGAGCAGGCAGCTTTCGATCAGCGACGCCGCGAGCAGAACCGGGAACGAGCTCGTCTGCGCCGTGCCGATGCTGCAGCCGGGGCACAAGAACAGGCTCATGCAGCCGAGTGCAAGCACCAAGTGCGTACCGAGGATCCGGCAGCCTACCAAGCCATCGTTTAATGAACCGTTGGTATTAACCCAGTGATAAACACCGGGGCCGCACGTTTCAGCTTCGCTGGTTAACCATATGTACGGAGTGCTTGGGCGGTGATTCTTTATTCATTTTTTTTCTTTTACACACGATACGTAAGATACGCTGCGGTGATGATCCTGGATGACGAAGGTTAATCCACATGCCAACACAGGAGAAGGTTAGTTGTGTAGAAAAAGCGACAGCTAGAATGTCACCGTGTATAATTGGGCGAGATGGCCTCAAAGATGTGGGGCTTTGTATGTCGTGGTTCCAGCTTGAAACCTTCCAAGAAGAAAGGCAGATAACGGTCGGTTGTAATGGGAATGAATTTCGTAAAGCTCAACGGCGAGATCCCAGTGACCTTGTGCGAAAGGGACAGGCACGTAAGCACGCACACACACAAGCACATACAAGCACGAGCCCGCACAAACGCGCGCGCGCACACACACACACACACACGCACACACGCACACACACACACACACACACACGCACACACGCACACACGCACGCACGCACACGCACACACACACACACACACACATATGCTTTAGCATATATACGTGTGCTAAAAGACGCTTACCAACAAATGTATGAATCGCACGTATCTTAGCGTTTCGCCTTCACACTGGGCCCTTCTCTAGGCGCCCACTGCACTCTAATGTAAAAAAAATGAAATGCTGATGTTTTGAGGGTGAAAACCACCATATGATTATGAAGCACGCAGTAGTGGTGTTCTCCGGATTACTCCCGACGACCTTGGGTTCTTTAACGTGTACCCAATGCACGCTACACGGGCGTTTTTAATTTCGCCCCCATCGAAATGCGGCCGCCGCGGCCAGGATTTGATCCCGCGCCCTCGGGCTTAGCAGCGCTGCGGCTTTAATTCACGCCAATGTCAGTCTAAGTGACAAAATGAAGAAAGAGAACCAATATCGGCGACCAAGGTTCTCAGAGTTTTTCAGAAGTCCGTGCTCTCGAAAGGACCCAGCAAAGAAAGAAGGAGAAAAATAAAATTTACCCCGACCGAAAGCAATGTACACACTGGGGAGCGGCATTTTCAGTTGCTGCACAGGGAAGCAACAGAAGACCGGTGATAAAAGAAGGACCCGAAAGACGGATCTGACGTGCAGCGGGGTATCGGAGCGCGGATCGACACACACTTGGGACAGGCCTCCGGTCGGTCACCTGAAAGAGGAAGCGAGCGCCTCTGGACGCCGACCACACCCGATCTAAAGACAGCTGCGTTGGGCCCCCTTTGGCCGCGTCCCGTCGGCTTCCCCCTCTCTGTCGCGCTGACTCTGTCAGGCCGGCGGACATGGCGCAAGGAAGCGGCGATCGCTCGGGAGCGGCCGCGCAGCGAGATTGAGCCCCGGCACTCAAGCCGCTAAATAAACACCGGCCTCAGGGGAGACGCCCCGATGACAGATTGCGCGTCCTTCCCGCGATGATGCTCGGTCTGGGCCCCGGCGTCGCACCGCGGTGGCAAACGTAGCACCTATATACACCGCATTCGGTCGCCCAGGGCTATGTGCCTTCACCGCGCAAGGGTTGGCGTTTAGCGGCCTGACGAGCCACACGCACACACGCACAAGCACACACACAGGAAACGTCGGTTTCCCTTCATACGCTGCGTCGCATCAGCTGTACGTGCTTCCAAAGTGAGCCTAATTTCACTCAGCCCTCGTTGCAGGGGTGACTGCAATTGATCGGTTCGGTCGCGACCAAGAGCGATGAACGTAAAACTTGCTTTCGGAAAGCAGTTAGATGAGTATAGTATACTTGAATGACACACTGGATAAGGGAGCCAGGACACAATCATAACCAGAAACAAACACGAAGGAAGGAATTTTGGAGCAGTGCGCGATAACGTCATGAGTGGCACCATTTGGTATTCAAGCTGAACGCTGCTTCGCTCGTGATTTCTTTTTTTATGCTGAAAGAAAGTAGCACAGAGGGTCGTCCCCATAGTGAAAAAAAAAGTTGAGAAGCGCAGCAAGAAAAGCGTTGTTTCTGCTGCGCATATTTTGTCGAGGCCCAGCGATGCCGAATGCGGCATCGGATTTTTAGAGCTACCGTTGGAATGTGGAAGCAACTGACTCCTCTATATATTTTTACCTCTGCAAAACCTAGACGAAAGCGTGGCTAATGCTTTTCCCTGACAGCGCTGATGGCGGTGTCCCCACTGATACGGTGGTAAAATACAATAATTGGGGAATTAAAGCGGGAACGACAAGTTGTAGCAACCCTTCAAGTCCTGAGACTGCTCTTGCACGTCCCGCAGTAGAGGCTTCCAACCTAGATATCTGGTGGACGACATGGATGCTGCAGGAAGACCGTCTAGCTTTAACCACTGCAGTGAATAAAAAGCCTAACACCACCACCACTGTTCAAAAAAGCGATAACGCCCATTTAGCCCCCAGTCCGGCGAAAATAAGACTTGAGCGGATACAGCGCAAGATAACAGGACATGAGAAGGGAATGTCCTCTTATTTCCCGCTGTTTCCCCTCGAAGTCATTAACCAACCAGCCCAAATGCGTATGCGCTTCTCCAGAAAATAAGAGCTCACACTGACGGACTCGCACATGAGCATGCCTTGTGAAACTGGGGGCGAGCGTAAACAGACGTCGCCGTCACACACAAACACCGGCTACTGGACAACGCCTGATTCAGACGCCAGGGCCAGGAGTAATAGGTTGGTGGAACATTTGCCAAGAGATCGATGGTCAGTGTATATATAGCGGATGACAAATGAAAGCAAGGAAGTCGTGAAATATTTTCACTCTGGTGCCCCCCCCCCCTCTCTCTCTCTCTCTCTCCGTTTGTGATACGCCCTCTGACCTTTTGTGGTCCTGTATATTCGAATCAACACTCGTCCACACCGGCGAGCACCCCTGCCGCTTCGTCTGCTCTGTGCCATCAATACATCCGGATCGTTCGTGCGAGCACGCACTTCCAGCCGACCGATCGCAGTTGCTGTAGGCAAGAAAAGTGCCCCCTTGCCTTGATGTCGCCCGCTGGGAGGAGTTGAACGCGCCATCTCCTGCATTACTCCCTTTCACCTATTCCGCTTTCATTTTATATATACTTCTTTTTAACAGCAGCGCTCCAAACTGTCCAGCTCTGCGGCAGTAATGGCGGCACATTCTTTTGATCACACGACAGCAGCTACGCGGACTTTGAGTGGTATAATAGAGCACTCACGCCCTGTGGGCGCCTCAAGTATCAAAGGCACGCCTGAGCTCCAACATCAAAGCGTGCGCTTTATACCGACGAAGGTCACGGCGCTGCTGTCTGCATGATTTAGGGTAAGCGATCCGTATGGTACGACGGCAGCGCAACTAATAATGGCATCAGTGCAAAGTCACTCTGGGAGCTCGCGCAAATAGGCTACAGAGGCACCGGTACGCGCGGTGCTCTGGAATAGATAACCTGCTGTATAATTACGCACAGACAGAATACAATTAATGACAAATGAAGACCGCGTTGAGGTACATTTTCGTGGCAAGTGATCCGCCGCAGTGGTGGGGAGACAAACTGTCACGCGCACTCGCGCGCAAGCAAGATGTGCTGACGAAGTGCTTCCCTCTTCGCTTGGCCCGCAAAACGTGAACGAGAAGAACGCGATCGGCGTAGCCGCTTCGGGAACGTGTAGCACTGGAACGCCACAATATCGCTCGACCTTGCGCCATGCCCTCTCAGTCCCGGCGCAGGGCATCTGTTTATTTTTTTTTTTTCCCAACACAGCGTGAAGGTGTGCGCCCACCTGCCGCTGTTTTCGTGTTCCACAAGTGGTGCTTGTGTGTTGATGGCGGATGACGGAGGGATGAACTCAGATTGGAAGGACTGACCGCTGCGGATATTGCGCCTGCTTTCGCCTTTCAGTGCTTCTGGCAGAAATGGCTCCGCGGGCACAGTATGCAAAACACATTAGATACATGGTGGCACCCTTCAAGGCGGGGTACTGCCCCTACTCTTTTGTTGCTCCGATTGACGTTGCTGGTGTTTTTTTACGGAATACAGTTGAACTCTGAATATAAACTGACGGTATTTGCATTTGGTCTTGCGCGGTGGTCTTTAGGTGCGCGTGAGATTCCATTGGGCAGCCACCTTAAGCTCTTTAAGTTCCCCCTCTGCTCGCACACGGGCTCTCAGCGTAACGCAAGCCCGTGACCCTCCACACTGTCGGCGTGAACGGCCAGACTGTTTCATACCAGAAAACCCCATCGTTTCGAGTGTATAACAACTGACTGGGACCTTTCGTGGAGCACTCATTGGTGCCACGGCAGAAGTATAACGTACGTACTATCGAAAGTGCTCAGGCCAAGGTACACAGAGTTTTGTCTTGCACGGTGCTCATGAACAGCGGAAACTATTGTGACTGCCCCGGACTGTACAATAACAGGTGAAAACTCGGCGATCACATATTAGACAATGAATTCGATCCCCACCCCACTGTACAGAGCGATGTATGGTGGAGGTCCAGGGTCAGAATATACTAAAACACTTCAAAAAAATAGTGGTGCCACCAAGTATGAGCTCTTTTTTTTAAACTCACTACCTTTTCTTCCTTCCTTTTCCTCCTCCTCCTCCTCCACCTTGTTTTTTTTTTTTTATTTATACACAGGACCGCTTTTTCGATCCTTTTTTATTTTTGATCACGACTTTCTCAGAAAAAGGGGGTTTTTATATGCCATGTGGTTCAAAGTGCTTCATATGTGAGGAACCCGAAACAATTGACCAAGTTTTTCCTCATTGTTGGAAAGAGGTTTATTTTTGGGACACCTTGCAGCCCAAAATAGACAAAAAGATTCCTTAATATCCCCAAAATGCCACGTATTTAGAATTGGCAATGAAAATGGAACACCGTTTGACCTTATAATGCCAACTGTCCTCTATATCAATAGGCGCTCTCGTATAGCTCGTGTGATTGCGAATCACATAGAATGTCAACCTGTACGTATTTTCGAAATAATATTAGTCATTTCTCAGAAGTAATTAAAGCCCAAGACAGTCGTTCACCCTGGCTGACCAGGGCGAAATTTCTGGCAACATTAAAATATTTTTCAATGACAATGCGAGTCGCGATGTATAGTGGCTTTATACATTCTTTGTTCGTGGTGTCTATTATTTACACGTTTGTGATACTTCATTAAATGTCTTGCTGACATCCGGCAATAAACAAAGAAGTCGTCGCTAATGTTTAGAGCATCGGGTGGTTGTGCTGCGAGACCGAAGTTGGATTCCGCCGCGGAATACTCGGTCTTTTTTTTTTTACGTCCGAAATGATGCAAAACAGGAACGTACCTACAGCTAAGTGCCTTCAATGATAAAAAAAAATGCTTCGCAATAAAAAAAAAATTCACCCAGAAACCCCTCTTGAAGTTGTCTTAGAATGCGTAAGCATTGTGCCACTATAGCCCATCTCCACGCAGCCCGGTGTCGTTATCAATGTTATGAAACTTGATCCGGCCAGTAAAAACGACAGCGCTGCGGCGACACTATAACTGACGCGGACGGCAGAGCAAGGTACATTCATAACGCAATCAAAGTACTGCAGGTGGCGGCGCCTGGTGCGCTGATGACGTTCCGATTATTGTAAGCCGTTATCGCTCCCTAGCGTCTTATTCACCCGCGTCAAACTATTAAGAACCGTGATCAAACGTACTCCGGCGGCGGCTGTGTATGGCACGGCTGCACGGACCGTATCTTGAAAGCGATCTGCGATGCGGACACAGAGTGTCGCTGATAGCTCCGTGCGCTGTGTTTTCGCCGCTTTGCGTTGAAGAGAGACGCGCAGGCCCGTATCTTAACGGGCAAGGTGCTTATATAAAGAGGCAGGGTGCGGCGTGTGCTGATAGCTTCGTGAGCGCTGTGTTCTGGCCGCTTCGCTCGCGTTGAAGCAGCAGGCAGCACGAAGGTGAAGTCGCTCCCTGCTTTGGGCTGTATCTTGAAAGCGACAGTCTTACGTAGCGGACGGACGGACGGACGAACGGACGGTTTTTCACGTTGGGTAAGCATAGAAATGCTTACGCATTTAAAACCGAGTAGATCCATACGATTCCTGCTACATATGTATAGAGCTTTGTTTCTGGCCTTTATGTGTCACAGCCTGCCGATTTTGGCCAATTCGTGCAAGTCAAATATGCGCACTGTCGAGAGTTTACAAGGGCATACAGTGCGCGCATGTTTATGGCTACCACGGTGTGCCTTCACTCATGCAACACTCACGATCAGAGAAACCACTGAATTCCAACGTACGTCACAGTTCATAGGCTCGCAGAGCACATTTGACGTATCTGTCGAGCCCTTAAGAACTAAATGACTGCTTTGCCGGCGCACGAGAGTTTGAGCCATGTCTTTAGAAGTTGTGACTCATCAAGGCTGCCTTCCATTGCATACTCCGCTTGTGCTCAAAACGGATGTGACTCCCGGAAATTTCGTGTAGGCTTGACGACGCTCGTCTATTGATTGGTCGATACCTCCTCAAGCAGCATCCAAACCAGCGTGTCGCGAAAGATTCCATTCTCCCCGTGCTCGTGGTCGAGGCTCGCCTCGTCGTGCTAGAGCTCTATTGCTCAAGTTAAGGGTTGCCTCTGCCCTGCTGTCTGAACGCTTACACCGGCAAGGGCGTGTGGGCAGTTAATCATGTGCTTCTTGTGATTCCTGTGAGATACTTGAGTACCTTATATTAGAGTGTTCTGCTTTGCTAGCGCAGCGCATGTCGTCATACTAAGGGACTGTAGTGTACTTTGTCTGCAGTGTACGACCCTCGATCATTGCCTGTATCCGAGTGGTTGTGCTTCTCAATCGGACTAGCCTTCCCCATCGTTTCCCACAAGAAACTGACTTGGCTGCCCGTTAGTAAGAGACCTTGCAAGAGACAAAACCTTTGTTGCTAACTGCGCTTTTGTATTTTTTTACATTTTCTTGCAATTAGTGCGGCCTGCGTGCTTATTTTTCTGTTCCTGCGTGAATGTTGTCTTCCTACTCGCACACCCTATTGCTTGTCGTTTAGTCTTTGTGGCCTGTCATCTTGCTGTTTCTTTCCTCTTGACTTTTTTTTTTTCCATTTTCAGCTTTCAGGGGATCCTTCATAAAGAGTACGCAGGCATTGTGCCCCTCTCGGGGACAGTTGCCAAGGCGCTCCGTCCCTATATTTCCCTCTCTGTTTATTGTATATGTGCGTTCTCTATCGAATAATAATAATAATAATAATAATAATAATAATAATAATAATAATAATCGTATGCACTAGCGGCAGTACTTTAGTCACCACTGTAGCGCCTCCAAATGTGCGACTCACCATTCCGGGGAATGGTGAAAAAGGCAATCAGCCAACAGTAATTCTGCAACAGATGGCACTGCTATTGCTGATCGAAAATGCCTATAGAGAGAGCCTATATATTTAGGCCGATAGATCGGGCTTTTCAACAATCTTCACACCGCTGTCATCCTGGCGATAAAGACACTTGTATAGCGCACTACACACGGACAGAAACAGAAGAACACACACATGGGCGCACACACATCTTGGCGACGCTTGTCACAACCGAGTTCAAGGTGCTCAATATGACGACATTCACGA
This sequence comes from Dermacentor andersoni, assembly GCF_023375885.2. Lineage (NCBI taxonomy): Eukaryota > Metazoa > Arthropoda > Arachnida > Ixodida > Ixodidae > Dermacentor > Dermacentor andersoni. The sequence continues at coordinate 310,809,448 of NC_092814.1, forward strand.
TGACGACTTGCAGCTCTTCGTTTTGCTGTTAATTATGTCCTGGAAACGAAACGTAGAACTTAGGTCGTGTTTCCTGACCGCAAGCTAGCCTTTGTACTTTACAGAGAGCCCTATATCGCAAGATTCATGAGCTTGAGAATAGAATAGAAAAATCCGAGAATAGCAAAATTCTGCATCAAGTTCAGTGTAACCGACGTGACGTCATATTCCAATGGCTGCCATGTCACCGTGAGATATTCAGTAACGACATTGTTGACGATATTGTCCGGTCAGTCCCTAAAAGAATCTGTACAGCTTCCATAACCACATAAATAACCTAGGCTGCGAGAGGTCTTCGTTTGCTTGTTCACCCCAAGACTCAAGCTAACTGGAACAACCCACGTGTTTTGAACAGCTGTCTATACGGACTCGTCCCTTCGATGAAGCAACAAATACCATCACACATTTCCTGCAGCGGTGCAACCTTGCTTTATGCCGCCTCTGGCTCGGCGTGGCTTTAACGAAAGCCTACTCTTTTCTCATTGGAATGACAGACACATCCAGTTGTGACTTCTGCAGCCGTGAAAAGACGATCGAACAGGCCTTCTGTATTTCCACTCCTTATGACATCGAGCGTGGCGTTCTCTGGAACGTATTAAGCCAGCTGAACTTTGGATCATATTAAGAAACAAAGATTCCTGGACCAGGACCTCACGAACCCCAGGCTCAGAAAGCGACGCGGTAACGTTAGCAACGTGTGGAATCAAAGTGTCTCAGGGACAGTCTGTAGACGCGATGCCCACATTAATTAGCGTGCGCGCACAGCTATACGCTCCCTCCTTTTTCTTCCTCGCTGTCGCTCTCTCTCATTTATTTTTACGCCATTATACACCTTCGCGCTGTGTAGCGTGAAGAAGCGGGCACGCTTTTGGTCGACCTCCCCACCTTTTCTTCTCGCTTTCGAGAAACGACCACATACGTTAAATCTCTTATCTTCAAAGGTGAAATTAAAGAAAAAGATACCTGGCAATTACGACGTTAAACAAATGACCAGAAAAGCTGTAAGCACTGCAGTGACGTGAACGACGAGCAAAGTTAGGCCAGACAATATTCAGAAAGGGTGCCCCAAGGGAAGGTTATTCTATACAAAAAAAAGAAAAAAGAAAAAAATCCTTCTTCACCTTTGCTTTAATGTGCGCGCGCGAGCTCCGCAGTGAAATTTGACGGTTCAAAGATATCGGACAATAAACAGTGTGGACGCCTAGTGTAGCGCTATACGATTCACGCAAGCCGCATTTTCGTCTACAGAAAAAAAAAAAAATTGAGAGAGAGAGAGAGAAGCAAACAGTAGACAGACTAGTACTAAAGGCGCCATAAAGTGCAATGCCCCTTATTCACTCTACCCTGCTGCTCGCGGACTTGTTTACGGCACAAGGCGCGCAAGCGCTGCGTGTATGTGTATTTATAGTTACCGTCCATCGGAGGCGAAAGCTGTCACGGTTCCGGAAGGAAGGCAGCGGGCCGAGTGTAACGGATAAGTGCAGCGGAAGGAGGCCTCAGCGGTGGTGCCCCTCCCACCTGACGATAAAACAGCGAGCGCACGAGCCTCCTGCGGGGCGCATCTCGGTTCCTTTTCTTCCCTTGTTTGCCCTTCTTCCCTGCGATTTCCTTTCGTCGTTTATTGAACCGCTGCATGGCTCTCTGGGCGCACTTTGGAGAGCGTCGGTTGGCCGAGTTCAGAATCCACCCCCCCCTCCCACGCACGCACACACCGCCCAACCCCTTTTGTACCGCCACCACGGCCACCCTACCCTCTATTCGCAGCCCTCTGGAGAGAGTCTGAGCGAGCGATTATTGACGCGAAAGGCGCCTGTGCCGATGTGGACCGCCAGCTGCGGCTGATGGACGCGTTTCCGCGCGTTCGACGCCTCCTGAAATTCGCCTCTTTGTGCTTTAGAAGGCGCGCCTTTTGAAAGTTAATATTTTTTTTTACCCGTGAAAAGCGTGAGTACCGAAAAGGGACCTCCTGTCGACACGAGAAGAGCGTGACTGAAGCGAGTGTGCATACCACTGTCGTTCACTCCTTTTTTTCGCCGCTCTACTATGATGGCATTACCAGCAGTGAGTGGTCGTGATTCAGTAAAATACCTCTTATAACTGATATTTGGCGGCATCACTTGACCGCGGTACTTCCCTCGCATCAGAAAGCGTGTGCGCTGCCGCCGAAGGCATTAACAAGTAGCACACTGTCCCGCGTAACACACTGCCTCATCCAACACTTCCCACATCAACGAGCACGACGGAAGCCATATATATTGAGCATATATAGAGGCGCCAGAGCGTCCACGTTGCAACCGCAATTGAACTGGTGGATAGCAAAGAAGGTTCCTCTCAACTTCTCAGTAACGTAGCCTCCTTAGCCTTAACTACCAGTAGCCCAGATATCTTAGTTCTTCCCGACAAACTAGACTAGTTAGTCCATTTCCCACAAGGGTAACGCGCTGTATAGGTCCCGCGTATCGCGTCAGTGCTTCAAAACTAAGTAATTGCGTTTCTTCCCACAACTCGACTGACCCGTGCAACAAGACTGCGGAAGTCGCGCAAAAAGCAGAAGTGAGCGCGCGAGCTGCTTGCACATCCCTGTCTCCTTCTCGTTCTGACTGCGTCCTCACTGTTCGCACGTGACCCTCAGCCACGACAGGGACGTCTGCCTTCCGGACTATTACGAAAGATGAGAGGTGGCGGCCGCGTGCCCTGGGTGTCCTACCATAACAAGTTTGTAGGATGTAACAGTTTGTTTATTATAAAGTATCTCGTGTTCTTTTCTCCTTTCTTTTTTTCTGGATGGCCTTGTTGGATATGTCCTACGTCATGTTTTGTCACTGTGAGGACCAGCGCCTGCAGCGCAAGACGAAAAAAGCAACACACAAGGAGACGAAAACGGGCGTTGTCCTTGTCTCCTTGTGTGTTTTTTACGTCTCGCTTCGCGTGCTGGTCGTCATAATGCCGAAACAACTCTCCCAAAGCTACACCGCACCATGTTTTATTGCTAGGCTTTATCCCACGCGAGTGGCAACAGTCTTCCACCACCACCTCATCTGACCAGTGCAGTTCTCACCAACTCAATCACCGCATCGATTACGCCTCAGTTACCGAGTACCCCACCACCGTTTTTTTTTTTTTAAGTTTTTCTTTTCGCAGCGCGTGAGCTGGCCGTTTCGGCAAAGTCGACAGAAAGAATAAAAATGGAAGCCCCAACACAATGCCTGAGAACTTAATAGGCGATTTAAACGCCAACGCATTTGTTGCCGCAGCCATAATAAATTGTGTATTCCGCACTAATCGCTAAATCACGATGAAAGCCATTACCATCGCTGACTTGAAGGCAGCTCACGCTAAAGGCGTGTCTGCTCGCTGTCATCAACCTGATCGCAAACGCACTCGGTCAGGCACGCGCGCAGAGACGGAGACCGTGCTGTGCCCAGGCCACAAATGCGCGGCCGTGGTCACCCATTCTATTCATTCATTGATCCACCTGTGCACCCGCTTCGCTCAAGCGTCCGAACAAGAGCTCCAGTGGAGGCTTTCATATTCAATAGCGGGATAATCGTGTGCATCCGGGCACCATAGAAAGGACGAAAGACCGCGAAGGTCTGAAACACATGAAATGTGGGGAACGCGGGTGTCGAGCAAGCCTCTCCACCCCCCCCCCCCCCCCCCCCCCCCTTAGCCCTCCTGATTTAAGCCCCGAAAGCGAGAGCTTTGCAACGACGGGCGCGTAGGCTCTGGATCAATGCAGATTTGAAGCGGCACTGCAAAGAGCTTCGTCTTTGCCCTTTTGGCCTCTGTCGACATGCGGCCGCCCGTCGTTGAGCTAGAACCAAACCGAGGAAGGCGCCAAGCGCTGCCCTAGTGCGGCAGATGGCGGTAAATAAATTGCATTCCAAGCGCACGAACTGCTTTGTACTATGAAACCACATTCTACGCTGGTTGTACTCCACATAGACACACACACAGACATGGTGATGTACGCTGTTACAGCCTGCTGATGTCATAGTACATGAGTTCATACTGAGCCATAGGAATCGCGAAGTCTGCTGACGTTTTTTTACTGATTACTGAGTGTAGAGGTCTGTATTCAGGATATATTTCCCGCAATAGGAGCTTTCTTTCTTCAATGTGCGATAAATTTTATTATTAGAAAGCAGGTGCATAAAAAGAAATAGAAAGAAAGACGTGTGCGTGCTTCCGTGTGCATGTGTGTGAGAGTGTGTGTGCGTGTGAGAGTGTGTGTGCGTGTGAGAGAGTATGTGCGTGTGAGAGTGCGTGTGAGAGTGTGTGTGCGTGTGCGTGTGCGAGTGTGTGTGTTCATTTTCTCGCTTAAGACAAGCGTCATTCAACTTGGGAAAACTTTTTCTCGTATATTTAGTTTTCGGCGAGCGCTTATCAAACCTCTTTAGAGCTTATGTCTATGTTAAGGACAGCCACAGTAGGTTATTAAAATGTATCGACTGCGTCTTTATTCAAGAACTAAAACATTCCCAATACTGTGCTTTTGCATGCAACAAAAAAAGTTCAAGAAGGAAAGAAACTAACTCGCAATACAGAAACATGAGGCTCAATGTTCAGTCCTTATAAATATTCCAATAAGAATTCTGCAGTCAAGCTATAAAAAACGAGATCTTTCATATTTTCTTCAATCCTTGTCTTGCCGTCGACCGTCAATTTCAAAATCACTCTGACGCAGCAAGTTCTCTTTTCGTTTTCTTTTTTTTTACACGCAAACTATGTCGAAAATACATTCCTAAATTTCCACGATGACAGACATATTTCTAAGGCGCCTCCAAAGTTTCAACTGAAAGTAAGCAAGGAAAATTTTATACGGCGAGAAAACTGAACTGGCTGAAGCTATACGATTCCAAGTAATTGCGACTAAATGACAAGCTGCAAGCCCGATTTTTATTAGTCATACCATAAGAAGCCAACAAACACTGACACCAAGGACAACATAGGGGAAGTTACTTGTGCTTAATAAATGAAATAAGGAAACGATGAACTAATTGAAATTAAAGTGGATGAAAAAACAACTTTCCGCAGGTGGGAACCGAACCCACAACCTTCGCATTTCGCGTGCGATGCTCTACCAAGGTTGTGAGTTCGGTTCCCACCTGCGGCAAGTTGTTTTTTCATCCACTTTAATTTCAAGTAGTTCATCGTTTCCTTATTTCATTTATTAAGCACAAGTAATTTCCCCTATGTTGTCCTTGGTGTCAGTGTGTGTTGGCTTCTTATGGAATGAATATATATATATATATATATATATATATATATATATATATATATATATATATATATATATATATATATATATATATATATATATATAAGAGCATGTAGTTCTCCTCATGAAGTTTCTCTCATGCGTGTTGACGCGTTACATCACTCATTTAGAACATACATTTATCCTATAAGTTCGCGTGATAGCCGCATACATAGAGTTTCTCACTACATTACCTAGAGGGAAATCTGGCGCTGCTGCGCTGTGGTATGCATGGGAATGCCGGTATATTGTGGATTCGGATTGGCATCGTTCTCGTAGAGACAGGACACCTTGAAGACGCGCTTGGCAAGTACTGTTCCGTCTGTCACAATTATTCATTTTCTACTAGAACAGCACGTGAAAAGCTGTTTTAGCTTTATTATTACGCGAAAACATGTTTTGTTTAACTATGAGAACTTGTTATTGTGTGTACGACTACATGTTACGTAAAAAGTATCAGCGGGCCGCTAAAGTTGGAGGACAGACGACGAAGTTCGCGCTCGCTTTGAAACAGTTGGTCGTCTGTTCTTGCTTTTCTTCACTTGGTCATGCATCGTGGGTGAGTAAAGATGTAATATGCGTGAATGGAAACATTTTATGAAGATCTTACTTTGAGAACGCGTTATTTGCGTAGCCATATCCACGTTTTAGACGAAGCCTCTTACACCACCAGCCAACACGAGCCTCGCAGACACATATCCCGTCATTCCCATGACGGCACGGTGCCCCCTTAAGAAACTCCCATAGATGGTGGCGCCAGATTACCCTCTAGGTGTTATAGTGAGAAACTCTATGGCCGCATACGCGCGAAAGGTGAACCTAGAAGATGACAACTTTCCTTCACTAAAAAAAAAAAAAAAAACAACTAAGAAATATTTAGAGTTTACTTATATAAAAGCTGCACTCAATATACGCGGTCAGCCCACCTCGGCATCTTATATACAGGGTGTTTCACGTAACTTGTGCCGAAGATTTAAATAAAGTGGTTAGTCGCAGCTGAGTGAAGCCAACGTCATATATGGTTTGCCGTCATGTAGTGCTCGTTAGAGTATTTTTTTTATATACCGCCTAATTAGTTAGTTAACTAAGATGAATTATGTAAAATTTTTAATATTCACTTTAGCGCCAAGTGCGTTTCGGTGCGTTGTAGAGGGTATTCGAAAACGAGCGATTCGATTTTTTGTGGGAACGTAGATATATACTGCGCGGCGATTTTTTTTCGGCGTTTAAAGAAAGCCCGTGAAATATGAAGTAAAACCATGTGACTTCGCTCGTGCGCTATCATATTGCAGCGCTCTCAACCGTGCGTCGAGCCTGTCGCTTATCAGGGACGACGGCGCACAGGAAGCTCTCCTCCACCACGACTAGGCGCGTCACCGCGACACATAGCGAAGGCCGCCAACTTGCCAACGCGCGCTGTTCGGGCCGCCGCCGCCGCATCTCTTTCACCCTTCTTTCAATTCCCTCTCCCTCTTGTGCAGCGCGGTTGAGGTGTCCTCATCTGAGAGACAGTTACTGCGCTGCACTTTACCCCAATTTTTCCTTCCACCAACAAGAATCTCTCTCTCTCTCCTCTCCGAGTGCCACGGCCAAAGATGCTGACGCACTGTGAAGCCGATGCCTATAGAGCCGCGGCCGCTCATTAGCGGCGGTCCGCGCGCACGGCTCTTTCGCACGAACCGCGATTGAAGAGCGCTGAAATACGATAGCGCATGAGCGCAGTCACGTGGTTTTATTTCATAATTCGCGGGCTTTCTTTAAACGGCCAAAAAAAATCACCACGCAGCATGTGCGTTGCCACAAAAAATTCGGTCGGTCGTTTCTGAACTCCCTCTACAACGCAACGAAACGCGCTTGGCCCTAAAGTTAAGATTAACAATTTTGCATAATTAATCTTAGTGAATTAGCTAATTAGGCACAATATAAAAAAATATCTCTAAGGGCGCCACATGACGGCAAACAATATGCCGTTGGCTTCATTCAGTTGCGGCTAACCACTTTCTTTTTTTTTTTTTTTTTTGAGATCCTTGGCACAAATTACTTGAAATAGCCTGTATAGTGGCTATGGCATTGTACCGCTAAGCTCCAGGTTGCGTGTTCAAACCAGGCCGTGGCGACCACATTCCTACTGGGGTGGGGGGGGGGGGGGAGGGGGGGGAATGCGAAAACGCTTGTTTACTTAGCTTTGGGTGCAAGTTAAAGAATCACGCGTGTCCGCCACTCCTGCGTGCCTCATAATCATATCGTGGTTTTGGCACGTGAAACTCCGTAATTCTATTCATTATGCGGAGTCCTCTTCTAGTGAACGTATAGCGACAAAAGACAGCTCAACCGTGACGAAACACTGCTATATAGTCGCACATATGCGCGTTCAACTTAGAAGAAATAAAATATTTGTCCTTCCTGCATGACGGCCGGCCTTGTCGGATGCGTCGCAGTCTGTATGCGTCGGCGCGACATCACGGAGGCAAACGCATTAACTTTCGCCTGAAAAACGAAGAATACTGCGTTTTGAGACGCGTAATAGCCGCATCGTGAACCTCTTGTGAACAAAATCTCCAAACAAACTGACGCAGCTTAGCGTGTATGAGGGGCGATTGATTTTAAAGCACTCTGCGACCGGCCAGGTGTATAAAACCAGCGCGTTGGTGCTACGCCGTATAGGGACTCGTGTAAGAAAATCTGACAGAATGTGTGTACTTTTTCTCTTTTTTTCCGCAGTGTACTGTGGCGATGGAGTGGAAGACGCGGCTGTGGTCACTCATTATTAACCTTAGGAAATCTTTTACTACCAGCTGGTCTTCTCTGCTGCTTCTCGGTAGACGAGGTTTGTATTGTGGGTTTGTTGGTAACACATCTTCAGTAGGTGCACGGTAGTGCGATTAAAAGACAGGACAAAAGAAAACACACAGGGACACATGTCCCTATGTGTCTTCTTTTGTCCTGTCTTTTAATCGCCCTACCGTGCACCTATTCTCAGTAGAGGGCAGGCAGCAGTTCGTGGCGGCTTTCTTAATGGAAACGTCCACGAACCCTTCGCGTCGCCTCGGCCTCCCCTGAAGTGGAAACTCTTCCTTCCTTTCGGCGCGCTTCTTCTCTGACGAGGGGAGATCGTTACGGGAAAATTAGCAGCACTCACGTAGTGTCGTTGAGCGGAAATACGGGCGGGAAGAAACGGAGTGTACAGGACAGACGCTAGCAGTACTCAGCATCGCGTGGTAACTGTCCTCCGACTATCTGCCCAGCGTGACTCTCGCATAATATTCTTGCGCGTGACAAACAGCATGTTGTCTACTGCAGTCATAACACTGTATATTGAGAAAACCAAGTACGATACGTAGTATTGCTGCGTCCACCTTTAGGATATTAAGATTACTTAAGCTATTTCAGTTTTAACGGGACCCTGAAACGATCTTGACAATTTTGTACAAACGTACTGAGTCGTTAGAGTAGATCCTTCTGACCATTAATTGACGCATCGAAGGGCTCCGTGTAAAGCGTGTAATTTATTATAAGGTTTTAAATGTGTACATCGCTACCGATCGCAGCACGCCACTCGGCTGAGTTTTCAGCCGCCCCCATGGAGGGTCCTGCATGACGCCCGTAGGGCGAGCTATCCGATTGGCTGCCCAGGGCGCGTCATCGATTATTTTTCCAACTTTATGGCGAATAAAAGTTGTTGGTAATAGTTGTAATACTAGTTAATTTGTTTCTACAAAAAAGAAAGTAGCATAAAGGGAATGCACAAGGCCAATTTATCACTACACTCAAGCACTCAAGACTTCCGGCACACAGCAAGTGTCGTCTGCTTGTGTTTCAACGCGCTCCTTGTTGACGAGAGCTCCGCAATCAGTGTTAGTCTCGATCTTTGTTTTCGCGAGCACCATGTTTCGCCCTTGTTTCGTTGTGGGCTACAAACGTAGCGACTGGCGATATGTCAAGCTGCCACAACGTGTCCCTCTGCAAGGCAGCAGACGAGCGGAGCGGTTGCAACGCATCGGACTGTCATTGTCCGATCGGCGCCCCAGGATTAGCGCGTTTGCGGCCGTCACTTTACGCCGGGGGATTACTGCCACAATAGTGTTTCGCCTGTCCAGAATTCGGGTAAACGCAAGCTCAAGCGGACTGGGCATGGCCGTTTCACGGGATGAGCGGAGGCGCAGACGTGAACGATCTGCACGGTGCAGCCACTTGGTGGCACAGAGCTCAAGGAAACACAGAACTAATATAACAGTAACGAAGGGTAGTCTACTTTGCTGCTGGTGTAAATTTTTGGTAGGAGCGTAATCGTGTACACGTTGTTTCTTTTTCTAAATGTTTCGAATGTTTTACACTTGGTTAGAGCAATATTAGCTCTTTGTTTGACTGGTTAACCTCTGCGCCACCAGGTGGCTGGACCGTGCAGACCGATCAGGCCACTCACGTACGTCTACGCTAAAGCTCCTTCATCCCAGCAATAGTTCTATGGAGGGGCTTTAGTTTACGCCTCCACCCATCCGTCGAAACGCCCAGCACGCCTGTGGTTTCTGGAAGACAGGACACGCTCGGCGCTGCGACAGAATGCTCGCAGCGCACGCTGTTTCGATAGCTCTCGCTTGGGATCGACTGCCAAGCAGCTGGCGGAAAGGTTCGAGCGGCTTCGCGCGCTGGCTTCAAAACAACCGGAATTAGACGACACGACGTTCCATCAAGACGCACAGCCAATGATGGTGGAGCTTAGCCCCGATCGCCAAGGCGATGATTCGCGAACGAGTTGAGGAGAAAAATTCAAGGCTATGGAGGAGGGTAACTTGGAATTCTCCGTAGCTCTCTTAAGATCAGGCGCATCACACAAATTGTGGTGCGAATGATTTACTGTAGCTGTGCTCTACGCGTCTACATGATTTGTCCAAACCGTTTCATGGACCCTTTAATAGTATTGATTAAAAATATAAAGATGGTGACTGCATACAGTACACTGTACAGCATATTGTATGCCTCATATAATTCCTTCCTGTCAGACAAAACACCCACATCAGTTCAGATGTGTCACAACAGACAGCCTGTTGCTAGCTGCAAGTAATTATTCCTACATATAACGTGTAGCTGCGTTTAAGCGCATGTGCGTGCACTACGAAACAGGAATGCTCACAAACGACACGCAGCAACAGTTCAAGACACAGGGATGCAGGAGGCCAGGAAATACTGACACGACGTGTCGACCTGCTGCAAGGTCCTGTCGCAACGTTAGCGCTGCCATTATTATTATTATTATTATTATTGTTATTATTATTATTATTATTATTATTATTATTAGACTCATCAAAAGAACAGGTAGAAAAAATCAGACCTGCCAAAACCGCACTGGGCTTGACTGTCAGTGCCTGGCCTGCAGCAAGAAACGCCTATAAATACGAAGCAGACGAAAAAAAAACAGAAAAACTAAAAAAAAAACAATGCACACGAAAATGTCAAATAAGTTAGCAGATAAATGCGAGCAGCAACGAATTTTCTGGCTTTATCATGTGTGTAATACCTGTACACAGTTGAATGCTTACAGGAAAGACACGTTCTTAAGTCGCGTTGCGAACAAGAGCTGCACTTGTCCAACAGTTGTTTTTCAAAATGTATGTCCACATAAATTCGGGAGCAGGATAAGTCACTGTTGCAGCATCCCTTTAAAACGGGCCTGCATGGTTATATTTAGCTCCATTAGGAAGCTATGCCGCGTTGCAACCCAACCTAGAAAGAGCAAAAAGAAAGAAACAAAAAAGATTCCGACCAAGCAGATGGAGCTGAAAAGGTTGGATACGTCACAAAGTTCGTACGGGAAGTCAACTTCAATAAAGAGAAGCAGTGCTCACGTACTCACGTCTTAGCGAGCGTGTGCGCAGAACACTGTGTATATAGTCTATGGTGAAAAGATTATCGTTGCTGCGACAAAATGTTCTCAATCCTGCGGCCATGGACTCCTTGCTAAACACACATTCTGAAACACGCCCTCCGTTGCTTGGCGTGCCGAAAGATTCGCCGTCATTGGTAAATAATTGCAATTCAGCGACTGGCAGTTGCGCACGCTCTCGTTTTTCGGGCAGTTGTTGTCGCCATTGCGAAACCCGAGAGAGACAGCTACATAGAGGAGCAGGCGGTGCGAGTTCTTCTGTTGCAGCCTTCAGAAAGGGATCGCGCGACACGTGTAGCCTACGCAGTGTCACTGGCAGTTTCTCCCCCAGCGCGTTCATCATCATGCAAGCGCATCATCGCAGGCTCAACGACGACGAGCGCCGGAGGCACGTCGCACAAAAGGCGCGCGCCTGCCGCTAATGCGAAGGGCAGATCAATTAAAGACCACCACCAGCTTTGTGGTCCGTGACGCGTTGGCGCTGGCACATTGTGACACTCGGTGGGACGCCCGCGGATCCAGCCATTCGCGCGGGGGGGGGACATTTATCAGCATTATAAGAACCGCGTTCGGCAACGCACGCGGAGAGCAGAAAAGGTCAGCCTCGGCTGACATGCGGCGTTTTACGTTCTCGTTGGTCGTTTTACCAACTGGCGCCTGTCACGAAAGCAGTCGGGCTTATACGCGCCAAGAATCCGCCTCCACTCAGCCGCAGGCGTCGTGTAACGGTGAGGGACAAGGTCGGCGAAGAAGGCAGCTGCCATACGGACTCGCGTATAAGAATCTATGCCGCGTTATACAGCGGTACAATTTTCGCATGCCGACGTATATTCACGTTAGGCTGCGTCATAATTTGCGCTGTGACGCCACCTAAAAGAAAATTGTGGCCTATAAAACATCGAAGATGTTCGTCAGTGTCGACGCTCGCTTTCCTGTGTGACCTGCGGCCTTTATCCCCGTGCCTGCGTGAATCACGGGACCTTACGAGCACATCAGTAAACACACGAAGTGGCAATCTCACTGCCAACCACAATACCAAATGATACCCCGACGTAGTACATATTGTCGTAATCACAGTACCCCAGTTGAAACCCCATAGCAACCCCCGCTATCCGTAGTATTCTGGCTACAACTCTGTTGCAACGGCTATCTATCAAGCGGCCGTGTTTGACGCGGAGATGTCGGTTGCGGATGGGGCGCTACCAATTTAATGTACCATGTGTCACTTGTGCCAAAATTTGGAAGTATGCAAGTGCGACGTAGCAGAACAGAACCAAGGTAATGTTGTTTGGTGCCGCTTGGAGCAAATCAGACACTGCTTTTCTTTTGTATTTCGCCGAATTAGTACGTTATTAGTTATTGTAATCTTGTAATCTAATTTGCTGCAGTGCGGGCACAACGACACGGACATATATAAGGTAAGTGTTCGGCGATTCAAATGCGGTACTCATAGAGCCCATGGCTACCAGCACTTTTCTGCCCCACTACTCAGTGCTAGGGACACCGAGATGATGTGGTGCGCGATGAAAGCGAGAGCCTTTGTGCCGCACTGCAACTGCATTTGTTCTCCCAGCGATCGCGCATGGCGTATACTGGCGGCGCAGAGAACGCCGGCCGCCACGCGGTCCGATTACCACGTTTGAATCACTAAGGGCACTATAGTACATCAAACAACACGGAGCGCCACATGTGTTGTCTCATGTGCCTGCTATGTCCGGCTCATTGTGCCTGCACTGCAACAAATTAGAAAACAACCATTTCTTGGCGACATCGCTGGCAGACTTTTCTTGGAACCCTCACGCCTCGTACTCGACAAAGCGGTTGGCCGTTATTGAGGGCTTTCTCGTATTTTTTCGGCAGGGTGTCCTGAGGCGCCTCAGTACAGTCAATGCTGCAATTATGCAACGCATTATTTCTGGCCTTCTTGCGATACAGCTTGCTTGTACTAGGAAACACTTACACGGCAAATATATGCAAACATAAGACGGGGCGCACAAATCGAAGCACTCAGAACGTCTGTTTTGGTCTCCCTACGAAGCGCACCTTTAACCGCGACGTGGCCATTGTCCGAGTTCGCAGTCTGCTAATGCACTGAGAGTGCAGATTCGGCACCTGAATCGCCTTCTCTCACACTATCTTGCTTGCTTGCCAGCAAAGAGGCCACGTTCAACATTCGCCAAGACCACTGCGGGACGTTATGCCTACACTTGCCTGCAAAGTGCACGCTTGCTACACGACTGGAAGCATCATTGCGGTGTCTACAGCTGTATCAGATACTGTATGAGACTAGAGCAGGCATATATAGGCCGGCAGATAAGCCGACACCCTCACTCATGCTCACTCACCAATTAATTCACAGGCTGTGCCCTCACTGGCACTCACGTACACCCACATTCGTCGGCACTCACCGACGTTCCTACTCACGTCCACGCATACTCACTCGCGTTCATAGTCACACCCACTGACAGTCGTGTCTACTCATCGGTACTCTCTCCAATACATATTCACGTCCACTCAAGCTCGCCAGATTGCGCTCCCGTTCATACCCCTGTCGTCACTCACTAAGCCCTTATCTCACGTCTGTGAAATGAGTAAGCAGCGGGTCTCCTGAGTGAGTAACCTATAAAATCTTCCGAGCAGCCACATAGAAATAAGTAAATAAACAAATAAATAGTAACATTTGTGGTACCTCTCGCGAGGGGCCTAAATAAGGTGGTTCGTTTCGCTCCCCAACAGGTAGGGCAGCAAGCTGTCGTATGGCTTTCCGGTGAGCAAAGCATGGAAGGATCCAGCCATTCAGCGTAACAACTGAGCTCGGCAGCTTAGCAAGGCACATTTTCCGCAGTGCGGATAGGCCGCGGCATTCAGCCGTAGCAGATGTCTACCTGTGGCGGGCTGACTCGTGTATAATAGAGCGAATGAGCCTCTTCTGCCATTCCATTCTTCCCCTTTTAACCTGGTAAAAAGGGGGCTGGCAAATGTGTGCTTGAAAAACGCGTTACAGAAGACGTGCAAGCAATTAACGCACGTGAGCTTCAGGTCGCAGGCCACACGCATTCACGAGGCTCGCTATACCCAAGGCACGTCTTGGTGTCTGTTGCAGAAGGCTTGCCTGAAGAGGCACAGCCGAAGGAAGACGTGTCCTCAGCGGAACGCGGCGTCAACTTTGACAAGAAACGTTTGCTAAGGCCCCGTATATTCACTGCATTTCGCATAACCCAAAATAACATGGCGCCGCGAGCAGACATCAATGTGGTCTTTTCGGCGGCGAACAAAAGAGGTAGCCTTTGCCGGAAAACAAATCCAGGAAAGGTCGCAAAAGCGATATGTGAAGAAGAGTACAGTAACAAATATGGCGAATGCCGTGCAGGCGTTATATCACAGAGTTTCACACAATTACTATAGGGAACTGTAGCGCTTGTGTCTACTGGAGCTCCAAGGAGGGTGGGCCAGCCGGCATAGAAATGATGGGTAGCTACATGGATTTGCCTAAACCTCGTCCTTCTGGCTTTAAATGGCTTCGTAACTTTGGAAAGTGATCATTTTTAAGAAAGCACTGCGTTATAAACAATTTTTCAACATTACTAAAATTGTCCAACGGCAGGATTCGAGCACAGGACCTCTAGCACAGGAGCCCGAAATTGAAACCACTACGCCACGGACGCATGGACAAGCGGAACCACTGCAATTAGCAGCGATTACGCGCGGTTGCACAGTCTTATTACCCTATATAATAAAGAAGTGTAAATTGCGACGAAAGTTAGGACAGTATAGGCCCAGATAAATCGTAATAAATGAAGCCAAAACAGCGTCTGAAGCCACAAGTACGAAAATCCGCCAAATCCATGTACCATCATTCCATAATCAATCCATCATTCCCATGGTGGCTGAAACATCTCAGCGCTAGATTTCAGTAATTGTATCGCTTTAGTAATTGTAGGAAACTCTATGCATTTTATAACGCTTTCCATTGAGCAATTTCTAAATGCTACATAGGCCAGACGGGTATATGCCTGAATGATATGTGTAGGCATGTATAGGTATGTATGTCCCTTAAGGACCCTGAAAGGAGTCTTTTTAAGGGACAATACATGATGATGATGATGATTCTGACTATGATTCACTGCGTGAACACAGTAATAAAGTGGAAAAAGAAAACGACTCCAGACGGTTTTTTGCCTCTTCATTGCCTAAAAGGTAGCTGTATAGTCCCCATGTTAAAGATACGATCATTCTAGGCAGAAACGCGTGTGAGTTAACTCGTCTGATTAAACTAGAAGCACACTGGATCGGCAGAGTTGGTGATGTATCTGTTAGTAAACCGTCTTTTGCATTGCCAAATAAAAAATTTAAATTTCGGCGCATGAGCTGCAGTAATCGGAGTGTCGACATTCTCTTTTTTCTGGAAGGGGTGTTTGTTAAAATTTTTCGACGTTTTAAGTGCGTCGGCCTGCAGACAGTGCAGATGCTTTGCAGCCATCGTCATATTGCTTTTCCTGCAGTCTTTGGACTTCATCACACAGCAATTAGCCGTGAAGGCCCGATGTGCGCCGACCGCTGCCACTCATTCCCATCTCGTGCTCCCCATCACTTCTCACGAACGACCTTTACCACGTGCACGCGCCTACTTTGTAATGCTGTGATCTTTCCGGCGTACTCATAGTATACGCATGGTTTCCCTTCCCCACTGAGTGAGGCCAGAAACGTGAAGTCCAAGGTCTCGAAGATAAGTACGCGGTCTCGCCCCTACAACGACATCGCCGTCGCTGCATGCGTCGGGACGCGGGGACGCGGTACTGGCGATGCGGGAGCATAGAGAGCGATAATCTTGGGACGGAGACCTAAGAACAACTCTGTTAAGGGTGTCAGTCAAGCCGGCGCCCTTTTGTGTCCGCGTTCCGTACCGCGTCAGCCGTGACCTGGCTAATTAGCAAAGTCACCGGCTCGCCGTCGACAGCGGTTGCGTCACGGACGACCTCCAACCATAGGACCACAGCGCGCCCCTTATACTAAGCGGGCGAAGCATTCGGGCGTTCGCTCGCACCGGCCTGCTATTTCGCCGTGTGTGTGTGTGTGTACCGATGACGAAGAATTCCGCACTGGCGCCGTCGTCCTTGTCACGCGGGTCCCGTCGTCCTTGTGCTTGCACGCTTTGTCGACGACGCTTACATAATGCCTCCTCTTCCTCCCTGCTTGTCGCCAGACGACGCGTAGACGACTTCGCCTAGTCATGCCTGTCACTCGTCCGCAAGCCGGCTTTCAGAGGTTCCTATTTAGCGGCGCCCAATCAAGCAGTCAACATCGGAAGAGTACGAGCGAGCTGAAGAGAACACCACAGAAGGGCGGACGAGAGGAAGGTAGTTAATAAAGGTCGCGTAAGAGCGGCCGGCGGTGACAGCCCCCGCTGCGAGGTGGAGAAAGAAAACAAACCGAACGAACGAACGAACGAACGAACGAACGAACGAACGAACGAACGAACGAACGAACGAACGAACGAACGAACGAACGAACGAACGAACGTCGCCAAGTAGTCGAATAGAAAACATCGAAAAAATTCAAAAGCACACGACCGGCAACAGGAGTACAAAAATGTAATAACGATAAATCGGGGGGTGGAGACGAGCGGAAAGTGCATGTAATTTTGCCGTAAAGTGGAGGGAGAAAAGGGTGTAACACTCATGTATACACACAAAAAAAAGAAAGAAAAAAAAAACAGTCTACGGTCGATTTCGTGCGCTGTTCGGGGCCTGCAGATGACACGGTCCCTTATACACGAATAAAGACCATTAGCCCGCAAGGTGTCAGTAGTTCTTGCGTGTGCTCTTTAGTGCTTTCTGCGATGCTGTCCCGGCAGCGCGCTTTTTTCGGGTCTCTTATACTGTAGCGAGCGGATGTCTCACCAGATATGGAGTCTATAGCTGCGGCAAAAATGCACATGCAGGGAGCTTGTTTCTAACAACAACAAAGAAAACAAATTTACCACCTATCCCGTTGCGAAATGTACACAGCCGAACGCCTCTATAATGAAGCGTTTGGGACCTCCAAAATCGTTCGTTATACAGGTTACTTCGTTGTAAAGATCGCCCACTGTAACACTCGCAATAGCGCCGGCGAAGTAGGCCCAGCAAAAAGAAAATCCTCACTTCACATGAATTCAAGAGATGCTTAGTGAAAGTAGTCGCTAATCGCTAACAATCTATTGCACACTACGGCCGAAACAGTACGTGTGGCTTCAGCCGACCTATAGAAGGGAAGTGATGACAGGCGCTCAACGAAGCCTACATCATTTCGTCAACTCCGAGGCCAATCGGATCGGTCCAAACGCTCCTCTGCGGGATTTCGTCGACGTGCTTGTTTTTCACAGACTTCACCGGTGCTGGTTTCCGTGAGCAAGTATACAGCTCGGTATACTTGGCGCCGCCACAGAGGTTGAGCACTAAGACTTTGTGACTATAGTGTTGCTTTTTTAATGTGAAGTTTTCTTTGCGAACCCTCCTGGACTTTTCGGACCGTGGTTGCTGCGTGCTGCTGCATTGCTGAATAGCGCACAGTAAAAGAAAAAAAGAAGACATGAATGGCGTGCCTAATGGCGGAATCGAACCTCGGTCCCCCACAACAGCAGTCCGATACCCCAAGCGCACATATAATTCGGTCGTGCCAACGCCGACTATAGCTCTTTGCGATGATCGCCGCGTGTGTTAGATTGTGTAGCATGGGTGCGCGCGCCAGTTTCCTTTGTGACAAGAACGCAGGAATCAAATGAGCATGGGATGAACCGTTTCACGAAAATTTCGCTTCACATATATTCCAAGGTGTGCGCTGGGTCTGCGTAATTTATTTGGGCCGGCTAACACTAGTACCATTATACTGTTATCATTACGCCATTATATCACACACTGGTACCCCTCGTCAAAGTTTTCTGCCGTCTGGCCAATCGGGATTTTATTTCTTTGTTTATTTGTTGTTGTTTTTTTTTTTGCTTTAGGGACGGCGGGCTGTCATAGATAACGCGAAGTGCAGTGGTGGCGCCAGCTCCTACGAGCGTTCCTTGTAAAGGGACGAATCCGCCGTCGGGGAAGGCTGAAAGACTTCGTTGTACCGGTAAATTCGTTGTTCTTGTCTTCGTTGCAGAGGCGTTCACAATACATATGAAAAATAGGAATTTGGCATGGAGGTACAAAATCAGTCGTCATACGGGTAATTTTGTTGCAGTGACGTTCGTTGTAAATTAAGGGGTCCGACTGTACATGTAAGCGCGAAATGCTTCTAAGTACGTGACCGTGGTACGTGCCTTGCTTTCAGTTTTCTTCTAAATTAAGAATCTATCACTGTTTCCGCTTCGACAAACAACACCAGTATCTCCAGTGCGCTTTGAGTGGAACGAACGATCGACCTTTCACCGAAGTAAAGTTGCTGGGAGCCTGGATTCACAGCTCATCAGCGCAGCAAGCCAAATGAGCTGTTCGACAGTACATGAAGGAGACAGACTTGAGTGCCCGACTGCAGAGATACTGCGTCTTGCATAGTGCGTGTGAATGAGTTATACTCGTGCCTTCTCTCTTTCCCTCTTTCACTTTCCCGTCCCCTGGTGATGGATAGCGAACTGGACAAAGTCTGGTTGACCTCCCTGCCTTTCCCGTCTTCATCTAAATTAGGCCTAGCGATGTGGGAAACGTATCATGGTGCACGAATGGAGTTTTAGGGGACAGGCGCCATTGTTGTTTCGCGCCCAGCAGCGTTACCCACTTCCTAAGCGGGCAACCACACCTTTCCCTTCTTTCAATCATCATCATCATCATCACAGTCGTTTCAATGCTTCCTAATACTTCCTCCGACAAACGTCACGCGCCTTGCGAATAAACAGCAGCTTTTCAGAGTCCGTGCTGGCCTTGATCACGTCGTGACGAATTCCGGAGAGTGTTGGGCTCGAACTCTAGCTGCCCAGTCTTCAAGTCCAAGATAGACCGGTGTTGCACATATTTCTTTACTTCACCTCATTATCTCGTCAACGGTGACTGAAACTGTATGGCGAGACTCTGCAAAAGCTTAGATGAAAAACTGTTTGATGCCTCTGATGAACACACGCTATAGAAAGCAACGTACATCTCGTCGGGGAGAAGTGCACGAGTACTTAGAGCGTGAGCCGAGATGCGCAACGTTCCTGCTGACGGTAATATATGGAAGAAACGTGTCAGAAATACATGCCGAATAAAGCCACGATGTGCAATATAGGCATTTTTTTACGTTCATCACGGTATTAGCTAGGGACGTGCTTAGTGGATTCGCGATTTTAGGAAGATTAAGAGCTTTCGCCAGAAATTTGTCAACACTCAGCACATTAAAACTGACAGCGTTTCGAAAACCATGCTCGAGGGAAGCTGAAGTGCTGACGTCAAGGCGGTTCACATGCACGTAGGCATGCAGCTTCGCTCGCGCTGGTGAACTATCCATTCATATCCCCGAACGGTGAACAGGTTATAGTACCGCTGAGAAGAAGGTACGACCTTTACTTCCATAGCAACCGCCACATACCGAGGCTTCGGCGGAGGCCAACACAGCGTCTCTTGCTTACGACATCAAGTCAGTTTGCAAGCTCGTGTACTGCATGAGCCCATGCTGCCATATAGGCGTAAAAAGCGCGTCCACGTCCTTTTTGTTCCTTTTTATTTGGGCTGTCTGCGAGCCAGTATACCGTGCGTGTCGTGGAGCTGCTGAGCAATAAAGAAAGTCGGGCAGCTTCTGGCCGCCCAACCAGACACGGAGGCAGCAGCAACGATAACAGGCGCAGCGAATAGCTTTACACGGCCTTCGCTCGAATGCCTCTTGCGCAGGCGCCATTAATTCGGGATGCAGCAGACAGCAGCAACAGCAGCGGCAGCTGTCTCGCTACGGTGGCGCGCCACCGTTGCGACCTCTATGTCTCAGCGATGCGGCTTCTTGGTCTGTCTCGAAAGTAAAGCGCCGTGTCTGGACCGTCCGAGTCCGCAGCGGTATTCGGCTCTGTCAGTCCTCCCCCTCCCACCGCAGGCCTCTCTCCGGTGAAGTTTTATTTTGCGCCCCCCACCCCTCGTCCCCACTGAAAAAGTTTTACGTTCCGGCGATTTAAATGCGGGCAACTAAAACGCCCACGACTATCGGAGACGCCCTCTGGTTCACGAATCGGGAACTGTACGTCAGGCACGCGCCTGGTCAAGTATGCGCAGGTATGTAAGCCGCAACCAACAGGCACTAACAAAAAAAAAAGATAAGAAGAAAAAGAAAACTGGGGTTTCCTGCTATTCCTTGCACCGTTTTATTATTGGTTTGTGATGCCGCTCAAGCACCGCTGCCATTTCTTTATGCGTTGCCAATGTTGCTCTTCCGGCTTTGCACACGGCCTCCGCCGCCCACTTTCGGCCTTCTTGTCGCATACCTTTATGCACAGGTCTAGCGAAGCGCAGACGCGTCGCCTGTGGTCGCACGCGCTTTTCTGTTGCGCGCTGCTATCCTTTCCTCGCCTTTGTTGCAAGCTGCTCTTCTATATTGCTTGTCCTCAGAATGCGGCGCAGCGTGCGTTGACTCAGGCCCGTTTACTTCACTGGTGCGTGCGCGCGTGCGTATGTGTCGACGGCGTTTTTCTTATTCTGTCGCGCGACGCGTCGTGTCTAAGTAAACGCCGAGGGAACGCGTGAAGGACGACCACTCGCGAATGGTAATTTATGATTTCGAGGGGGCAGTCTGCAGAAACAAAAAGATGGAGACAGCGAAGGAAGTGAAAAAACTCGCCGTTGGCACAAAGATTATGCAGATATTGATGGTGACAAAAGGTTACCTGCCTAGTCGCTTGTTCGTACGTACCTCCGCGCCCCCTCCCACGCCTTCCTCTATACCGCCCCCTCTCTTCAGTTTCTTTCTTCATCTCTCTCTTTGCTCTTGTACAACATTTGTACCCGTGGCTCATGCGCTCAAGACAATGTGCTGAAAAAATGCACTGACCTGGGTTCCTGTGTTCTGGTATAGCGGCAGAACTTACGCAACATAATCTATGCGGGTCTGTGTGCGACTAGGCATGCGACTCTCTGAATTTCAGGATGCGCACATCAAAGCAGCGAATGTATTTGATTTCTTTTTTAATTTGCTTTATTCCTGGTGGTGGGGTAGTTGGTGGAGTTCCTGGAACTTATGTAGAAACAGTTACGCGCATAGCGAAAAGCAGCCGTTGATGCCCGTCAGTGCAAAATTTTCCCAGCATAGTGGGGAGCGTTGTGTACCCTCCTCGTGTCACGTTCACTAGTACTGACTGCGGCGCTATGCGAGCCGCAGGCTCAGTTTACAAGATAAAGAATGTGGACGCCGAGCTGCGGATGACACTCGGTTTACGCTTTTTTCAATATCAAGCAGTCGAGGTGTGGTTATAAATTAAAGAAACGTGAAATGAAACCGGAAAGGACGACCGCTTATATATATATATATATATATATATATATATATATATATATATATATATATATATATATATATATATATATATATATATATATAATGAAATCAGGACGATAACGAGTCAAGCATGAGCAACACGGCGACAGCAATCCTGTGAAAGATTATTCAGAAAGAAAAATAAAATTGAGGGCTTTATCAGGTTCGAAACCTACACACTGCGTTCGTTATGCGGGACGCCGTAGTAGAGGCCTCCGGATTACTTTTGACCACCCAGAGTTCTTTAACGCGCCCATAAACCTAAGTAAAACATGTGACCGCACTTCGATGTAAGCGAAATAATGAAGTTGTTTTCGGATACTTCGTCGAAGGAGCGAAATATACCGCCTTAATTCTCGTAATGTTGGCACCCCCGCCAAAATCGCTGGGGAAGAAATTAGGAAGAAGTAAAAAAAAAAGGGCAAGTGCGGCTCAGAGACGACTGTGTGCGGTATCATGGCTGGAATGACGAAATATTTCGGTTATATACAGCGGCGTCAGATAGCGCGCAAAGTGGCAAACATATTTCTGGGCACTTTCAAAGCTCCCTAGAGCGTTAAGACCGGTGGCGGTGCTCTTGAGCGTGGCCATGTTCGGCGGAAAATTCAGCTGCACTTGATAGGGGAGGTTCTCCCCTCTGCAAACAACTCTCCCCGTGCACGAAGCACCGCAACCCCTTCTCTCCCGGCACCCTTCGAGCGTGTCTTTTTTCCTGCATTTCACTTTGGTTCGTTGGGAAATCCACCGCCAGTGACGCAGCCCTGCGTGACTTTAACTCGGTGCCTGCGTGCGGGCTCTTAATTTTCGTCCTTTCTTTTGATCCCCCCCTTCTCTCTGTCTGTCTCTTTTTCCAGTGCTCAGAAGTTTCCGAAGCGCAACGTTATGCATACGACACATAGCCTCCGGGAACGGGAACGAATCCTCTTTCACCAGAAAAAACAGACGAGGAAGCAGGCGAAAATAGTATTTGCAATAATAATTCTGAAAAAAATAACTCTTATCCGTTTGCTATTTGCCCGCACGAGCCGGATCCTAGGAATATAGCTCGGGCAGTGCCTCTTAATTGCCTCGCACGGAACGAACTTCTCAAACGGGCGGACGGCAGCCGCGGTGGGAGGAAAGACAGCCAGGCAAGCGAGACATGGTGAAGTAGGGCGGGGAAGAGGAAAAGAGGGGAGGGGAGCAAGACACCAGTGCGACGAGTGGAAGGCTCGCGTTTCGTCTTTAATTAGTTTACAACGCACGAAAAAAAAAAAGGAGAAGCACGCGAAGCGACTTTGCACGCGCTAAAAGACAGTCAGGCGTGCGCGCGTATGCACGCACACGTGTATACGGACGCATGAGAACGACAAGAAGCGGACTTGGTGCAGAGACCGTCTTTGGCTTTTCGTCTCTCTCTCTCTCTCCCGTCTCGTTTATCATTTTTGCGAGAACGAGAAACGACGTAAACGAATTTCTCCCGACTTAATCTTGAGGCGTTTCGCTGGATTTTCTTCGGGGCTTTTTATCTCTTTTATGCAATTTGTCTCAACATGTTTTTTCTTTGTTTTTTTTTTCAGAAACCGCGCAGCTAGACACCCGGTGCTGCGAGATTCGTTTCCCCACGCTCACACAGGACCCACACACTATGCTGCCCCGCAAACTTCTCCTCGCAAACTCTGTGCGTTTTCCCCGCCTGGCTGACGCTCCTTACAGTGAAGCCGAGGCACGTGTGCCAGGGACACCGCGCGCATATCGGAGTCGTACGCGGCTCAGGGCCCATCTTTCCGTAGAGCCGCCAGCTGTCGAGACTCGCCTGCCTACGTTCGCAGAAAGAGAAACGGCCCAGGTGGCGGGGAATGTCGGCTAAGGAACAAACAAGGCTGTCTTGCGTAGGGAGTTGGATTATTCGAGATATGTGTTTAAAAAGGAAACGAAGAAAAAGATAAGGCGCCAGTGCCGTTTAGAATTGCTTTTGTTACAGGTTCGTGTAATGCTGACAGAATGCACTCTTGCTTTCATCCGAATGCGTTTTCCTGCTGGTTTGGCGCGAGCTACCACGAAACCGAAAGCGACATGCCTTTTATACCATACGCGCTTCTCTGGAAGAAATGAGCTTACCCGATTTACATAGACGCGAGCGGTTGCATGGTGCTGTGCTAACATTTTTCACGACAGTTGTTCAAGCATCGACTTTCGTGGCGCATACATTTAACGTTAGCTAACGTTAGCCAAGCTGTTCAAAGAAAGAAAGAAAAAAAAATATCCACAAGCAAGGTGTAAGATGCAATTATAAGAACTACGGTGTTGGGTCATGAAAGGTGTGACGACGGAACACCGTAGGTCTTAAAAATCGTATCTTGCACCGCGCACCTCAAATATTTTCGTTCGCCAGCTTGGCTAAAGTTAGCTGGGACACGCTACGGACGTGTTCATCTGGGAGAGCGAGAACCTCCTCTCTGGACTAGGCACGGGAGCACAAAGGCAGCTTCCGCAATCCTTTCGCGCCGGAGGGTTCAATTAGCACAGCCCAGAGGACATTCTGGCGACGCCCAGGGCGTTCTCGTTGAAGAGGTCTATACCGATCACGGCCAGTACAGCGCACGGCTCCAAAAGGGACGTGCTTCAACGCACGAGCGTTCGAACTTGCGAGGGACACGCTGAACCGAAACGTGCCGTTCTTCTAGGCTCAGCTGGGCTACGACTTGTGCCGTCATGATTTCCGGGAACCTTCCCTTGTATGAACCGAAAGCCACTTTACACAATCTACTTGACTGTTCTTTGGACATACCCGCTGTGGTGGCGTAGCGACTTTGGCGTTGCGCTGCTAAGCCCGAGGGCTCGGGATCGAATCCCGGCCGCGCATTTTGATGGGGGGCGAAGTGAAAAACACGCTAGTGAAGTCGAGGGTTCGACGGAAGCCCGTCTGGTCTTGATGAAACATGAAGCAATAAAACTACAGACACCGACCAAAAGAAATGCTAAAAGATGAATTATTCTTTTAAGACGTTTCGGCTTCGCTACGGAAGCCTTGGTGTGTGTGTGTGTGCGTGTGTGTGTGTGTGTGTGTGCGTGCGCGCGCTTTTCTTTCTTTACTTTTTTCTCATCCATAATAAAAAGATGCTCACTCTTTTTTCAAAAGCTCCTAGCTTAACAATATTAACTATGTTAGTATATGGCAAGCCTTCCATTTTTATGTTTTGATACTTTTTTCTTGACGTTCTTTGCCTGTATTATACTCACCCACTCCTGTATGAGCCTGTGTAAGGCTCACAGTATGAAAAAAAAAAAGCTTTCTACATCGTGCAGATGTAGAAAGGCGACTCTGCATTTAAGTTAATATACAAGCAATAGGAATACGCGGAAAAGCACAGTATATTCCTATACACAGAAACACCGCGTCGCACAATGTCACGCTAAAAAGCTGCCCATTGTAGCTGTCTTACCACTAAAGGGCAGAACATGGCTCTGGCACGTCATAGCTATTGTAGCCATCGCTAACAGTGTATAACGTTTCGCACGCGCCGCGGTATGTAGTAACAAAACGCGCAAATGCAGAGGCTGACAGCGGCTCCAACGGTGGCGCCCTAATGAAGCAACGGTACACTGATGTCGTTTCGGCCTTGCTCGCATTGCCGCGACAACGTTAGCGCTCGTTACCGCCGACGCGAACGGCGACACGACGCGCGCTGTCGTGGCGCGAGGCGAGAATGGATGACCTTTGCCGCTCGACTAGTAGGCACCTCTCGTCGCCTGCTCATCACTCATTCGTCCCGATGTCGGTGCGGACGTCGCGGTGACGCGGAGCGCACGTCGATGCCAAATGACACACTTGTCCGGCTGAGTGTACAAAACTTGCGATGGGGGCAGGAAGCGGCGCGTTTGCTGTGTAGCTCACAGTGGCTGCGTTACCTCGCCGGTACGTATTATTCTCTCCAAACAGCAAGAAGTGACGTGTCACTTGCCCGTGTCAGCAGCTGCGCTGCGTGACGTCATATATGCACACCCCGTGAGGACAAGCCGTATATCCCCGGGAATAATGCAAGCTTGCACGGCGGCCAGATACTGTATCTATAGCGCAGCACGACAATTGGCTCGCATCATCAGCTGGTTGATTTCCACTCGCGTACATTTCTCGTCGCATATAGCCAGCCGCGGCTCCTTTGTCGTGCGTATTCAACAGACGGTCTATATTTTCTTTTGCACCACGAACGTCGACATCGAAATCAGACGTTACTGCGCCTTAAAATAGAACTACAATAGCGCAGTTGAAGTAGGTAGTAGTCACCCTTGGCGCTGTCGTTTTCCCGAACATAAGTTTATGTTTACAGACAGTCCCACTAAAAAAAGAAACAGAAAGAAAACCATGCACCCTAGATTGAAAGGACACGTAGGAGCCTTAAATAACACTATTCGCAGCATTTAGCTACGAACAGCACTTGGCTACGTAACCTATGGTCGATGTAAGCGCACGGCAGTTATTCGACGGAAAGTTCGTTAAAGACGCGAACTGATTGCTTCTGCAGTGCGTCGGAGTGCACGAGAGAGCCGCATATATCCGCGCTGCCTGTCGGAAAGGTATTCGACACCTTGCGGGAGTATCTGTAGCGTAGGAAGGAAACTGAACTGACAAGAATGTCAGCTGTGTGTTCTCGGGCGCTTAATTTCCGTTGAGGCGATAGACAGCACGAAGGTCACTTCGCTCGCTGCTGCTGCCGCGTTTCCTCAAGCCAGCGTTTTGACAGTATCCGCTGTCATCGAGTGTGATGTGTTCATGTTTGCTGTGCGCGCTGACGCCATGATTGTTAATTTAGTTCGCAAGCGAATGTTTACAAGTTGATGTGGCCGATAAAACAGCTATTCTTACTTCGTATGGCTGTCAGCAAATTTGCCATCGCAATTGATGCTTCGCCTTTCGGGCGAAACTGCGACTTCTTTTTTTTTTAATACGTACACGAGGCTGCGATGCGGTCCAAAATGAACATGCGTAGAGATGACGAAAACAAACAGATGAAATAATACAGGCACAAAGAAACAACAATAATTATTCGAAGGTCACATTTACTACCACCTATCAGAAATAAATAAAAACTTGTTAGGGGACATCAAGAGGCCGAAGGTCTAATAAGGCAGGGTTTGAGTACGGGCTAGTTGGTATTCCATTGCAAACATCACTTACAGCGCGTACATAGACAGGGACCAAACGAACGACGAAGACAAGTAGTTGGTCTAATTAAGTATTTAAGAACATTACGTGTTCAAGAGAGCAGTCCAAAATTACTTTACAACTTCAATAACTGAAGAACAAAAGCAACGGCAACAAAAGAAGCTTTGGTGCAATTTTGGACAGTCATGGTATAGTGGAGGGCATCCTAAATATTAGTGTAATTTGAATAGTACACTGCTTTCCAATTCGCCATGGGAACCAGTCGTTTGGCGAGGCGTCTCTTTCTCTTTCGCGCCGCATCGAGCATCTTGAATGGCGGAAATTTGTTACTCGATGAATCGAAGGTCCCGCTAGGAACTTGAAGGTGCGGACGTGTTACTGTGTCCTGTATATAGAGTGTAGCTCGATGAAAGTCAGCAGACTCAGCCCGTGGCTGGGAACTCGGGCTATAGGGGGGTGGGTGGCGGGCCCTGAGTTGGCGTCATACATATTTTCCGATCAACGTCGATGGAGTGCGCGGTCCACTTTACTAATGGAAGGTCGTGGCCTCTCCGCGGGGGGCCGCATATAGAAAGGGCGAGGCCACGGCGCTTTCTGCAGCCGGAAGAGCGCCCATGCAACAGAATGTGCAGCCAAAGATTAAAGGGCACATTGGGAAAAAAAACAAGAAAAGGTGCCGGTGGGGTGTGGTGGCGGGATGCAAGGCTAGGTTGCATGTGTAGGATTCGGTTCAGGTTTATGTAGTCGGAAGCATGTAAATTTCATACCGAATGCGGATTACCGGGTTACCGAAGCTTTAGACGGCAGCATCAAGGCGGGTAGCGATCTCCTGCGACGCCTTGTGCGATTACAACGCGTTTGAATTTTTTTTTTTTTTTTTTTTTTGCGCTGCGTGAGTGTCTTTATCGAAGGAGAATCATAAAAGAACTGTACGTTAACGATTACGTCGCTATACCAACGCCTTGCTCTATCTATTAAGTAGAACACTGTAGGTCATTGCAGCATTAGCCTTATGTCCGTTCTGGTTAAATTCTGCGTACCGAGATGTCGCTATTAGCGCTGTTGCTGCCGTACACCTTGCCGGTAACCCGCTTTTGACCCGGTATTCCGCAGACGGTATAATGCGTCGACGGACAAGCTAAAGCTCTTTTATCGCTGGGCCTGCATTTTTTCGCTTTATATAGCCACTGCTGCAGCCAAAGACTATACAGTGATTTATGACGACCTTTTATGAGTTGACGTCACGTGGCTATTTCGCCGAAAGTGCCTAAGCCTCTCTAAATGACGGCAACGCGATGGCAACGCATTCAAGCAGCACCGCGCCGGTTCGCACTAGCCAGAAAGCCAGAAAAGCTTGCAGCACTCTGGTCCTTCGCCACACGAAAACGTATACTGGCATCAAAAAAAATTAGCATTACAATTTGCACATCGAAAACGTTGCAAGAAAGTCGCCTACAACCGCGTCAGCACCACGGTTATATCGAACCCAGACGGGGATAATGGTGTGCTGGTGTATCGAAATAAAGAACAAACATACTAAGACCTTATCCGTCGTTTCCGAAATAAGATTTACCGATCTGGGGGAGGGGGGGGGGGTGTACTTCCCAGCTGCGTCGGGAATGTTCTGACAGGGGCGGTATGAAAAAAAAAAAAACTGTCTATATCGCATAATCCACGCAAGGTAAAGCAGTGGAAACATCTTAAACCTTCAACTTCGCCTTTGTTGGACGTACAATTATCCATTTTAGGCTAAAGGAATTCGGATGGCAGATTAACCTGAATGCCTCTTGAGTGCAGGGCATCCGCTATGTGCCAGGTGTAGGTTGGGGACGTTTAAACTAACAGATCCTTCAATCAATCAATAATATGTAAACGTGAAATATTTCTCGAGTTGTATCTACCATCCAAGAGGAGAGGGACGGTGCTAGCTAAAAGTGGGTACACCCTTGCGAGGCATTGCCAGCAATTGCTCCGCCAGAGCGCCTCATCTTAACATGTTAGGGTAAACATGCCGCGTATGGCGTAGGCATGTTACTTATCACTAATGCCGTTAAGAGATGAACAAGGCGTCCAGACGGAGCAAAATAAGGCAAAATTCATGTTCAATTCAAGTTCATCGAGTCCAATCTTAATTTTGTGAAGTTGGTGCAAGCAAGACACGAGACTTGAAGGAAGGGACAACACCAAACTGTAGTGACAACTGATGATTTAATGAAATGAACGCCAAGCTTATATAGAGCAGACAGACGTGTGCACCCAAAAAGCAACGTAAAAACCAATAAAGAACACAGCGAGCTTAAACAAGGGTGCGATACAAATACTAAGATAAACGCTGACAGACTACTGAGGCACCGAACGCGCGTGTACCACATGGAAAGAAACAAAATTTATTTCTGAGAAACCGCAACTGACGGCGAGGTAACGCAATCACCATCGTTAAGGCGTCGCAGGGCCACTGCCTCTATACAATCTCTCTTTCCAGCTGGCCATCTTTTCTGCCGATAATCTCAGTCTTTTGAAAACAAAGGAGAGCAGCCCAAGCAACTACGGCAATGAATAGCCAAGTTAGACCCCCCAGCATTGGGTCCTGTGTCACGCCAGGGTTTTGTGGAATTTTTCTTGCTAATTGTGACCGTGCGCTGAAGCTTAGGCTGATTCATCCTCCCATTTTGAGAATCTTTAGATACATAGACGATTTTTTAATCATACTAAAGCTTTCACTAGACGACGACCTTACAGAATTGGCTTTCGAGAGTTTGTCAGTTTTTTCCAGTTGCACTTCACTCACGAGCTTCTGCATAATGGAACAATCCAATTTTTAGATTTGAAGTTAGATTTTTAGTCCGCTGACCATGCTTGCTGGGCCTTCGAGCCCAGGTACACAAAAGCATTGCTGCCTTTCGATTCATCTCATTCAATGCTTATAAAGCGGGGTATAGACTCATCATGTTTTAGACCAGCGCTTTTAAAATTATGTTACCACATACAGCTTTCTAGTTTTCAACTTCAAGTGGGACGTCTGGAAAAGGCGGTTTTTCCGAGTTTTCTTTTACTTTCATTTGCCGAATAATTGTTTGTCCCGCTTCCGAAAAAGGACAAAGAACCATCAATTTTAATGAACAGGCTAGTAGGAAAAATTTTACAGCACTTCCCTACATACATAAGGTTTCCCATAATCTTAAAAAGATTTCTGGTAAATATGGGGTTGATGTTGCCCTCTGAGCACCTTGTACACTTTCCAAGTTGTGCAGCATGGTGGCAAGGGGAACCACGGGCTCGGCCTCCTATAAAACGAAGCATACAAATTCGCACGTGCCTTGCACGACACGTGTCATATATAAGGTTCCACTAAAGTGCTGCTGATCCTACATTGGACTAACCGGTAGGTGCGTTAGCATTCGCTTGCGTAAGCATGAACGTTCCCAGGGTCGGTGCAGTCTGCTAGAGGGTCGAACTTGGCTATTCGTTGCCGTAGTTGCTAGGGCTGCCCTCCTCTGTTTTCAAAGACAGATTATCGGCAGAAAAAAAATGGCCAGGTTGAAAGAGGGATTGCAGAGGCAGTGGCCATGCGACGCTTTAACGATGGCGATTGCGTTAGCTCGCCGTCAGTGGCGGTTTCCCCGAAAGAACTTTTCTTTCCATGTGATACATACGTGTTCGGTGCCTCAGTAGTCTGTCAGCATTTTCTTAGTATTTGTACCGCACTCCCGTTTAAGGTCGCTTTTTGTTTTTTATTCGTTTTTACGCTGCTTTTCGGGTGCACACGTGCGTCTGATCTATGAAAGCTTGGCGTTCGTTTCATTAAAGCATCAGTTGTGAGTACCGCTTCGTGTTGTCCCTCCCTTCCAGTCTCGTTTTCTGCTTGCGGTTACTTCCCAAAAACGTGGATCACCAACTGGCCTACGCCCGCACTCTTCTAAAGTCCAGTCTTACCACATTCAGCGATGGAAGGTTTATTCTTCAGTCGCTTAACACCGTCAGCGCAGACTTTCAATAAAAAAGCGCCGTGAATCGTATAATTGCTTGGCTTGGCGTTCTGGCTAATTGGGCCGTTTCTGATCAATTTTCAAAGCTAACCGCCACAGGGAAAACACCGCATGCAAGAAAACGACACGGCAGTGTTTTACTCATCCTCCCGCTTGCTGGTCCGTCCGTTCGGTATACTGGGAGAGAAAAATTCCTACGTGTGCCGGACAGGTGCACAATCTACTCTAGTACGCTAACCGCAGATACGTATAAAATGTCCCCGTAGTTCTCCCTTCACAAGCAGGAGAAGATTCATTTGGCGTTACGTTGAATCAGTTCACAAACTTTTTTTTCTTTTTTTTTTACTCAAGCCTATCGTGGCGCCTCCGCGTAATTCGTGTCCGTATCGACCATTGTTGAGCGGCAACTCCACGATAATAATAATCTATATTGTCATGGCAGATATAACACATACACACACACGCACGCACGCGCGCGCACCCACGTGTATATATATATATATATATATATATATATATATATATATATATATATATATATATATATATATATATATATATATATATAAGAAACCCATTGCGATACAATAGGTGGCTTTAGCACACTTTTCTTTCTTCCGTGATGTCTATGATGTTTCCTTTCATAGTGGTTATTTCGGTGAAAACAAAAATTATATACGAGCATAAAAGAAAAATGGCGCCATGAACATACCAACGAAGTGCGAGAGCTCAGGGGAGTAGCGGCCTCATTGTTACTATTTGAATGATGGTCATGGAGGAAGAAAAAAGAAACTGTTAGGCAGATAGCCTCGGCATGCCAATCTGTTGTACAGTCTCTTCGGTGACTGTCTGAGCGTTGACTCTTGGGAAGTAGGCGTTCCATGGTTGTCAATCCTTACAAAACATTGTTTGGTTCGCGGTGGCACTTATTAACGTCACGATCAACCCTCGCCACCAGCTCCGCACACCTGACGGCTCGAAGTTATCACTTGCGTATAGCGTGGTGAGGGCCTTTATCCGTGAACCTTTCCTATATGTATTTTTTTAAATAACTGTACTTCACTATTGTCACGTCACCTTCCCTCCTACAGTCTATCCTTCCTTTGTGGTCATAGAACACGAGACAAGCGCACCAGCGCTCCGCATAGCCAACGCACGACCAACGCTAAACATTGTGGCGCCATCCGGAGGATAGAAATCAAGGAATTTTCGCAACAACCGTAACGGCTTTTCTTAGGCTTAGCACTGATAGGGGCCTGCGAATATTCGAAACTTTCGAAACACGAATAGAATATTGTCTCATTCGGTCTTCCAATAGAATAGTCGCTACAGTCGAACGCCGCTGGAACGAAATTATTTGTATAGCGAAGGAATAATTCTGCCTCGGTTCTATTTTGAGAGGTCCGGTTCGCCGCCTCTAACCGATGTTACCTGTACAACGAATGATTTCGGAGGCCCCGAATACTTGGTTAAAAAAGGCGGTCGACTGCATTCGTAAATACGAATGTTTTTCGAATATGTCAACATGGTCAGCAGTACTCAATCAAACATGAAATTAGATAAAAGGTGCGACAAACTTCATCCCCGCAACGATAGCAGGCATAAAACATGTGTAGTTACGTAGTGGCTACGTCGCTTAGGGAGCCAAGCTTTGCCGGCTAAACCAAAATCATTCAAACTTTCTGAAGACTCCTGTGCATGCGAACAAACTACTAATTTGTTCCTAATTCCATTTCTGCTACTAATAAGCGACGCTTTATAACGTTCGATGTAACGACAGAAGCTTGTTAACGTTATTATTACTATAGGATGCGAACTTTGGTTTATAATTATGGTAAAAACAGCTCATCATTACACGGGAACTGTTGGATTTGGTGTTGACTTGAATTCCGGGGTTTTACGTGCCAAAACCACAATTTGATTATGAGGCACGCTGTAGTGAGGGGACTCGATCCGGAATAATTTTGACCACCATGGGGCCTTTAGCGTGCCCCCCCCCCCCCTCCATTGCGCGGGACACGTCCATGTCCCGTGCATTGGGGGGCACGGGAAGGGACAGGGCACCGCCATATCGTTTGCCTCTGGTGCGCGAACCCGCAACGATAAATCGGACCACTGGGGCACGCGCGCGAGTTCCAGATATTTTCATTGCATTCTGCGCACGCGGACTTTAAACCTGCGCTATGCTAAATCTCTCTCTGCGTGTGAAGCAGCCGGCAACTGATGCTGCCTGAAACGGTTCATGCTCTGGCCTCATAATATGTTGGACATCACCGACAGCAATTTGCACTTTGTTCGAAACGAGCTCGGTAGTTGTCATTGCGCGTCCGGTGGTACGACGGCGATCTTGCTTGCGGAATTAGCGACATATAAGAAGAACGCGTCCGGCATAAGCGCAGAAGAAAGAAACAGAGCCTGCTTGCACGAACTATAGCTGCTCATTCGTCCATCACGCAGCAGCGATGTAGTCGCATGCTGTCGAAATAGCCAGCCAAAGCAGTCTTCCTACTTTGGCCGGCGTGTACGGGTGGCGTTCACTAGAGGCGCCAACAGGCGCTCTTTTGACGACGCGTTCACAAGCGCCCTTTGATGCAGCAATACGAAATGGTTACGGCGGTTCGACGTGGCGGCAGCTAGATAAAAAAAAAAAAAAAAAAAAGAAGAGAGAAAAAGCAAAGTCGGAAAACAAGAACGCATAAATGCTATACGTAATTTTTTTGCGCTGAAGTACCAGCCCCTTATTTCGTTTGGGAGTACATCGCTTCTTCCTCTTTGAAAAGTTTCATTTTCAGACATCACAATTTGTGTGTGTGTGTTTGCAAAATGCTGAGTCGCTGTCTCCGAACCTGTTTAGAAATGCGTCTTTGCAACGCGCCACCGAGGGAAGTATGCATCTTTCTTGTTCGTCCTCGTGTAAAGGGGAGGTCGATACTCAATTTGCGAGAACTCGCAGCTGCGAGCTAAAAAGAAATTGCGGGTAAAAAAAAAAAAGCACTAAGTAAAGCGTAGACAGATGGTGATTGCAGGTTTCTCTTCCCTCATCGGTGCACGCGCTGAAAAGTATAAATGAACGGCGTGCGGATTGCGTGCGATCAACAAATTTAGACTGGACAGGACCAAATGAGCCTCGTCAAGAAGACGGGTGTACAAGAAGGCTGTTCGAAATTGCTTGTTTTCCTTTTCTCCCCTTTTTTTCTTTTTTTTTTACTTCTTCAGCTTTCCAGCGTTTATTCGTGTTCAATTTCTTTTCGAGTGCCGCCCCCTTCCTGGAGGAGCAGCACTTTGCACAATGCAGTCCACTTGTAACGATATTTGTAAAACTCGGAAATCTGATCCCCCTGGCTTATATTCATTTTATCTGAAATGAAGTTCAAAGTGCGTGCCCAAATGTTTTCGAAGAGCAACTTTTCGAAGGTTTCACGCTGCATCTGATAAAAAAGTTGTAATCGTATCACTCAGTGCGGTTCACCAACTGAGAGCTTCATAACGCTTTAATACGACTCATCATTGGACAGGATACGTAATTTTGTGTGGAATGGTCATGATGTATACTCGATAGACGCATTAATCAGTCACACTATCTCTGACATTGTCGGTGCACTGTCATATGCTATACAGCGCCCGAAAACTCTTGATGCCGTAGCAGCTGCCGCCGCTCTAAACGCGAGCCGTAGATCGGCTGTCACGCGCATACCGATGAGGAATCAATGATAGGAGACTCGCGCAAAGTCTGGCTGTGCGGTAATTAATCCCCGGTCAAAGCTTAAGTAGAACTGCGTGCCGCGCCACTAGGCAACGGTCTGCACAGTGCAACCTAAAGCAGCGAGCTCATTGCATGGTCGTTGAAGGTTCCAGCTATATACTCCACTGCCTAGACGGCGCACAGATGCCGGCTGCATACGACGGTGTGCTGGAAAATGCTTTCCCCGATTAGTCTGATCAGTTCGCTCGCGATAAAGTGTTTTCGGCGGTTGCTCCGCGAGTTTCAGCGTGGCAATATAGTTTTGCCAATCTGGGGCGTAGATATTCGTTGAAAAAGGCAAAATTTAATAAATTTATTACAGTTGCCCCGTACTCTTAGAAATTGCATAATACTAAATCAGTAGCAACAATAGCTTGATGTGGGTGTTGGCCCGCCCTAGCCATTAAGAGCATGCTAACAGCACGGAAGACTAAAACAAATACAAACAGAGGCGATCAGCACGAGCGCGGAATTTCAAACAAACACTCACGTTTCCAACGACCGGCTACTATTTAATACACTTTGCGCGTGGAAAAGATGGCAAAATTCAAACTTCTTTGATGATAGAAAGGCAGCATGTATTATAACGCATTTGCAGCGTTTCGCATCTCGTTTATCTCTCTCTCTCTTTCTCAGACACGTCTCAGACACGTGCGAGTGTAGGAATTTTGCAATATGTCGTGTGCGCGATCCGCAGAGTGTGTAGTAAAGCCGGTCGTTCACGAAAAAAAAAAAAAAGAATGTTCCTTGGAAGCTTAGCATCATGCGTCCTGTCGTTTGTGTTCGCTTTTCATCTTCGCTTACTTAAGTAACTAATAAATTCTGAGGTTTTACGCGCGAAAACCACAATTGGATTGTGAAGCACGCCATAGTGGGCGGTATCCGCATTAATATTGACCTCATGGGGTTCTTTGACCAGCCCCTAAAACTAAGTACACGAGCGTCATTGCATTCCCCCTCCAGCGGAATGCGAGAAAAATATGTATATAGTATAGTGTGACGTAAAAAGAAAAGTCGCTCGCGATAACGCACGACATTCATGCCTACAGCAAGCGCCACGCTTCATATAATTGGAAAACTGCAGGTGAGAAATAGCACGGCGAGGCTTCACCTTTGCCCGCGTGCCCAGGCGAAGCTCTAGTCATAGCACTCGGCGCTGCCACAGATATTATGAACGCCGCTTGCTGAGAGTAAGAATGCAGCCCTTACGATTTCTGCGCGCACGTTTGCGAAACGTGGCCCGCTGCCTGTTACAAATGTAGCGTCGCCACGGACGGCTGCCTTCGGAATCTCACCCGTGCATATGGGCCAATGAAGGACTGACGCAATGGCATACTGTGTGACTGAAATGGAATAGTTCAGTCGAGTGCGCCAGATCAGACGTTGGCTCATAATTGAGCGGCTGAAACTTTAACGTACTTCTTAATATGCCGCGCAGAAAGGAAGGCGTACGCAACAGAGGCGTTCATATAAATCAGCGTGTTATATATATATAAACTCTGAAAACCAGCTCACTTGAGGATGTCGAAAGCACGCTTAGCGCTGTTCCGCTGCACGCAACTGTGCGCGACATCGGGCGCGAGCAGCGCAAAACACGCGCGCAGGCGCGTGCGGCTAATAACATCCCTTCCAGAGCTGCTGCCACGCTTTCTTTCGCGCTCGCATCTCCAAACTAGAGCGTACTCGAATAACCGTTGTCTAGCACACCCTGCTCCAAACTTCGCCATCCCGCTTTATGTTAGCCCTCCAAGGCCCGTTCTCTCACCACGCCGCCGAAGCTGCCTCGACGGGAGAGAAAGCGGCGCCGGCACAACGGAAGAGAGTGACCGGGCGGGCAGTCATACATAACGGCCGCTGCGCTGTGGCAAAGCCGTTGCGCCGGGAACGCTCGTCGCTTCCCGACTGGTCCCTCGCGCCGCTACTCTCACTCACGCCCGCCGCCAGCGAAAACACGCAGGGGTCGAGGTCAAGCGCCCGTGGCCCCGCCAGACGGTTCCCATTTCTCAGCCGACAGCAATGATGGCACGGGCAAAGCCGCGATATCGAGCTGCGCTCGATGCATTATTACACGTGTGCAGCGAAGTTGCAGGGAGGAGGGGCCGTAAAGCACTCCGCAGATGACGCCGCGCGGCTCAAACAATGCGAAAAGAAGAAAGAAAAAATCAAGAGGAAAGAAAGAAAGAAAGAAATGAAGAAAGGAAGAAAGAAAGAAGGGAACGCGCGGATACGGCAATGACGTGCAGATGGTCTCATTTTACTAGCACGTACGAGGCAAAGCAGCAATCCTGCCAGCGTGCGCACAAATCGTGTCAGTTGCGAGAGTGGGGACCCACGGCAAGGAAAGCTGTTCCACGGTTTCAATTTGAGCACAAAATGTCTTCGGCGTAAGACTAGGTGCCCTAGCGACAGCAGCGTTATGCTCGCAAATATCTCCCATCGCCCTTGTATTTACTTTTCCATTTTTGTAAACTTTCTTTTTCTGTTGCAGTACCCGAGAAAAACAATATATGTGAGAATAAAGACTACGTAGCAGGCGCGGTAAAGCCGGCTAATCCTTTTGGTGACTACGGGAGCCCGGAATATTTACGTCTGCGCGGTCGCTCTTATAAGACAGTTTTAGAATAGCGTTTGTCGCCTCACTTACGTTAAACCTAAGCACCTTTGCGGGACGTTACGGTGCGTGTCCTTTCAAGTCTTTTAGTTTGCCTTACGGAAACACAAACGCAAAGAAAACCTTATAAAACAGGGCGCCATCTGGTGCCTCCTGCTAAACGTATCCAAGCCAAGACGGTCCATCAGCAACCATCCTGCTGTTGCTATGTGGACGCGTCTCGTTAGGTGTACGGGCGCCAGAATCGCCGAACGATTTCAGAAAATGGACTCGCTATCCACTCATAACTAACCTTTCGGGTGAGTTTCGAGAAAGCGAAAGCTCATTACAATAGCTACTGGCGATCAACGCGAGTGAGAGCGTAGCCATCCCGAGAATTCACGCTGAAGCGGGAGCCATGGGTGCCGCCATGTTCGACAACGCTACTTCTTAGCGTCCGTAAGCATTACGGACGTTAAAGTCGCCAAAGAACGTACGTTATCATAGCGCGCGTAAACCGCATAAACTCAATAACGTTCCGGGCATGCGCAGTGAGGACGATGCTATTTCTTTACGTACGTTCGGTTGCAAACGCTAAACTAAAACTGTCTATAGACATTCAGGCTTCAACCGAATGCATATTGTCACGTAGTAATGACGGTGAAGAAAACACTCGCAAAACTGCGAATGAAGAAACTGACCTTTTCTTGGGCGAACCTGTGCCTAGAGAAACAGGCTACACTCAAAGCACAACGATAGCGGCGAACGCAGTCGGCGATCGTCGAAAATCTCATCAGCGGGTCCAGCGCGTCGGCATTTGTGCAAGAGTCATCGAAGGTTCCAGAGTAATCGCAGGTGCCCGCCGTGTCTTCCAGAATGTACTACACAATTCGCGTCGCGCATACCTGCAATCCGATTACACAAGGTTCAGTGACAACCAGACGGCGGATAGAACCATCGATAACATTCGAGAAACTTCCGATACGTGCAGGCGCGTCCTGCGCTGAGCGGTAACATTTGTTAGGCGGTGAAACGCGGTCACCCGATAAACAACTACACCCCTCATTATAAAATTTTCCCGAGAGGTTGCGAAGACCTTGCATACGCGCGTAAACGCTGACGAAATGAAGAAAAAACCGTTCAGACGGAGTTGGACAGTGCATCAAGAGGTGCACTGCCCAACAAGAGGTTCGCGCCAACATTTATTTCTCTATGCCCACATCTTTCAACTCAAGCCAACTTTGCATACTTACAGTTCGTGACGTACGCGTTCTAAATGAAGATAACTTCAGGTGAGTTTCTATTAGAAACATCCCTACATGCAGCAATATCAGCAGTAGCAGCAGCGGCAGCAGTTGTAATAGTTATAGTAGTAGTAGTAGATCAGGGTTTCTTTTTTTTTCTGGTTTTTGGCAAAGGGAGCCGGTGGGAACTGTAATGAGCCGCATGCGTATGCACATGCACGGAAAGGCGTCTGCACTAGACACCCGCCGTGGTTGCTTCGTGGCTTTGGCATTGCGCGGCTCAGCACGAGGTTGTGCGATCCCATACCGTGCGCGGCGGCCGCATCTCAATGGGGGTGAAATGCAAAAGCGCCTTTGCACCTTGCATTGGGTGCGCGTTAAAGAACCCTACGTGGTCAAAACTAATCCGGAAATCCCTACTACGCCGTACCTCATAATAAGATGGAAATTTTGGCACGTAAAGCCCAAGAATTAATTTTTTTTTTTTACGCTACACAGGACCTGGCACAAAACGCCTTCGGTGAGCAGCAACATTTTATTCCCAGCATAATGGTTCGTGATTACAGTGCGCTGTAATGTTACTAAACATGTGGCGCATCTGAAACACCTTTTTCTGTATATTTATATTTCCCTTGATCCGGTAACTACTGGAAATTACTTTACGGACGACGGGTGCGTGATTCATGCGCGTTGACGACATCCACAACGTCAGCAACATTGTTCCCTCACGTGCAGCGCTCCCTTCTGCCTAACCTTCCGGGAAGTTTTCCACTGAGAGCACTTCTTACTCATTCACCTTATACATAACAGTAGATCACATTATAGGCTGAACAAGATTACGTGAGATCAGAGTCCTTTTCAATCAGATTAGATGCGATTAGATTAGACTGAGCTCATGGGGCCAGGAACGCGTCTTCCCTTCTCTGAGTGTGAGGAACCAAACCGCGTTCTCGTAATTAGATCTCAAAAGATCGAAAATGTAAAATCAAAACGAAAAAAAAAAAATACGATTACGCGCTCTTGGTTCACAAGTGATCGCATGCTGCTAGCGCCAATCACTGCAAATAATAAGCAGACAAAATGGCGAGCGCCGGAATGGTTGTAGAAAGCAGGCTCTCACAGAGTTTCAATTACCGGAACGTGGCTACTAGAGAGTTCTAACCTTATCCGGGCCTTTGAGATGCCAATTATGAAACGCCCCCTTCCAACAAGTCTGACGTCTTCTTACTCCCTCTGGTACCTTCTCGCTCGTTTTTTTTTTTTTTTTTCATTCTTTCTTTTTTTTAGATCTCGAGTGTCGGAGTGATGAGATGCTGACGACGTGTATTTTGTGGCTCCTTGCGTGGAGAATAAGCCGTGTTGAAAGCCATGTTATAAATACATATGCGCCCGCTGAGTTATGTACGACCAGCGTTTCCTGAAACGAGCTGTGCCCTAGGAGAAGAAGAAAAAGAAAAGAAGGAAAAGTACCCAACCAAGACTGGGTAGAAAATGGAAAAGGAGGAATGCTATCCGATTACAAAACCAAGCCGCTGCCTTTGCCGCTCCGTCGTTCGCCGTCTTCTATAGGAGCATTAGGCTACTTAAGCCGATGTAGCCGACGCAGCTTTCGTCCCGGATAAGAATACTTTCAAATAAACGAGGGAGGAGCGGGCTCAAGCGAGAAAGACGGTGGCTTCAATATTCGCCGAACGGAATATGAGCGCGGCGAGGCGGTTTGGGGGAACGAAGGCCTCACCAGAACGCGGTCGCCTTCTTTTAGACGGCATTACGAAACAGCGCAGCTCCGCCGAATCGGGTACTTCGAAAAGGCATAGTTATCCACACGTTCGCTATGTTCGACCACGCACGGCCCACGCTTTGCTTTTCCTTTCAGAGCTCAACAGGCGCTTTGTTTCAGCGGGACATGCGCGAGAAGTTTCCGGCGCACAACAGACACGCGCCTTAGGGTCTGTACGCGCATAGAGTTTCCTAGAATATACCAGAGGGAACTCTGGTGCTGCACTCGTTGAGCCACCTTTACTAGTACAAATGTTAATAACGCCCGCCATTCGCCATAAAGACGGGTAAACCCGCAAAAGAGAAATGAAACAAGGTGTGTCTCACAGCTTCGCCTTTGAGATACACCTCCCCTTTACTAGGCAAGCGAGGAACCACACCAAATGGACTCGCGCAGGAAGAACACTGCCAAGAACAATTAAAAATGCGAAAGTGTACAATAAAGATTTGTATGGTAACATACAACTTAAAAAAAAATATCAGTTGACAACTAAGGCACACGGCCCACGCGGGGTTGTGTTACTCTGCCAGCCAATCACAGAAGCAAACAAAATCGTTGTCATGCGGCCTTTTCAAAATGGAGTCGTATTTGATACCATAGAGTTTCTCACTATATTACCTAAAGGGAAATCTGGCGCTGCTGCGCTGTGGTATGCATGGGAATGCCGGTATATTGTGACTTTGAATTGGCATCGTTCTCGGAGAGCCAGGACACTTTGAAGACGCGCCCGGCAAGCACCATTCCGTCTGTCACAATGATTCATTTTCTACTAAAACAACACGTAAAAAGCTGTTTTAGCTTTATTATTACACAAAAACATGTTTTGTTTAACTATGAGAACTTGTTATTGGATGTAAAATTATATGATACGTAAAAAGTATAAGCGGGCCGCTAAAGTTGGAGGACAGACGACAAGATTCGCGCTTGCTTTGAAACAGTTTGTCGTCTGTTCTTGCTTTTCTTCGCTTGGTCATGCATTGTAGGTGAGTTAAGATGTAATATGCGTGAATGGAAACATTTTATGACGATTTTACTGTAAGAACGCGTTATTTGTGTAGCCATATCCACGTTTTAGGCGAAGCCTCTTACAACACCAGCCTACACAAGCCTCGCAGACACATATACCGTCATTCCCATGACGGCACAGCGCCCCTTTGGAAACTCCCATAGACGGTGGCGCCAGAGTTCCCTCTAGGTGTTACGGTGAGAAACTCTATGCTTGATACCTCCGGAGCGTCTGCTGTTCTTAAAGAGTCTTTTCATCGACGGTAGTAATGAGGTGTGCAACAGACATGGACAAAGTGTATGGAGTCTGAGCATTTCACTCTTCAAAAGTCTACCTGCCATGGTTGCTTAGTGGCTATGATGTTGGGCTGCGAAGCACGAGGTTGCGGGATCGAATCCCGATCCCTGCCACGGCGGCGGCACTTTCGATTGGGGCGAAATGTGAAAACACCCATGTACTTAGATTTAGGTGCACATTAAACAACCCCAGATGGTCCGAATTCCCGGAGTCTCCCGCTACGGTATGCCTCATGGTTTCGGCACGTAAAACTCAATAAATTATTAATTAAATCTTCAAAAGTCTGTGGTACAGTTCATTTCACTGCTGAGCCCGTTTTACTCATGAAATTTCACTGCCAACTGAAGTGCAACTTGACGATACACTGCATAGTTGCAGCGAAGCAAGCATTTTTATTTCAGTTCAATAAAGAATTAGACATTGGCCATTCCACTATAATAGGCGAAGGAAAACGTATAAATTTGCGCGCTAATAAATTTATTTTTGTGGTTACCGCCTGATTTGGGTAACAGGAAAAGTTTGAAGTACGAATTATTTGCAGCCTCGCGAAGGAACAGTGGCTACGGTTATGAGGGCGTGTGCAGGGCTTCACTGCAGGCTTGAGTTGTATCGGATTAAAACAGCGTTTTTTTAATTAGCTCTGGAAGAATTATAGAGGAATATACATTTGTGTAACAATCGCAGTTCTTTTGGATCCCTCGTTTACTGCTCTACCAAGTTACGTGCCACAACCGACTCCTATTGTTATTTGAGAAGTTGCGTAACGATGCGTGGCCACCAGTCTCGTACAACCGTGTAGAGCGCAGAACGCTGCGGTCCTAGATGTTCTGAGCCCACCGCGGAAGGTTAGAAAAACACCTACACATAAGCACAGCAGAGACGTGGCTACGTCAGGCGGCTTGATGATAACTGCAGAGGCGTCATGCAAAACACACGGAATTGTTCTCCACTTCCGGCGGCGTTTTCTCTACTTCCTTTTTAAATAAAAAGATGTTGATCAATAAAGATTTTCATAAACAACGGTTAAATTTGTTAATATTCGCTTTTTCTTGCTGTTTGGCTGTTGCCTTGGCTGTCTCCCTTAGTAGATCGCTTAACTTCTCAACTTCTTGCGACTCTTGTTTCCAGTTGCCAAGATCGCACGAAAAGTGCTGTGCAATTAGGGAAAAATCAGACGAGGTAATGGGTGACAGTCATATTGCTTATGGGTTTAAGAGGAAGCTTTAGGTCGGGTGCTCCTATCTAAACACATGTAAAAGGAGAATTTGTTTTTCTCGGGAACCACTGCACCAAAGTTGACAAGGTTTGTTGCATTTAAAAGAGAAACTTAAAATCTAGTGAATGTTGGTTTCCAATTTTTGATTTAGA
Source organism: Dermacentor andersoni (assembly GCF_023375885.2). NCBI lineage: Eukaryota > Metazoa > Arthropoda > Arachnida > Ixodida > Ixodidae > Dermacentor > Dermacentor andersoni. The sequence continues at coordinate 310,852,245 of NC_092814.1, forward strand.
TTGTCAAATTTTTATTGAAAAATTGGCAAAAAATCAAAACATTTCAGGAAACGAAACTAACAAGTTTACAAGTCTCTAACTCAGCAAGGAAAAATAATACAACAATTACGTGAATTGCACCTGTTGTTACATCTCAAGGGAACAAGATTGATATGTTACACATGAATCTAAAAAAAATTCAGCAATATAGAAATACAGCTTATTCAGAACCCTTGTACACAATGTAACAAATTAACGTAAGATATAAATTGACGTATCGAATTTGTCTGCTTTGAATGATCTAATGGATGCCGTTTACAGAACCGCGGTATCTGTTTTTGGTGCAGAACGATTAATTTCTAAACTTCGTGCGTCTATTCTTTTCGAACGTTCGAATTTCTGAAAAACATTTTCACAAAATTCACCCCACAAATCGGAATTCCGTTCCCAACTGTCACTAGAATTCAACTTTCTCTCTCAAACACGACAAATTTCATTAAAATCGGTCCAGGGGTTATCTCAGAAAAGCGTTTTTGCGTTTTACGTGTATTTGAATAGGCCGCATCGGAGTTGGGCCCGAGCTAAAGTTTCCTCTTAAGGGTTATTGCAGGGTTTGATGATGGACGCTGTTTCGCATTATTTTATTTTCCACCTTGTCTAACCCATATCGCGGGTATATGGTTCCGAGGTTCTGCCACCGTCGCGGTGAGCCGTCACTTGAGGAAATAATGAAGCAAAAGGACAAAAACGCAACTGGCGTTTGTCAGGCCGCAACTCGTTTCTCGTGCATACAGACCAGCTTACTACGAACGGAATCCGTTTCCTGGTCCCTGGATCAGTCTGAACAAAGAAGGTTGAACTAACGAAGCAAGAGCAATGCGCGTGACCGTTGAATAGGTGGTGACAACTGAACGAATCTCGAGTTAATCGCGCGGGCACCGAATCTATCAGAAAACTGGCCTTCACATCCCAGGAGATGCCGATAACTACCGCCATCTAAAAGGAGTGAAAAAGGCACCAAAATGTTGACGGCCAAAGAGCTGTCAAATTTCAACATTGATTTGGTGGCGCTTTAGGAATGTGTGTGAGGATTGGTGGCGTGGGCGGGGAGGGGGGCGGGGCCGGGCCCCCCCTTGGGTACGTGCCTACCGAGGCAGCATAAATGCAGTGGATAACGCCTATAGACGTTACCAAATGATTTCTGAAATCGTAGTGCCGTCAGAAGCAACGATGCTGAACTGCACTTGTCCACAACTCCAACCGTCAAGCGTGCCTTTATATTGCGCCGAGAGCTTCGTTTCGTATAAGGGTCAACCAGCCTGGTTCCGCCTCCCATGCTGAGCGACCTTTTCGTGACCGGCAGAAAATATGGTAGCGCACGAATAAATGCTGAGCGCTGTTTTAACGATGAATGAGAAGCGTTGAGGCTATAGCTAGGCCTCGCGGGCAGGACGTGCGCGCGTATGAATACGTACACCTGTCACTGATAAAGTCCTTGCCAAAGTGAGCGCCTGCGTGTGTCCACTTGCTTGTCCCCGTCTGTCACTGCGCTCAAATGCTCTTAAGCGTGTAATGATACATATTATACGACGAGCGAGGAAGACGCTGCTTCATGTTATGAAATATGGGAAGGAGCTTCTCGCAAAGCAATGCACGATACTAGAATGTTCCTCGTCGATATGTGGAGCTGTTTTCGATGAGCGGATTTGCGCATAGAATTTTGCTCATTGTGTTCATTGCGCTTTCATACGGTTCCCGGCCCGCTTCATTTGCTGCACCAAAGGTTGGCGCACAGCTGTTCAGTACCGTAATGTGGCGGAGAGAAAAAGAAGCGCCGAAATAAAAGGTAGAAATACAGTTGGTGAGCCACTCTTTTCGAATCAAATGACAGCAGAAAATTCTCTTAGCTTATATGTCTCCGGCTGTTACGCAGTCAGTAACGCTGCGCATTTGTCTTCTCCGAAGAGCTAAGCAAACCGCTGTGCTCTTTCATCAGATTCATGTATGTTCTGAAGCTTTCTAAACCGCCTTCTCTTCGGTACGCAGGCGATAAATGAGACGTTCTGGAGGTCATGTTTTCTAAGGAGTCCCTTCTTAAAGTAACATATCGTATCATACGTCTGGACAAATGAGGCCCACTTCTCGGCGATAATGACCGAGTAGTGTAGTGCAAGGCCAATTACAATGGGTAAAAAAAAAAAAAGAAGACCGGGGCAATATTCGCTCAACAATATTAATCACGAAACCGGACGCTTTGCGGTTTTGCCTTCAGGCGTTCAAGCTTTCTTCTTTTGAATTTCACGTTCATTGCAGTTTATTTTTTTTTCGTCTGATGCCAACTTCACTCCAGCTCGCTTCGCTTCTTGCATGCCCACCTGTTTATCTTTATTCCCAACGTTATGTCCAGAATAGCATGTATGTGCCAGCAGCTTGCACTATATATATATATATATATATATATATATAGGACTGAGCTGAGCCCGGTTGGCTATCCTGCACTTGGAGTAGGGAAAAAAATTTGCACTAGACGGCTTTATTGCTTGGATGAACTTTTAAGAAGCCACTGAGTGGTGTGTACCCACTATGCGCCGAGTGCCGCTAGTGTCGCGCTGAAATGATACCTCGAAAACGCCCTTCTTGTGACCAGACAACCCCGTTCTGTCATTGCAACAATTCGCTCCAGTGAACAAGACAAGAGAACGAAAATGCGGCTCAGTTTTCGGGTACAGGAGTATCACGGTGTAAACACAATAAGCAAAGAAAACAAAAAGCGTAAAGAAAGAAAGGTTGCGGAGAATAAAAGGGCGAAATCCGAACGAAAACGGCTGCAGATTAAGGGTAGACACACTCTCGACGCGTTGTCTCACCCGCCCGGGCTCAAACGCCGGACGACAGCACCAAGCGATGGTGCCACGCCCGCTCCCTCCGCGCCTCCACCCAGCCTCGGGCGCGCACACACACACGCGCGCGCGCGGTCCAACCGGGCACGCCGCTGGGCGCCGCAGCGTGGATTTGGGTCACTGCGAGCTGGCACGGCAGTTTGTTCCAACACTGCGGCGCGCTCTTCCCCACAAGTCGTATGTCATTCCAGATGCGTCGCGCGAGCGCAGCTGCCAGTGTGCGGAAAACGACAACCGCCGTTGGCCCCACACTTCCGAAGAAGCCTCGCTCGCCCTTCCGGGGGAATGGTCGGGCACCCGCAACGTCATTGCCAGCACGTCCGCAAGTGTACACACACACGCACGACTCGCATCAGCTGTGCCGCCTAAAGTGTGCGACAGGGATAGCTTAATCTACGGCCAGAAAAAAAAAAAAAAGAAATCATGTCACTCTCTTCCCTCAAAGGGGGCGGTACGCGCAGTGGTCTGGTCGTGTCGTAGATTTCAGTGACGCGGCGAGTCTGAGGCTAAGTTTGGGAGAAGAAGTCTGGACGGGCCGTTCAATAAATAAACCTAACTGCATATGTAACGTGGGTCACGGTGTACGTGTGTCGGTGGGGGGGGGGGGGGGGAGGGGTTACAATGCGGCTATCGCGAAAATGAGGGTTCACGCGTTCTGCTGGAAGTTCGCGTTTCTTTTTTCTGGGTTCTTCGTGCAATGGTTGAGGGACGCTGTACGAGAGTTTATGAATAGTGTTTCAAAACGTACGGCATGCGCGATCCATGCCGCTCAAGTGTGGCAGGCAGTGTATAGTCCAACCAGGCACCATTTGCCTCAAATTGCAGCCTTCCAAACTGTCTCGGGAAATCTCGACGCGCGTAGACATCCGTGTGGTAGCAATCTCGCCGCGCGCGGTGGCCTTCAACTCCTGCCCTGCGTGGCGCTCTTGTACGATGCTGAAAAGGGTACGAAAGCCAGACACAAAATATTTGTAGAAGGCCGCAGTTATGGCTTCATTCTGGCCATGAGGGCGTGTGACCGCTGGTCGTCGGAAACACAGAAGCTTCTTCGCCTGGCCGCTTGTTACCAGGGCTTGCAAATGCCTCTCGTGCAAGGAATAAGCGATTAGGGTTCTATAAAGAGGAGGAGGAGGATGAAGGAGAATGTAATACAGCGCCCCGAATTGGAATGACGAGCGACGCACTGTTTCTCTGCAGTCTATTCCTTCCTGGGTCTCTGTAATTTGCAAACGCTTTAGGGGCAACATAAAAACCAAAGAAAAAGAAAAACGCGCTTCATGAATTTGAAAACGAAAGCCCGCGAAAGCAATCAACAATGTGCTTTAAGCGTTATTTGTCGTTCAGAGTTGCGTGCAGCGCTCATAAGGCTCGCGTGCACGATATGGCGCGTTCATCGTTGACGACTTCTATAGCATATGTAGCATCCAGTTGCAATATTTAAGCTCCCTGCTCAGTGCACGCATTACAATATTTGTGGTCTCAGAGAGACTTTTCGTAACCGGTTCATGGCAAGCCGGAGTATTTTGGGCATTGACTTTACGAGACCTGATTGTGCAGGATTGTGTGACCTTTGCAGAAGATTGAACACATTAGTGCACGCGATTGCACATGACAATACGTAAACTATCCGTTCGCTGAGCCTGATTCTGTAAACACTGATACGTGCGCGGGTAAAAATTTTTTTTTCAGCAAACGCTTCATGTGCAGTCTCCGAGTGCAATTATAATTGCAATCAGAGAAAGTGCAATTGCAGAGAAAGTTTGTTAATATTAGTTTAAGCTGCTTCTGTTTGGTGTCTTTACCTTTTAACTGCATTTCCTTGAGATCAAAACTCTTATCTTGATACTCCGGGGTAAACGTCACCCTTGGGGAGCCAGCCACTCGCAGCTCTTTGGTTCCGTTCTAGCAGTGACGCCAGTAACTAGTTATTACTAGCCACTGCAGAAACCTGTACGTTTCGATAAACATGCAAGCCTTCGACAGTGTCAAAAAATTGCATTACCCTCACTTTTTTTTTTATTTTTATCGCTCGTTAACGTTACTTCGACGAAACAGTCTTGAAACTATGTTGTGCTTCGACGCCCGCATGGAGCTGGAGCAGGCAGCACGAGCTATTTGCAGGAGCAGGAATATATACTGCTCGGCGAAATTTGTATCGCTCCGCAGTTTCAGCGTTCACCTCCGACTCGCAGAAATGTGTACTGCGCGCCGTATTTGTCTCGTGTCTTTCTGAAGGCTATGCGCAACCAGCTGCTTAAACCCCGCCAAGAATGGGCTATAGGTGCATGGCACACAGACGCGCGCACGGCTCGTATTTCTAGCCACGCAAATACTGCATACGCGTTGTTGTGACCCGCGAATATATGACCGCGTACATACGTCGACGCGTCGATGCTGGCAGAGGGGCCGGGCGACCTATAGCTTCTCGGCAAGTCCCTATATATACGTCCACGATCGTATCCGTTCGCGTTCCTTCATTTTTTTTTTTGTTTTTATTTCGAGTTTCTTGATTTCCTTACAATTTGATGCGAATGCCGGCGATGCGCGTGGCAGCGGTCGAGCCCGGCCGGGGTTCATCGGAAACAAATAAATCGATGGTGCCGCGCGTGCGCTTGGTGTTCGCGACGTCCCCCTGGCCACCCCCTTATTGTATACGCGCCCGCGGGGGGCGGTAGGGTTAGCCGCTGAGCGAGAAAGAAAAGCGCAGCTCACGCACAGCAAACGGAACGCTCTTGGCGTCCGGAGGCAAGATGATGTCTGCTGCGAAAATAGGGAAAGGAGGGGGGTGGAGAGACATATAATATAATATATATATATATATATATATCCTTCGATATGTATGTATACTGTACTGCGCGAGCTCCGTGACACACGCACGCAGTGCTCACTCATCTTCGCAGCTGCGAGAGGAAGACGAATCGTCGACCTTACCCTTCCTCGAACGAGGAGGAAACAAAGGACTCCAGGGCTCGACGGCGCTGTCCCGCAGGGCCACCCGAATGCGCGCCCGAAGCGTCGGTCGACGCGAGTTGCGTGCAACGCCAACAATGCGCGCGCGCGCGTTGTGAACTGTTGTGAACTGCTTAACAGATGAAAAGATCCACCTCACATATCATCCCTCATCAATGCATCATTTGAGCGTTGTGGAAAAGCTGGCGACGTACGGTACTCGTTGCCAACATTGACAAGCGATAATAAACAAATAAATCGATGAAGCTATATCGAAGGCGTGTTCAAGCGGCAATACGACTTCTCCGCCAGCGGACATGGCGCCATTGACGCGTCGGGTGCTTTTTTTTCTTTTAAGGATGTATATTATTGTTACTATCTTCATCATTAATATTATTACCAGGCTCGCAAGCATACAATATGCGATCACAGAGAAAAAGGAGAGGAAAAGCTGCACTGGCAACGGTCACCAGGAGGGGCAGAACGCCTACCTGTTGGAGAGTACGTTTGATTCAAATAATCTTTGTGGGTCACGTTTATTTTCTTTTTGTGTACTTGAGAGCAAGGTGAGGTGGCACCTTGATCTCCCTTCAATGTATTCTTTTTTCTATCGTTCAGTAGGGCAACGTCCAAGCGGCTACCTGCCCTACGGTACTACAGCGTGGCATCTGAGATGACCTTTAAATTTCAAGTCTCCTTACACCATATTTCTTGGTTTTTCCTCTATATTGATATTTAGACGACAGGTGAGGAGGCAGTTGTTGCTTTAAATGTTTCATGCTTTCCAGGCTCGATAACTCGTTTTGAAGGTTCCGCCTGACGTATAATCAACTCTAAGGCCAAAATTTCTACTACAACTGATGTCACGAGCGAAATGACATAATGCCGCCTACGAGATTTGAGCGATATCATTTTTTCCCTGTACATTTGCAGCACTGCTATATAGGGCACTTGGCCTCTGTGAATCAAGTGGGCTACTGTGTCACCTAAGTGTGGAGTAGTCGCTGTGACGTCGCTGTTGGCATTGACGTTGTCGACGCTTTCGACGTTGTTTGAGGCAGCAACCTTATTCTTGGCGCATCCTCTATTGCGGGTACGTGCCATGTGCGAGGCTTATTATCGTCATTGTCATGTACGCCTCCTTTGTGCCGCCGTCGCTGTTTTCACGAGCATGACAACGAATAATTGCACGCCAACACACAGCCATATTGTCAAGAACAATTTCCATGCTTTGCCACATAATGTAATTCTCGTCCACATTGCAGTACTGCTCCTTCTGCATGGCCTCCAAAAATACATTCACAGACGCCACTGCTCTCAGTCTGCGTCTCACGCAGATCCTTGCACTAATTGCCAACAACTGTTCTTGCGCGATAGCTCTGTGCTTAGTAGGCTCCACTCCCAAATGCACATTGCTTCGCTCACACAAGCTGAAATCCCGATGGAGGAGGTTGTGAAGTTCTCTTTCTTCTTCACGTGGGGGAAATAGCGGAGCTGGGGGATGACGAGGTGGTCTAACGCCGACAAAAATTGTCGTTGCGTGTTATCGATGACAACAACGATCGTCGTCAGCGTAACGGAGCGTACGGACGGACGGACGGACAAGGCAAACCTAATGTCTAGCACAATTAACTGCTGTCGCATAAAAAAAAAGACTACGAAAAACAAGTGAATTATAAAGATATACACGATAGCTACTGCGCGCGAGAGAGAACGACACTCGCATACGGCAAGGGAAAACGAGAAAGATAAAACGCACGCACAGTACACGAATTTGCACGAAGTTGACGACACCGGCAGGCAGGCAGAGTTCTTACACGGTAACCGGCAGGTATACGTTGTCACCGCCAAATGCGCACGGTGCTTATATAACACCAGCTCGCACTCAGCAGCTGGTGCATTTACACGAATAGTATCCACGACGACTGTCTCAGACTAGCAGAAGCAGCCTATTCGAAACGAACTGACAGTTTTTTGCTAACCAACATTTGTAGCAGCAGCAGCAGACATCAGAATGGGTACAATGGAACCGCCACCAAAGCGAGAATTATTGAACTAATGTAGCCGAATTAAATCTCTGATTTATTGCTTTTCGGGACACTTCTGCAATCTCGGAATTTGAAATTAGCCAATACGCAAACCATGACTATTTGCCAGAAACTGTGTGCGTACATGTAGCACCCCTTTGACAAAAAAAAAGAAAAAGAAAGACGAGCTCGAAATCAGTGGTGAAGTGCCACTGCTGTTCCCGTCAACATTTTTTCTTCACTGTGAAGAAAAAAATACTCATCTACACAGTCGTACAACGACAAAGTTGAAAGCACATTTCCGAGTTAACAATTAGCTTTTGTAATGATGCGAAATTTACTAAAACTGAGATGAATAAATAAATATGGAACAGCAGTAGGGTGCAGTCAAAGCGGACAAGAAAGACTTTAAAAAAATACGATGATCGAATAAGTGCCGGGGCTTCTTGGTAAAATATTCAGGGGACACCTCCGAGGTGGGGAAAGTTCCTGCCAAGTTGGATGCTTCGCGTTAATTATTTCATCGCCCACAGGAAAGCCTGGGCCGCGTTTTTATTAGGTCGCCCAGCGCGCGCTGCCGCTTGCCTTCGCTGCACCCAATTATGCGCTGAGACGGAGCGCAGTAATGTCGCTCCCCGATATCGAGCAGCGCCGAAACTATTGATGAGGTCGGCGCACGACGGTGCATATATATATCCGCTCAGCCGGCCGCGTGCCTAGCCTGCTAAAGCTGCCAGTCGCCTTACACGAGCCACACTGTTGGTCCTGCAGAAAACGCGCAAGCGCCAACGAGCTCCAAATCACTGTGTTTATTACCATTGGCAGGTCATACCTTTGCCTGTGGAAGGAGGTAAGGAGAAAAAAATACGAGAAAAAAAAGGGAGGGAGGTGGGCGAGGGGAGTAGATCGAAGAGGGGAGCGGAAGGAAACCTGCGCTGCTGATCTAACGGTCTGCGCTATAGACGGTATAGTTGCGGACATAGGGCATCGCATATTACTTGTAGTGGCCTTGAAGATTACATCTATCGGGCTGGACGAAGAATGCGAGGAATTTATTCTAAATTGTGTCTTTTTTTCAAGTTGGACTTGTTGGTTGTTCATCGTTGCAGGACGAACACCGTACGAACATGACAAAAAGACGCACAAAGAAGACTCACACCTGTGCAGCGCTTTGTGTTCGTGACGCTCTTCTTCAACTTCCTGCGCTGCCCTAGCCCTGCAACAATGAATTCTGGCACGTAACCGCCCGAACTTCCACAGTATGTCATGACGGACTAAGCAGCGGAGCGGTACGGGTTTAACTTTGCGCGGTGTGACGAGCGTCTTATTTTTCTTGCTTCTTTTTTTCTTTTTTCATATCTCCATCACCAGAGTGCGCGGCCGCCGCGGCCTGCAAGGAGTCGAACGCGTCACCTCGTGCTGAGCAGCACAACGCCACGGCCATCGCGGCGAGAATATGAGCTGCAGAACAAGGCTCGTTGGGGATGGCTAAAGTTCGCGCCTATTCGTTTGCGAACAACCGGCGTGGAATTGATAAATTGGGGCGTCCGTAATGAACCTTCCGCACCGCTGGTCGCATCACCGATTGCGCACGCGTGAAGTAAAACTCAAAATCTGTTCGTTATTTTTTCGTTGCTTGGTGATACCACATAGCTCGATGCCCGTTGCTCTGACAGACTTAGTTTAACGCTATACCCTGGCGTTCTTTTTTTAAGCAAAGCTTTCTTTGCCTTTTGCTTCGACTTTCTCACTGCTGCTGCTGCTGCTGTGGCTGCTGCTGTCGGCACACCGCACCGGGGGGTGGTTCACAGCGTGTATGTACATGAAATGAGCGCGGAAGAGAAGAAAAGAGACGCGAGGAGCTCGTTTGGATCGCACCGCGTCGAATGTGCACAATACCCTCTGGAGCTCCCGGGTCATCGCCAGTTTGCCTCTTGACAGCTGTGATTATCCGTAAGCATCCGTTACGGATAATTATTTGTAACTCCCCGCAAGCGCTTACCTTTCTACGAAGTGAAAGTCCAGAGGGAAGCTAGTTAGAAGGGAAGAGAGGAGGGGGAGAGGAAGCAGAGAATGGGTAGAAGCGACGCAGTCGCCAAACGAGTGAACAGCGTTGCCACTCTTCGCTCGCAGTTCCCATACAAATACAAGGGAAGGGGGGGGGGGGGGGGGCGGAGGGGATAGGGAAAAGTTGACCTGAGAAGGCAAGGAAACGCTGGATAAACTTCAGTTCAAGGTGCGGTACGGTGCGTTTCTGTTATTTCTAAAAATAAAACCATGCAAATATGTCTAGCGGACAATTAACTTACGCAGGGCGTGCAGAAGCAGAGCCGCATTAATTAAAGCGCACCGCAGGGTCCAGGCGACACAACGGAAGCGGTCGCACGTCAAATAAACTTTTCTGTGCCCGCCGCGATAGTTTTGCGGCTATGCCATGGCTCGAGGTCGCAGATTTGACGGAGGCAGTCGCATTTTGGCGGGGGCGAAATAAAACACGCTCGCGCACTTTGATTTAGGGAAACGATTAAGAACACCACGGTGCCAAAATGAATCCCAAGTGCGCCACTACGGCTTGCCTCATAATCCGATTATGGTTTTCGCACGTTCAGCTCCATAATCCAAATGAAGTTTAATGCTTCTGCCACGATGCGACGTGCCATGTGAGGCAATGCATATGCTCAACCCTCTCAGAGGTTATAAAATATGGCGCACAACAACGCCTCAAGCAAACATTTCTCCCTGTGCGTTCTGTATACTACGCACACAAACAGCAGTGGTGCACGCAAGGTAACGTTTAACATCAACTCACCACTCTCGTGTTAGCCTAAACGATGAACAAATTAAGCTTTAGCCGTCAGCATCACCGCTAATTATCGTCAATCGAAGCATTCAGCACGGAACGCTTCGCTTACATCGATTCCCTCAGTGCGTGGGATCTGCATAATTTTTTTTACTAATTTAGCACATTTATTGCAAAGTACGAATTAAAGCCAGTGATCGGACAATTCACGTCCGCCGGATAACTTGTTTGAATGGCGTTTCTTTTTTCTTGATAATCATCATAATTGCGAACTTGCCTCCACCGCTATGCATTCATCTTTCTATGCTATCAGCATCCCTCATATCACGCCTGTACGCACATCGCTGCATGGTAGCAGGCTAGATTACGTTAGCTCGATCGTTCCGATCTCTCTGCCTTCCTTCAAATGAACTCTCGCTCAAATACACTTGGAACTAAATTTGAAGATAGCACCGCTTTTGAGATAAGCGATGTCACAGTTGCGGCAAAAAAAAAGAAAGTTCACCGATGGTTGCGACCCTCCCTAATGAGAAATTTGAGCGCAGCTTTAGACGCGTTTTCATTTCGCGTGTCAGTATTTTTGTATCGCTATTACGTTTATATTACGGTTTATATTAGGAAGAGAACGCTGCGACTAGCGCGCTTTCTTTGCAGTCGCGCCAGACTTCGCTACGTTTGCAACGTGCCGCACGAGACAAATATAGCGCGAAATGAAAACACGTATAGAGCTGGGCTCAAAATTTGCATTAGGGAGTGTCGATCGTAACCGTCGGTGAAGTTTTTTTTTTTTTTAACCAAACGCCTTATTATGCATCGAAGCTCGCAAATTTGGGGATTTGGGAACACCAATGCATTTCGTCGCAAATTTAACGTTGGGAACGCATATCTCGAAATAGGTGTTATCCGCAGAATCCGTTCCAAGTAGATGTGACTTGCCAACTCACCGGATACAATTCGCATATTGAAATATGTGCCGCGATGTAATATGTTAGAAGGTTAATTAGCGAAGGTTTGTTAATTAGGCAACAGTTCGTTTCAATTTTTCGTGAAAATAATGCCCGCCTCTTAGAGTAATCCACCTCAAGAATTAGGATGGTGCTACATATCACGGGCAAATTTTAAAAATGCTTCTTACATAAAAAAAAAAATAAACGATAGATATGACAATCGCCGCATGCCCAATGTACGGTTTACTGCCGAAGGATCGATATTTCCGGGCCCCATAAGGATCTGTCGCTGCAATGAATGTCTAATGCATGAAAACAGCATCGCTAAGCTACGTGAGGTCACAAGTATATAGGTTCAATTTTCACAGTTTTCACAATTTTCATGGACATGCGAGACATCGCGTGTACCCCAATATTTTCGGGCCACCGCTTGATGCAAACTGTTCTGGCAAATTACTTCGCGCCGCGACTTCCGCGTCCATCTATGCACAGCCACGAACGCGCGTGGAGTCGGTCGTCACCGAAGAGACCCTTAGTTTTCTCAAAGCGGCGGTGATTGCAGCACTTTCAGCAGTTGTTGACTGAGCTAAGACGTCGTTATTCTCACGGACTCAGTGTCAGCGCCACAATGTTTGCATCGTGGCTTGCTTCGAGAGAGGTTTACTAGGCAATCTCTGGCGCTCCTTAAAGACGTACCTTAGAAGCATAGGATAGTCAAAGTGAAATTACAGTGGATTCCATCACATGCTGGCATTAGCGGTAATGAGAAAACTGGCACTCTTGTGCGCGAATCGCCATAACGTGCCCTAAAACTGAGAGCTCCCAAGAATTTGCCAGAAAATTAAGGACGCACTCCGCAATCATTTTCGGGGCGCTCCGCAAAACTCCACATCAAGCACGTGTGGTTCAAGGACTTGCTCGCTAGGACGCTACCCTGCTGTGTCGCATTAGAACCAACTCCGCTTACACCTGCAGGCTTGCTTGTTCAAGACTGGACGATCGGCTTCCCGGCTTTGTGCTTTATGTGGAGAGATCGGCCACCCCAGTGTGACGAGGAAAGAAAGGCGTTGCTTCAAAGACTGCAAAAGAAAGGCCTTGCATACGCGAGCTATTAAGATGTATAGTTCGCTGAAGGGCCCGCATTAATCAAGAAGATGATGATGATTTGGGATTTTCATGGCGCAGCAGCCGTGCAGGATATGATGCGCCAACTAATCAAGAGGAGAGTGCTACGACTGTTGCTTGCCTGTCATCGCGAGACACGGAGTTGGGGAAAGTCCGGTGACACACCCTTGCTAAAGATTTATGAGATGCTCAGGCGGAACAATTGCCGACTAAGCATGACAAGGCTAACTCCGTCTGCTTGCTACACGACCACCGCCTTAACCACACACACCGTCAGTCGTCATACTGTCGTCACTTTTTTTTGGATGTCAAATATAACAATATATTCGTCGCATCTTTGGTATCTCGACGACTGTATATTTCCGAGAGGCTTGCAAAGAACGTAAGAAAAGTAGGAAATAAAACTAAAAGTCAAACTTTGAAAACAAGCAATGCACGCTTCGTGTCGCGTACGGTGTAGTCTAAACGGCAGAGTTTCATTTCTTGGGTATCGATTTATATAGCATTGAAATCAGTGTTATTACTTTGATGTGATTAGTGCCTTCATTTCGGGAACTTTAAAGATTATTACTATGCTTTCACGCAAAGCGACGTGCCATGGAAATTTAAATGTTCCTTGAGTCAAAATGTACGCCACTAACGTGTTCACGAAAAAATAAACTCGAAGTAACAAAGTGAAAAATTGGAATAATAAGCTCTGTATGATTCAAAACGCAAGCGCGTGACATCGGGCGCGCTGTTACATATTGAATTCAAGAAATAAAATTAATTAGCCGCACACACAGCCAGCAAAATCAAAATGTTATGCAGATATCGCACAGGGACATCAGGAGAGGTATTCTGTAAGAGTCCGCCTAGTGGACTTGTCCGTTTCGTCTGAAGTGCTTAAAAAAATTTAATTATGGGGTTTTACGCGCCAAAACCACTTTCTGATTATGAGGCACGCCGCAGGGGAGGACTCCGGAAATTTCGACCACCTCGGGTTCTTTAGCCTGCACCTAAATCTAAGTACACGGGTGTTTTCGCATTTCGCCCCCATCGAAATGCGGCCGGCGAGGCAGGGATTCGATCCCGCGACCTTGTGCTCAGCAGCCTAACACGATAGCTACTGAGCAACAACGGCGGGTGTCTGAAGTGCTGATTGGCTGTGGAGCGCGGCTCCTGCTAAAGCGCACCACAGCCCAGCCAATCAGCACTTCAACAGCAGGCGAAATGGACAAGTGCACTAGGTGGACTCTTACAGAATACCTCCCCAGGTTTGACACTGTTGTTTCGTTGTGGTTACCGTTCTGCTTACTATATATAGGCAAATCAGTGCAAATGAGACCTTGCTCATTTGAGTCCACATGTGCAATTATGTAAGTTAGACATTTGAAATGATGCGGTCGTTCGTGTGTGTGTGTGTTTTTTTCTTTAAACACGCCTACTAAAGTAGGTGTTCACAACATGGCGTAGGTGCCGTAACATGGTGTGCTATAGTTGGCGTAAACGCCTTTTACTAGTTGTTAATTTAGCGGCAGGATATAGCGATTAGCTCGCACGTTCTCGCCGGAGATTAAACGTGTCCATGTGGCGGCTGCCTTGGACACGTGCGGTATAAGCAGTCGTCGACAACGTAATGCCCAGAGGAAGCACGATTAAATGTTTCCACTTGAACTTCGCAACATGGCGGATTCGACAGCACGTATAGTTAAAATCATTATGCAACGCAGGAACATGCGACTATAGACTTCAAGAGATACCGTTCAATGCGGCGAAGACAACAAGTCCAGCTCTACACTCTCTCTCTCGAAAAAAAAGACAGACAGAAAGAAAGAAAACACGAAAAGAAAGCCAGAGGCAACTTCTGAAGACGAGTTTCTTAATTCTTCGTCTTTTTTTTTTTTTTTTCTATACGCACAGCGCCGTTGCCAACACGCGTGACACAAAGTTTCGAGGGCGTTCCTCTGCCTCAGATCCCCGCTCGAATCGTGTACAGAGTGCGCCAAATGTCCTCCCCCTCCCTCGAACGAGCAGCCTTATCGCAAGGCATAAACAAGCGGAAGTGACAAGCGCGGAAGACACAGTGAGCGCCATTCTTTCTGCGCGAACACGCAGACAACCCAGGACAACCGCCGCAGACACATCTCTGGAGTGGAGCAGACGACGTCGACGGGCCTGCGATATGCGAGTGGCGTAAAGCGATTCGTCTGCGTCGTTCCCCTGCTACGCTTGTTTCACCTCCTTTCTCTATCTCTCTATCTCTTTCTTTTTTCTCATCCACCCTTGACAGCCGAGAAGAATACGCGTATATATTTATATACCACACCGGGCGTGTTAGAACACCGCAGACGCATTCTCGCCTCCGCGCTGCAGGTCGTAAAGAAACGCGTGCGAAACTGCCGGCAGTCGGCGCACGCACCTGGACACACGCCCATAGCCACCGAGCGAGAACGAAATTCGTACGAAACAAAAGAAACCGCGGCGAACGGACGACGTTTCTCTCGAGGCATGGGAGTGCCTGGAAGTTTCCCCGCGGACGTTTAGAATCACATAAACAGAGCACGGATGCCGTATTGAGATGGTCGTGTATAGGGCAGAGCATCTTCAGCGGTCCCCCGCCTACTTCCTATAGCCGCATTTCTTTTCCTTAATATTTTTTTTCGCCTGCTATCTCACTTCCTCGCATGGGCACCGCTCGCGTGCTAGGTTGCTCCGCTGTATCAGCCTCAACCGAGGAACGCGGGATTTCACAAGCCCGCCAGAATTTATGAGGTTTACACAAAGGGTAGCAGATGTCACGAAATAGCAAGTGCGACGACCGCGTAGGTTAGACCACACACACACACACACACATACAGAAATTATGTATATATATATATATATATATATATATATATATATATATATATATATATATATATATATATATATATATATATATATATATATATATATATATATATATATATATATATATATATATATATATATATATATATATTCTTTTTTGTTTGTTTGATTGTTTGCTCGTGCTTTTACCTCGCCATGTTTTTGCTATACCACATAAAGGGGGTGAGAAACGCTATTCGTTTCCTCGTGGACCGGCGCATTAGGAGCGGTTTTTTGCGTGCCTTATCCTCGTGGCGATCGGAAGGAATCGCGCTTGTTTCACTATTCCACAACATGCTGAAAGATTGATTACTGTTTTTCTTGTGTTCTGGCGTTTTCTAAAAAAAAAAAAAAAAAAAAAGTCTGACTCAAAGCTTCACTGTGGGCGAAAACACGCGTCCGCTCTAATTTTCTTATAGAACAGGGAAAGTTACGTAATTTTCGGCCATTGTTTTATAGGGAAGCATTTGCTGCCGCATAAGAGGCACATTGTGATAGATAGGTTCCTTTATCGCGTTTCTTCGGACCTCCACAAAGAATAAGAAGAAAATTTCGAATACGACAATGCGCTTCGAACCAGGTTCCCGCATAACTGTATATAGCCCGATGCTCGACCCAATAAATTATAGACATATATTTTTTTTGCCGGTTTTGATTGATAAAACAAAACAGAGTACACTGGTTAAAAGGAGTCTGCCTATTTTAGGACGACACAACAGGATTACAATTTCTTCAACGATACCACTGTCCACTGTCTCCGTTGTGTTGTTATGGCAGCATTCGGTATAAGAAAAAAGAGGACACATTTTAATTATTTGTTTTTTCTTAGGGGGGGGGGGGGGGACTGAATATAAACCCTCAAAGACAAACAATTTCTAAATGACGTAAAGAAAGAGTTGGGTAAGACAGCGTGCCTACAACCATGCGACTTAGTTGGTGGAGAGTGGAAGGCAATCAAACAGTGCGTTAAGATGTAAGCGATAGAAACGCGTAGTATATTAAGAAAAAAAGAAAAGCAAGCGCGCAGCGATACCATAAAATAAAGAACTGCGCGAAGAATGGGAGCCCTTAATTGGCACTGCAAATGCCATACCCGCAGCGTATTCGAATAAAATCTGCGTGGTGAAGAGGCACCTCGAGAAAACTGACGTTGAAAACTACGGAGCGCGGCTCGATGCTGATACCGAAGTCAGAAAAAACTGTGGGCGCGCTAAACCCTGTGCAAGCGTGTATTTTCGGAAAAAAGCGCGCCATGCCAGAAGTAAATTTTCCTGGTAATGCCCGAAGGCCAGTTTAGACACGCTGAGACCATTATCACACGATTAACTGTCGATTTTTTTTTTTTGGTACACAGTTGTTTAGTAACATAGCTGGCAAGAACTATGATAATCAGCTTTTTTTTAAGAGAAATGTCGAAGCTTCATGAAGATGTTGAAGCACACGTTGAGCACGCAATAACGGTGCATAAAATTGAAAATGCCGCAGAAGGTATTGAACAACCAGACGTATGCATATACTTTCCTAGTGCGAACTGGAATCGGGGCTTTCGTGGCGATTTTGTGTGTAGAAAAAAAAAAGGCAGGAAAACGCGCGCATGTGCAGGTTTTTCGTTACTCCACACAGGCAGGAGTGGAACGCTAGAATATACTGAACTTAACGTTACAGCGCGAACACCTAAGACGATCCACAAAAAGAAAGACACGACACACACTGGCGCTGCCAGTGTGTGTCGTGTTACAGTTACAGTGCGTTACAGTTATAGGGTGTGTAACTGCCACCTTACCACTGTAATTCACGTGCGGAACGTTGCATAGCAACAAGTTGCCGATAAAATCAACAGTGCGTCAATTTCCCCCATCATGCGGTCGTGGCAGCTGGCGATGCGAAATTCTGCCTTCTCTGGGATAGGCCCAGGGTATAACGGAACAGGTTGTAACGTTTCTTCACTGGAGTGGAATAAATGTGTCGTCATGCCGTCGATGTCATACAGTCACCTTAGTCGTTTTGATGGTGTCGCCTAGCACACTCCCTATCGATCTACTACGATCTACCCAATTTCGACAGCAAAGTTTTCTTTGCCTACCTTCCCGGGCGTAGCGTTTCTCCTGCTGGGTGGGCCGGTTGGGATCTCGGCGGATATATATATATATATGTATGTGTGTGTGTGTGTGTGTGTATAGCGCATTACATTCAACGGATTCTTCGATTCACTCGATTTTCTTTAACTTAGCCACTCGATAATTGCCACTGGGTGTGAGTCCATTCTAATGGTCAATCCTCCAGAATGGGTATGTGCCACTGTAACACAAGAGGCGCAGAATCCTTAAATGTAGCTATATATCTGCGTCGTACGTCTCTGTACATGCATCTCTCACCACCATTATTAATTCCCACAACAAGCATCATCTTCCTAACATCACTGCGTCAACGTCTCACACTGTGCATCCGCCTGGTTTGGTGTTTGCATTTCGACATAGCATGTTAGCTTTGTTGTGCACAAGCATGGAAAATGCATGAGATTAACACAACCATTACGGTGAATGACCATACGTATTATATGAGGTTGCACGCTGTATAGGATGAAAGCAAACACTATTGTAAGCACCGTTAATTCGCTTTACATATGTTCCAACGTGGATGCTGGATCTTTATATTTTGTTTTCTTCTCGCTTTTCTTTATAAAGTGTTTCATTTAATAAATTCATTCTACGTAATGTCCCTTGTCTATGTGTTTGTAGAACACCTTTCCTTAGTTCTTGGTTTTCGGGCGCTTATTTGAAGATAACCGGTAGTTTCAATGAATCTCAGTGAACATGCATTGCGCCTTAAAACTGCAACAGCCCTTTCTAAAATTCATGGTTTTTGATCCTGATGATAAGGTGCGCGTCGCATGTCCACCCAGCAGTGAACGACATTGTCTGGAATTACACTGAAATGAAATATTTCATTTTCTATTTAACAACGCTTAGACTAGGCGGAATTATGAAAAATTAAGAGTAGGCTGACAAAAGAGGTGCAGTATTAGTAAGGAGTAATAGACGCTACTCATTAGTAGTAATTAGCAGTAACGTGCATTAGACGCTTCGGCTTCCGCGTACGGAAGCCGAAACGACTGATATGTCGTAAAACCATTGATTTTATTAGGCGGAAGTATATGAAAGTAATATCATTAGCTTGAAAGGTTGTTAGTGTTCGACCACATCGTCTGGGAGTCTATAAAGTGCTTGTATCATTCATTTTTTTTTTTTTTTTGACATGAAGAGTCTTTCAGTTCGGTCTGCATAAGGTGTCGCTTGCTAAAACTGCATGTAAGGAAAATATGTAATACTATTATCGCTTATATATTTGCAACCGCACTACCCCCACGCGCCTTAACTTGGTAACGTTGTGTGGAGCAAAGAAGCAATCGCTCGATCATGCATCATGGGTTGCGTGCACAGATGACGCCGCTGTCGCGCAACGCATGGTGCAATAGGAGCTAAACTTATCTCTCGCTCGGCGTTCAGAGAGGCATAGCTGAGCTGTACGTTTGTCGATACGAGCGGGAGCGGTCGCACCTGAGAGAGAGCTCGCTCTCACTTATAATCCATGAAAGTAAACTCTGTGCTCATCAGGAGTTCTAAGGCTTACAAGTGTGCGCGGTATCTTTTGCAGAAATCTGACGGTTGCGCGGCTATGACGCGCCCCGCGTTCGACACGTAGGCTCCAGAAATAGCGCCAACAGACTCGGGCAGCAAGACAGAGGGATGCCATTTCCCGCCCATAACCTTTGACCACGGCGGGCCCACTGCGAATAGAGAGCTAGCACGATTGCAAGGTTAGACAGTAGGACCCCAACCATAGCCGTATCATGAGGAAAGCATCTAATCTTTGCAGTCCATAAATAAATGTCACGTGTGTATTTGGTTACATTTCTTCTCTACTCTAGGGCCCACATACCCTAAGCAGCACGCATAAGACGTTTCACGGGCCACTCTGCAACTGCGTCTCCGATACAGCCTAGAACGACAGAAAGCTGAGCTAGTTGGTAAGGATTTCTTGTGTCCTGTCTGCATGCCTCACCTTTTGCCATAATGATACAGCCTACTAGATTTTTTTTTGTCAGTGACCGTTACAGAGAGTTAGTAACCGGCAGAAATATAGCGTACAGACCAAAATTGGTAACTGCGGTTGGTAAATATATATATATCCGGCACAACCCATCTCACGATTACTGTCGACGCTAATGCGCTTAGTATTCAAGTAGTGTAGCGAAGCACCGTATTGTCACCGGTTAGCCAAATTTTGTTGAAGCGTGTCGCTAAAGTTAGACAAAAAGGTCGCTAAATTTCCGATAAATTTCGATACAAAGTCGCGAAAATTCTCGCTACTACTTTTCAGTGAATTCTATTTACGTAGGCGTTTTGGAACGCTATAGTATAAGCTAACGAGGCGTAGAGGTTAGTCTAATGTCCACGCGGGTGACGAATAAACAGTAAATTTTCCAGAAGGGTGCAGTGGGTTTTTGCTTTACTAATGTATACTTACTTGATAACAGATATGCTGACAGCAGAAATTCTGCGTTTACCTTCAGATTGGGACGTTAGAAATGCAACGTGATTCAAAAGAGCACGAGTAATCTGACTTTCCTATAGAACGAAGAGGCGTTTAGGGAAGATACAGATGTGATGGCAAACGCCACTTTATCATGGTCACATAGCCCACGCGTCGTAAGAACAGCCAATTTCGGCCGCTTACATGTAGCGTTTGAATAACAAAGTGTATTCTAGACGGCTATTTTCGAAGTAACTTTAATAACTTCGAAGTCGCTAAAATGTCGCAAACTGTTCTGTCACGTCACTAAAGGAAAGTCGGTGGCCGCTAAATAAAACAACTTGTCGCTAAACCGACGAGAAAGTCCAATCTAGCGAGAAAATCGCTAAAATGGATTGCCGCCACCGAAACACGTAATGTACGAGCCGTGTACTGCAGCCGCGCTTCTATCACGCTTCCCTGTGGAGAAGCTGCGTCACCTAGTGGTGCCGCCGCAAAACCCGCGAGTGGCCCCGAGATTAGTGGCGCACGGGTGCTAGCTCACGCGGAAAATTTCCCTCGCTACCCGCGGACATTCTTAGCGCAGCACTAAAGCGTCCAGCTGCTGTGATTGGTGAACCCGCGCGACGCGGAGTCGATTCCGCCCAGCACCGGAGAAATATTTAAAGATTTATTTGAATTGCAGGTGTTTCGCTCCCACAGATGGTTTGAAAGAGGCGAGATACAAACAATATCGCAAAGTGGGCGCAGTTCTCCGAAGAAGGCTAATCGCATTAACAGGGTATATCAATTTGTATTTTGTCTGTGGCAGGTATTTATGCGTTTTCCGTTAGCGAGGGATAAAAGCCACGGCAGTCCAGGAAGAGTGCCTGAAACGTCATCCTAGGTTCCAACGTCATTTGTCATTCGTTGGGGTTTAGAACATGCACAAAAGTATCCCAAAGTAACAGAATCGAAAGGAAAAATCAGGGCAGAAGCATAACCCTCACGATAACGCAGTTTTGATGACGCCGTTGGGTCCGGAGCGTTAATCGCGGTGAAATTAACTCCTAGGCCTAAAAAAAAAAAAAGATTGAACGGAAGCAAAAGAACGTAGCCAATACGAGCAACGAAAATAAAAAGGAAACGAAAAAAAGAAAAACGAACGAGTGAACGGCGGAGTGGCAAGCGACGCGTAATGACCGCCGTTCTGTGAAGCTCTGCAACCGCCCATATTACTAATGTGAAAAAACCGCTAAGCGTTCCGCGGGCTCATCTTTCCCGCTGTCGCCGTGCTGCATACGCCGACGCTCCAGCGCGAAGCACTCACGTGCCGTGGGTGGGAACGCAGATGGTCGCGAAGGGCGACAAGGGTGGAGGCGGCCGGGCGTGTTTGCCTTTGCGGCTCACGATTCACGGTGCACCTGCAGGTTTTTGCGGTGCGTTGCGTTGCGCGCGAGTGCCTCCATGTGTGGGCGCGTTTGTGTTAGTGCGCGTTTGCGTGCACGCATGTACGCACGCAACCGTGAGCAAAAGCGTAGGAACCAGGGATTGCGCCACGTAGCTGACATTCTGCTCTGGAACTTGAAATTGAGGATTGCACTCTAAACGCGGCATTCTTAACTTTCCAGTGCACACATGAATCTCAGCTTATGAGCGTTAATTACGACGAAATTCAGTTTTTTTTTTTTTCTGCGACCCTGTCGTCCGCATACTTTTGTTGCTCACCGGGTGTGCGTGTCGCTCCATTCGCACGCGGTATCAAAGCAAGGCCAAAAAAGCTCCGAATCATGGCGCGTGCTCGCATCTGCTACGTCGTATACAGCGCTCTCGACACTGACCCTTCCGTCCCGCGCTCCCTTTAGTCCCGTGGAGTCTCGCGGACGCTGGAGCTGGAGCATTTTCTCGCCGACCATTCTGGCGGCGCGCTGGGCGCGTAATTGACGAGCTTAGCTCGAGCGGAGCGCGCTGCGGAGATTTCACGCTTTCGTTGAGCGCTTAACGGGAAAAGCGCGGGCTAAGCGCAGCCATTGCGGGTGAGGAACGACAAAGGGCTTCCACGGACGGGACGCCGTTGCGCGTGCCACGAAGGCCATTTCTGGAGGCTAACGAGGCTTGCTCGCATTCCTCTGTTCTCCTCTCCTGGTTTAGCACACCGCGCGCGCGCAGCCGTACGTTCTGGCGTGGCTGAACAAATCGTCAAAGCGCCAGGGCGCTAGGCCAAAACGATCCGCTGCAGTCTGTTGCCGCTCGTGGGGTTGGGGCGTCTGCTTCGTGACGCTACGGCACGGCCCTACACGTCCCCTATTTCGCGAAACGGAGGCAATGGGATGACGAGGGGAGAGGTACCGGCATTCCTGTTCTTTTTATTTTCTTCCTTACCTTTTTTTTTGCGATATAATACCGTCCCTCGGGAACATCCTAAACGAGAAAGATCGAGAACAGCGTTGTGAGCTGTGGCACCAGTAGGGGTACCGAAAGGCTCAGCAAGATCCCTTCCCCGCAGGCGTAACTAGCCATTAGAGTGCTGCTGGCGGCCCACGAATGGCTATCGGCTGCGAGGAATTCTACAACTTCCCAAATGCCCGTTATGGACTCTAGAAATTATATGAATCTTAATTTTTTAGAACATCTGTTTGCTTATGCTTTGTGCATAACAGTGAGAAACCTCTCCACAACAACTAATTTATAACATAATATAGAACAGAGAACATTCCAAAGGAACAACGTCAGTCGGTCGGACAAGGATGTCGCTTTGATTGAGGACCTAACCGAACAAAAGGAAAATTATTAACTAAATAAACGGAAAGGTAAGCACTACACCCGGCAAGGAAATACTCAGGAGCGGGAGGCACGTTCAACTCAAACTTCTCCAAAGATACTTTTGCTCTTAGTGACAATACATGTTGTTCTGCTTTATTTAAGTATTCCCTGATGCGAGAACTCATACATCATTTTTTATCTGATATTATTAACCAAGTGGAAAGGGTAGACATCGCCAGCAAGTGGCGACAACGCCTCTATTGTCGTCTCAATTGAAAACAAACGTAAGCGCGTTGCTTCCAGGCTTCTCATCACGATATGCAGTTAGCTCTCATTAGATAGGTCACAATTAGGTACAAGTAATTGCACGTATTTGCACAGCCCATTACGTTAATCTATAACAATACACTGGGTAATCTATTTAATCAAACTGTCTTTTTTTTGCAATAAAATTTCACCAATGCAATTATGCTTCCTGAATTATTCGTTCTTTCAGCAAGGCGGACATTATACGGTCGATTGTCCACCGCAGTTTGTTCGTTAATTAACTAATATTAGTTAATTTACTCTTTTAAGTGCTGCTTATAACGCCAAATTGCAATGATAGTATTGGAGTATTGCAAGAGGCAAAAAAAAAAGAACAATTTGCGCGATTTTAATAGCTCAAGCCATTGTTAAGCTATTCGTCGACGAAAATTTCCCTATTCCCGCCTCGATACCGAAACTGGGTGCAAGAAGACGGCCGGAAGAACTGCTCACTTGATGCTGCCCGCCTCATTTGGTTTCTTTACGTCGACGTGTTGACCGCCTTGCCTCTCATCACTTTAATCTCCCGAAGATCACGTCTCGGCGACCTACCATCGTTAGTAGTACAAACGCGCGACTGCTGATTGGACGCCTCAGCAGATGATCGCAGCAAGATAACGACACTAACGTGGGCAGTGCTCCCGGCGCTGTTTGAGTGTCATGTTTCGGTACTGGAGAGACAAAAGGCGAATTTTCGTAGACGAAATATCTCAACAACGAATGCGTTTCATAAAATCTTGTAATGCTTGTGACTCAAGATCCTGCGGCGTCCTCCTCCAATACTACCATGGCAATGCTGCCGTTAAAACCACTAATATAAAAAAGTTAATTGACGAATCTTTGTTCATTAGCGAACTGACTACTACGACTACACGACCTTCTAGTGTTCGGCGTGCTGAAAGAACGAGTAGCAATAAAAAGGAAGCATATTCACATCGGTTATATCTTATTAAAAAAGAAATATCAGTTTCCATTAAAACAGATGACCCGGTATGTGCTGGTGGGGCTGTATCGTATTTGCTGCTCCCCATCGGAGGAAATTGCAAGCCTTATTACGCAAACGGTACATCGACTCAAATGATGTCGAGATATAAAGGTGCCATTTGCATGTCTCTGTCAAACGTGGCTGCTTGATACCTATAGAGTAACCGATGATGGCTCGGCCGATGATAGTGAAGTGCAGAGCAGCCGTCTTCAACCACCTACTTTTATTTTTTCGTCAAGTTTAGACAATATAGTTGTGGTATATGGCAGACAAAAAAACAAGGGGCCGAATTACTGTTCGCAAGCGCTCTTTTCCACTGGGCGGCCGCCTTCCGCAGTAATATGTCTAGAATGAGGACTGCCTGGAATTTTCTCTTACGAGCAATTCCAGCCTAAGAGCACTTTATGAATATATGGGCCGAGACGAGCAGGACAATTAAGGAGAGCAGAACGGCCCGTGAACTAAACAGCGCAAGGATGTACGGCGGTAGTACAGTGGCTATAACATGGTTACGCGTAGAGTATACGGGGTCGCTAGTTCGAATTCCTCCAGCGGCGGCCGTATTTAGACGGATGGCGTAATGCGAAATCGCCCGTGTACCATGCTTAGAGTGCACGTTAAAAGAAAGAACATCGGGTGGTCAAAATTAATCCGGATCCCTCCGCTACGGCGTCCCTCATGACTCACCCCGCAGTTTTGGGACGTTAAGCCCGACAATTTAATTTTAGACAGCGAATCTCTGGAGTACATCTTGATCGAGTGCCCAGCTTACAGAGACGAGCGACATCGATATAAAATGAGCATGGAAAAGCTCGACCAAGGCCCCTTGACATTGACACGGATGCTGGGTCCCTGGCCTTGCCTCTCAAGACAGCACAAAGCCCCGGACTTCTTTTTATACACGAGTCAATTGGCTTGATCTCTAAACTATGACTCACGCACGTCGTCTCATCAAGACTGATCTTTTCTTTTTTTTTGCATTAACCCTCGAGTTTAAAAGGATTACCTTCCTTGATCGCATCGGACACTTACTTTACCGCCGGTAACATCACAAGACCTGTACTTTTTTGTGTCTTCTGTCCGCTTTCTTCTAGAGCATTTGTTCTCCTTCGTCCCATTCTCTGCAGATAAGCATGTAATAGAAAATACGCTGGCTAATCACTGTTTTTTCAATAAAGAGCTCTCTCTCTCTCTCTCTCTCTCTGACTCTACACCCCGCAGAATCCGTCTTGCCTCCCAATGTGGAAGGCGCGTGCCTTCCTTCAATACGGGCTTTCATCGCGGAGGCCGACATCGGTGCGCATGAAACGGGAATAACGAAAGCGAGGCATCGTTACACGCGGAGCTGTGATTGCCCGTGTAGGTATATCCCTGTCTTTGCATTTGTGTACGTGCCCTGAAATACAAGTTTTTCTCGTGTTTATAGCTTGAGAAGGCGACTGGCACGTTTAGAGGGACAGAAAGATTATTGCGGCGCTATTTTAATGCACTTCATACTTTATGACTTTTTTTTTTTTTCGGATACAGCAGCCGTTTATTCAAGGGTCATCGTTTGCTTTCCCGCCTGATGGCCGCTATCAAGGTCTCGTATGCGCACTCGCGATCTCGCGTATCGATGCGCTTTTCTTTTTTTTTTCTTCTTCTTTTGTATGCCACAGAACTCTCTCTGTTTGGCTCGAGCAACCAGTTGCTTAGAGAGATTACATCGAATACGCTCTGCATCCGAAATTCACCTTTGGCTCAAGCCATCAGACCACTATCTAACTCTTCCATTCTTTTTTACTCTTTTTTTTTTCCTCAAGAGCCCCACAAGTTCGACGAGCTGGCGTTCTCAAGGCTGCGGTTATCGTGACAAGAGCATGAAGAATGACCATCATTTTGCCCCTGATACAGATTTGCATTTGCTGCCCCTACCAGCGCGTTATCACATATAGCAGAGTCGCTTGTAGGAACAGTGATGGCGAGTCCGATTGCCGTCGCTGTGAAGGGACTTTGAGAATTAGAGGTATACGGCATCGAACAGCGATCATACGTAACCCCAAGACAGTCAGGATAGGAATGTCGCTGGCGCTAAATACATCTTCAGTTGACGCTCACGTTTCCAGATGACCCGTATATAGCACGCATGAGGTTAATAGCAAAGGGACCAACCGTTGAACGAAGACCTACAGAAAGCTGGCTACCGACGCGACGAAAACACATTTCCCGCTCTACGCCTTCATGGGTTGCAGTTGACGAGGGCAAAAAAAAAAAAAAAAAAAGTCCGAAGTTGCCATCTGGTACGGTACCCCTAAAGGCAGCTGTGCGCTTCATTAGAATATGTTCGACGACAGGGCATTCATCGAAGAGAGATATTCCGACCCTGGGTCGATGCAATGTAAGAGTTCCTTTATCTCGACTTTATTGCTTCATTATCATCTAGCGTTCACGTCCAGCCGATCCCGTTGATAAACGCAGGCCGAGCGCCACTCGGACCATTGATGAAGCGCGAAAAGGAAAATCATTGGAATAGAATCGTTACATTATACCAGCATGTGCAACAAAAAACTGTACATTGAATGCCGTTTTTTTTTTGTTCTTTAAGCGATTGAACCCGCTTTAAAGGGACGCTGAAGTGAGGTAATAAATAACTTAAGCACTGGGAGAGTGTGCTCTCCAGCGGCAACCCATGCCTCCAACGGGGGCTGGTACACCATGCCCGAGGAGCAGCCACGATCAGTGGTGCCCTGGAATAGGGGCGCCAAGCCTGCAAGACGGGAGTCACCATCGACAAGAAGATGGAAGCACTCGGTCTGACCGCTGAATGACTCCTTAAATTAGAGCAATAAAGTGTGTCCTACCCTATCCTAAGCTGTACTAGTAAATTACATTTCTAAAAGGACGAACTATTCACTCTTACCTTGAGCGGAGGCTTAACGTATAAGCCAGAAAATACTAAATAATAGAGGGCGGGTGGTAACGCCGCCGCAAAGTTAGTAAGAATACACAAAAACGGGTTGTTTGACCGTCATGTTCTTGGCTAGTAATCAAATTTCTTTTCTTTTTTTTTTGCGCCAAAGGGATAAACATAGAACATAGAACAACTATGCTTCACCAATCTAAATTGATTTTAATGTTTCTCCCCTCAGCTTCCCGTTAACAGCATACCTTGCGCATGCGTGCTCTAAAACCTACGCTGTACTATAGTATGATGAACTAAACAAAGAATTAGTTCAGATTTTTTTCAAGCCTCTGTACCATTTAGCGAGCTCAAGCGAGAAACGGCGTACGTACATTTCTCCCGCACTTTCCCAACACTTCTTTTTTTTTTCTCTCTCTCTCACCATTTCCGCTACCAAAAAAAAAATTTAAAGCTCGAACCAATTCATCGTTCGGCGGCACGCGTTATAAGCAAACTTTAACCTCGAGAATTCTCCTCCCGTTCATCACCTTCCACGCCTCGCTGTTCTAACTTTTCTTTTTTTTTTTTCCCATTCTTTACGCCCTTTCGCCCTTCGCGTAACAGATCGCTGGAGCAATTAAGTCTGACTCCGGATCTGCGATGGCCGTGCAAGGGGGCCTGCCAAGTCGGGGCTTCCCGTTTTCATTCCCGCGTTTCTATCCTCCATTTCTCCCGCTTTCTCATATTTTGTGTTTCGTTAGTGCGCGCACATTTACGCAATCTATTTTTTTTTACCCTGAATTTCATTCGCCGTCAAGCCCGACAGCCTGCGTTGTTCGTAGACGACTTTATTAGGGGGATACGCAGCCATAAATATAGAAAGGCCGGAAGTAATCTGTGGGGGAAAAATACAAGGCGGACGTTCATTTTCTTCTTGTCCGTTATGCAGCTCTTAAGAACTTGCTTGGTGAGATATTCGTTCAGCGTAAGAGCAAAAGCCAACCCGAATGCTGTAATTAACTCATAACGCACATGGGCCGTTGGAGCACCCTCACTGGGAGCTAATGAAGTGAGCTAAATTAATTATCTCTTCCTTTCCCTGTCGCCCGATCTTTCGAAATCATGTATGGCTTTTCGCTCTCCTGCATGCTCGAAAAAGTTTCCGAAAACCTTTCATTTTTGCCCGGGTGGGTTTGTCATGTTCATTGCCGCAAAATTATTACAGTTTCTTGAGCACATCTTGTATTCCTAATATGCGTTTACTCTCCTATAGATTGCTGCTGATTTTGACTCACTCCTTTCTGCCTTACTTTTAGTCGTCATCACCACCACATCCTTATTTATGTAAATCTTATAGCGGCGGAACTTGAGATGATGCCTAAGTGCACCTGCTTCGTTCAGTTTGCTCATTACGACGCATTCTGAAAACGGCGAAACGAACGTTCTTATCCGTGCAGGCCTCCTCGCCTTCCATACCGCGCATACCAGACGGCAGCGCAGGTCGAGGTTTTTCTCTTTCTCAAGGGCTTCGGAAATGGAACGACGATGGATTGTGGGCAGCTTTCTTATAGCAATGAACTTCTGTGAAACACAAAGAAATGCTTTTCTTCTTTTTTCGCCCCGTACTGCGCGTTTTTAGCGGCCGAATCTGCAATGCAGTGAAAGCTATTGTGAATCAAGTAGCTAATTGGAAGAACGCGGTAACGGAAAACCGAAACGGAAGGCGTTAAACAATGCAACGTAGGTCGCTCGTTCACCGCGGGCTGTGTACGAGTACAAGCTTCGTTCCCCGGCGCTTTTGAGGACCACTCAGGCCAGTGTGCCCAGGCATCGTTCGAAGGCTGGCGCGCTCGCTTCGTGGGCGGACTGCGCGATCACCGAAGTGATGCCCTTGCCAGTTTGGAGCGACGTGTGGAGCGCGCGACGCAGCCTCTAATAAAGAGTGCCTTCGTGTACGCATGCGCCATTTCGGTGCCTTCGTTCTGCGGCTACAATGCTACTGCAAACCCTCGTTAAAACGAAATGGCTTTACTCGAGATGTCGCTTCATTCGAAGTTTCTCGTGGTCCCGACCGCAGTGAATCTGTTTTAGGCCGGACTGCTAGAAGTGCGGTGGCACCGCGGACACCGTTTAGTACGGAGTGCGAAGTGGGAAATTCGAATAGGACGGCATTGTGCAACGTACACGATGACGCTTTGCGAAATTCCTTCGTAGTAACCTGTCGAGTCAAACACCGCTGTGAAGGCCACTCCACGACGTGACGGCGCAGCTTATGGGGACAAACTCTATCGCACGATGATACCCAACAGACAAGGCAGCTGTTCCCATGCGTAAGCAAAATTCTGCCACGGTCATGTGACCACTATCGAGGGCGGCTTCATCTCACTGTTCGTTTTAGGAGCTCCCGCGTGGTTGGAGTAAACACCCCGCGTTATACTACGGCTCTCTAATAGCCCCTCGGTTGTGATAACAAATATGAAAACGCGAGCGGTGCTTCAAAAGCTTTTGCATTTGCAACCCTGCACGCATTTCGCACGTTCCTAACCCATGCCAATCTGTTCACTTCCAGCCATAGGAACAACCGTGAGAGAAAGCCCATGGATATTACGGAAGTAAGTGCAGCGAGCCTGGGCAGCAATGGAGAGAGAGAGAGAGAGAGAGAGAGAGAGAGAGAGAGAGAGAGTCATCGCCAGGATAAGCTGGGCCCCGTACTAGGCATGACAGTGATTAGGGGTTGCGAAAAATAATATAAGTGACCTAGCGTGCCGAATGTACAAAGTAACCCGGACACGGACGTTTACGCACAAACACACTGGTGTACAAGTCTGATGCGCACTAAGCGAGCGACAGGTGAGGAGCAGTATATGCGCGTGCTATTTATACCACAACCTGGCGTCATCAGATTCCCGTTATATATAGTTTTTTTTATTTTTTCTATAAATTTACGCGTTTTGCGGCCTGCACCAAGCGCACTTGCGGGCAGTCCGCGGAGCGCGCGCACCTTCTGCTTGCCTTCGTAGACTGGACAATATAAACCAAGACAAAATAAACAGACCCACAAACGAACGAAATGATCGCGTATGTGTACGTTCAGCGGGCAGCTGCACTAGCAGCGGCCGCGGCGGCAGCTGCGGCTCGCGAGAAAGCGCATGCAGGATTAGTTAATTAGTGAGGCCGCGCGCACGCTCCCCCACTCACAGACACTATGCGCGCGCCTGCCCAATTTCCGCGTGCGCGTGTGGCCGAGATGCGCGAGCACCCGCGATCCTCGGGTAAACAAAGACGAAAGGCGATCGGCTGCTGCTGGTACTCCGCTTCTCCGCGCATTGCCTCTTAATGAGGCAAGATTAACGCCCCTCCTCGCCTTTTCCCACCCCCTCCTGCTGCTGCCACTTTGGTTGTTCGTCGTCAAGGCGAGACGCCTCCCCGAGGCACGTACATCAAGGGTGTGCCAGCTAGAAAGCCCGCCGCGGCCAAGATCCTCTGCTCGGAGTGACGTGGCTCCTCTCAGCGTCCATTCCTTTCTCGACTCCTTCTACAGCGGTGTCGCCCGACGCCACACGCGACGCGCACAAACCGCGCCGCTGAGCGATGGCACCATGGTGGACACGGTGTGCGCCCGTTTCCCTATGCGGTCTCCCATTCGCCCCTACATTCCCTCCCCACCTTTTCCCCCCACTCGCTTCCTCCAAGCGAGCTTCGTGTCGATGCCCGTTTCTTCCTTCTTTTTTTTTTTTGCACAGTTGATCTTTTGTTGTGTTTGCCCGCCCACTGTTGATCCCGCCGTGCAACGTGGCACTTATTAAGCATAAGGTATAAAACGAGCATGCGCGCAGCGCCTGCAGCGATCCCTAACGAACAAGCCCTGCAGGTCCATTACAGCTCGCTCGGTTAATAAAGCGCGCGCGTTTTACGTTCGTCTTCCCAGCGCGTGTCTGGCATCCTCCCTTTTCACCAGTTGTTCCCCTTCCCTTCACGTCTGGCCGTCGCCAGTCTGTAACGCGCGATTCTTGTTTCTTCCCTTTTCATCGGAATTTTTTGCTACTTTCGGTGTAATTCCCAATTTATTCTCTCCGCGTCGTTAGAGAGAGTTCCCTCGGCGTTTCTGGTCGTTTCGAAAAAAGTAACCACCGAAAGTGCACCTCGCCGAGCGCTCGTTAGCGGAGCGCGAGCGGGTTCGTATCAAGAACAGAATGGAGACGGCGCGTGAGAAAGAAAAAGAAAGGACCAGACAGAGAAGCCTTACCCCGGAGGCATCTCGGCATCTGCGCTAAGAAGACAGCGGAAACGAAACGCTGAGCTCCAAAATGCTCTAAGCTTATTTTTGCTCTCGTTGAGATTTTTTCTTTTTTTTTTTCTCTCTCCCTTCAACCAGGCTACTTTCTTTCAATGTGCTGATTTCAGGCCGTTGAATGATCGGCACACACGAATTCTATTCGTGTAAATTAACTCCTTCTATACCGTAAAGGCTGGGCGCCACGGTATAAAGAGGAAAGTGTGCGGAGAGACAGCGCCGTATTGTCGCCGCGAAGCAGGGTGTGTCGCTGTTGTGCTGTTCCAGGGTTTTGTCAGATATACCGCGGGGGAAAGAGAGTCCCAAGCATTGCTTTTGGAGATTGCACGATGTGTGTGCGAAAGCAATGCTTGGACATACTGCGATGCAGAAACTCTGCGCAGAATGCTTTAATCACGCTGATCAGGTTCCTGTGGTCTACGGACCTCCATGATAGACTTTATGATCGCCTGCCTGCTAGCGCTGTATAGTTTATGCGGTTACATTGTTTGTGCCACCTCTCTCTCTCCCTCTCTGCCCTACCGCTCTCTTTCTCTTTTCATTTCCCTACCCCTTCCCCGCGTGCGGGGTAGCCAACCAGAACTACCTCCGGTTAACATCCCTGCCTTTCTATGCGTCATTTCCCTCTGTCTCTCTCTCTCCTCCACGATGCACTCGATGGTAGAATCACGCGGTACAACTCAATGGAAAGCTACAAGGGTGCCAAAAAAATAAATTAAAAAGAAAAATGAAAAGGCGTATCCTACTATCGCCCAGTGACCTATTGTTGCGATACAGTTAGGATACATGGCGCACAGGAAGACGAAGAAGGGCAACTGGGCATGCCACGAGCTAGTTTCCACCTTAATCTCTAGCTGCGCTGCTCTTGTAATTTCCTTTGTGTCTACATGTAGGTAAATTTTGTTGGGGGTCCGGAGTACACGTTTGCTTAGCCCCTTTATTAAGATGGCGGTAATGCACACACTGCAGAAGTGCCATGTCCCGTCCCTTTTCCTAACCAGCATTACTGGTGACGCCCACGGACTCGAAAGAGGCTCAATGATGCTTTTATCGGGCATATTTTTAACCTCAGCTTGAATTACTTGGCGTTCCGATAGAGATACTCGATATTGTCTACGGTGAATTAATGGAAATGAAAGTGGATGAAAACCGTAGTTACACAGCGAGGGTCTCTAATCCAACAGCATTGTTGCCTCCAGGTAGCATGTGTGAGATTATTCACCAGTTGCCGTCACCCAAATAAATCGACATATGTAAACAATCATCATCACTAAAGCCACCTGCACGTATACGTTGGCCTTGACAAGCGTAACAGTGCTTTCGTAACCCTCTGCTAGGGGTGATCGGTTTCCACCGATCACCCCTAGCAGAGGGTTTGTCAAAGATTGGTGGTGTGCCAGTCGCACTCTCCGAACAGGAGGGGATGGGGCGACAACAAACCCACCCCGCGTGCGTTTAGTGAGGGTTCGACTGCTGACCGGCGATAAGGTCCACGCCTGATCGACCGTGAACCAGAGGCATGAGACGGGAGGCGACGTACGACTAACACATTCAATTTAATAAAATAAAATCATGGGCAAAACATAATAAAAGAAGAAGAACATACAAATTACAAGCCGTGGGGCCTAGTTCGCGGAAGGCGTGCGGGTCACACAGCACACGCCCTGTCGCCACTCGCGCGACACTAAGCCCACCACGTGGGAGCTCCTAACACTCGCGAATAAACAAAAAAATACGCGACAAAAATGAAAAATACACGCGACAATAAATGCGACAAACACTACACTAACAGAGCATACAATAATTAACACGCGATGGATAAATAAATGAAAGATTAAACGCGATTAAAAAAAAAGAGTCCGGCGGAAAGTTCTGAGAGCGGGCTGGAACACGAGGCTTAACTGTGGCGTGCTTGCCGAGATCCCGGTCTGAAGAGCGTCGGGCTGCTGGTACCTCGCTGCCGAAGATCCTGACGGACTTGCACCGTCTGTCGGTCGAACGGCGAGGACTTCGGCCTGGAGGTTTCAGCCTGCCGACCACATCTTCAGCTGTCTCCCGGTGCACGACCACCCTGCTCCGTCTTCCAAGCCACTCTGCCGCTCGCCGAGCCGCCTCGTCCCTCCGTCGCGCTCAGGCGACCCACGTGATCAACCCGTCGGGCGGGTTCAGGGACAATGGGGAGCGCTCTCCCTCATCGCCGTGCAAGCAGCGTTGCGGCTGCGGTGGCAATGTCGGCCCACTCGAGAGGGGCGCGGGCATGCAACTCTGTGACACCACCCCGACGACAAGAATGTTATTCTGACATTCAAACTAACACAGAGTCATGTACGCGCACCTTAAGGAGACCGCACTCCCCACGCACTCGAAGGTCACGCGCACAATCACGTCGTCGTATGGGCCACGGCACTTCGCACAAGGCACCTGTCCACGCACATCGCCGCCTCGCTCTCGGCCAGTCAGTGCAGTCCACAGCCCAACTCAAACTCAAAAAGGAGAACAGAAAACTAATAATAAAATAATGCTCCCGAGAATCCAGATTCAAAATACATGCGACAAGGTATTGTCCCCTTGGACCCTGTGAGTGGCGCAAACCACGGCAGAGCCGGTACGCGCACTCTACAGGCAACACCCGTCCCACACACACAAAAAAAAACACAAACAAAAAAAAACAGATCGGTGAATTGAAGGGCAGAAAAATTAATTCGTTAACAAATGCAATCAAACATAAAAAAGTTACGTGGCACTATCAACAAATCTAAACTGTCAACCCAGTGCCGGCTGCCCTGCTCAATACCCCCTGCTCTTCAAACGGACTCGCTGCGGTCGCATTCCTGCCGTCCCCCGAGCTTTCCCGACGCATAGGTGGGGAGACGCACTAGCCGCTCCACAGCGACATATCACCTCGCGCCCCGGTTGCCTGCTTTTGGCTCGGTGGTTGGGGTACACTGAACCTTGCCCAGTCCTCACCCACGCGCAGCGCCTGGCCAACCGGGTGCTACGAAGTGCGCGGCTTAGCAGCATCTGCCGCAGCGAATATATCGCTCGCGCTCTCTTTCGCGGCGACGAGCAACGCTTCGCGACCCCCGAGCTCTGTCGACGCCTCCGTGACCTCTGCGCCATTTTGCGTGGCCTCTTCCTCACCCTCTGCAATCTGCTAGCGGTCCGTACCTCGTACCTCCGCGGTGTGCGGTAACCCGCCAGCCTCCGCCGCGCCACACACTTCGCCGCCTCTCTCGGCCTGCGATGGCACAATTTGCCTGCGCGGCGGCTGACGTTTTTCGTGGTCGGCTTCTGACCATCGTTACCCGCCACACCGCCTGATTCTCGGAGCACCGGCCTCACGTTCGCTTCGAAGGCCCCGGCGCCCAAGGGCTGAGGCACGAGGTAGGATTCGGGCTGGGCACGAACCTGCGCAAGGCTCACTCCAGAGGGATGAGGTTGGTCAGCGGCGACGGTCGAGCCCGGCAGGCACTCTGTGTTCCGAATGCTCTCGTCACGGCCCTCCCTCGCGCGCAACAGCGCAATTTCCCTCTCTAACTCGAGGACGCGCTGGGAAGACCGTGCCGCATCGCACTCCTCCGCCTCGCGTTGTCGCAGCTCTCGCGCTTTCCTGCGCTCGCGACGATCCGCCTCTTCTTTGGAGCGCATGTCGCGCACAAACTCCCGGAGCGCTGGCCCCTCAAGGCCCATCTGCCTCCCGACGGCCACGATGCGCTCCAATTCCTCGAGGAGTCCATCAGCCATATCTCGGCCTTCTCCCGCTCGCGGCGATACGCGTCTGTTCCGCCCGCTATACCTCGTGGTCACGGAAGATCGTGGTCAGCAAGTCCTGTCGCGCGGACGCCAGTTGTCAAAGATTGGTGGTGTGCCAGTCGCACTCTCCGAACAGGAGGGGATGGGGCGACAACAAACCCACCCCGCGTGCGTTTAGTGAGGGTTCGACTGCTGACCGGCGATCAGGCGTGGACCTTATCGCCGGTCAGCAGTCGAACCCTCACTAAACGCACGCGGGGTGGGTTTGTTGTCGCCCCATCCCCTCCTGTTCGGAGAGTGCGACTGGCACACCACCAATCTTTGACAGGGTTACGCATGCAAATCGCATGCATCTCTGCGCAGGACATTTTGACTGATGTCATATCGAGGCGAGCTGGCTACAGGCCCTGTGTGCATCGCTTGCTCGCCACATTATTTCGTTTTCAGCAAGCATC
Source organism: Dermacentor andersoni (assembly GCF_023375885.2). Taxonomy (NCBI): domain Eukaryota; kingdom Metazoa; phylum Arthropoda; class Arachnida; order Ixodida; family Ixodidae; genus Dermacentor; species Dermacentor andersoni. The sequence goes on from NC_092814.1 coordinate 310,887,792, forward strand.
TCGCTGCCGCTTCGTTTTGGGGTTCGCGTGATAGCTAACCCCGGGCTTGGTCGAATGCGTGAGGCACTGCGGCACCGATCAGTAAACCATGATGTAATAAGAATGGGCAACTAAATTGCTGCCTTGGTAATGAAACACGTTATCTACAACCCTCATATCTACGCTTCATTCACACAGCAAGCGAGCTGCGTTGGTTGCGGCAAAGGCACGAAGGTGCGAAGGCGAGTCACGTGATGTCACTTTCTACGTCATAGCGATAGCAGCGCCGATCTCTCCAGCGGTAGCCCTCGAGGCCAATATGCCCTACATCGCGAGTCGCTGACATCGGCTTTTACGACAGTTCTAGCGTAATAAGTTTTTGGGAGTAGGAGTCCAGAAGTGAACAACTCATCCACAGCGTATGATAGGAAGCATCACGTGCAGACCATTAAAGGGACACTAAAGGCAAATACTAAGTCCATTCCAGACACCTCGCAGTGTTTGTTTCGTGCCAAGAAAAGACTCAGTTTACGAGAAAATTGCATCAGAAGGATCCGCGCACCTTTGAGAAATTCAAATCGCGCGGTGGTGGCGTTGCATACTTGCCCCCTCCCCCCCTCCTCCTTTTACTGCCATTGGTGTGTAACACGGCGCCCGAGAGACGGCACTACGGTTTCCTGTGCAAAAGGCAAGCGCGCGACATCGCATGGACGCCACATTCTCGGCTACTTGCAGCTTGTGTGAGTTTCGCGAGCCAGCAACGCCAGTGCAGGACTGCGCGATGACCAAACTACTGAAACGCGAAAGTGCGGGCGGCGCATGGTCGATAAAAACAAATTCTTTCGACCGCCTGTGTCGTTGTCAAGGGTAACATGAATAAGTTCTTTCTAAAAAAAATCAAGCTAGGCAAGAAGCGTTTTCCTTTCGTCTTAGAATACAGTGTAATGACCTTTTATTACGAGTGGTTAGGTACTAGCGACAGAATGAGGGGTCTTCCTCAACGGGCTGCTATACTGGAATGTTCCTGGGGGAGTCTCTGACCATGTTCTTCATTTACCTCAATTTTTTTATTAGTAACGCTCTGTTCGCGATAATATTGACGTCTTAGACATGCTCGAGCATTCATCTATCAATTAAGTTTGGCTGAACATTTGCCTTTAGTGTCCCTTTAAGGGGATATAACGGAACGAGGGGGAAGAAATAAACATCGTCGTTAACTTGAGCATAGAATACGCCCCGTATACAAGCTGACCAACATATTCCAATCGGTAGGGCATTCTCACTTGAGCTCACCCCCGAAAGTGAGATAGTTGAGTAGCTTTAATGAATGGACGAGCTCATGTTATATGGACTTACTAGTTCTCTGTCAAAATATTGTTACGCGCGAAGGAGACCGTTTATAACCCTTACGGATGAAGGGGACCGTTTACTTTAGGTCGCGAAGGTGAGCGCAAGAGCGCCCAGCTGGTTAATCAACTGAGCGTCGTCCTCCTCTTTCTTCCTCCACTCGGGACCGCAAGCACGTTCACTGGCCTTCGTTTTCTTCAAGCGTAGCATTGCTCTCGTCGCAGACGAAGCCCGCCGGGCGAGTCAATCCATGTGTCTTGACGTGAACAATTTCAAGCGGGCGACATGGACCACTTGTGTCTCGGCAGCTCTTCTACCACTCGCCGTGAGGCGAGCTATGTTATACGTGACTTCCGTGAGTCGGTTAATAATAACAAACGGTCCATCGTAGGTGGCCAAAAGCTTTTGGCATAACCCGCGTTTCCGTACTGGAGTCCACAGCCAGACTAATACCCCTGTCACACTGGGAGTTTTAATGTCATTCGAATCGAATGGCATTCGGTGCAAGAAATGTCATTCGCCCGCGGAGGTGCTACACTAGAAAAATTAATGTCATTCGGTGGCGATATCAATGGCGATCATCCCGAAAAAACGTGGCGACTAAAATAGAACAAGGTAGCTATCAAGTGCTTGCATAAGCAATCCATATATTTAATCATAATTTTGGGACGTTGCTTTACTGAAAAAAAAAAATTATTTTAGTAATGCGTACAAAAAAGTTGTTCTATTTCGGACTATGTGGCCATTATAAACCAAAACAAGGCTTAGCCACCTGAGTAGCCGATGAATTGAAAACAAACAAAATGGCTGACATGGCCACAATAGACGACGACGCTAAGTTGCAGCAGGTGAAGCGATTAGTTGCTGCGTATTCTGCATTATAAGCAAGGCGTAATAATCAAAGGAAACGATTAGACGTTCTATGGCCGACGAGCAGAGTGGCGGCGGCATGGGCGGCGGCCAGACGCTGCTGAGCTGGAGAGTTAACAACATTTTGCGACAGCCTGCCGCACAGATTTTGTCTCTTTAATGTAACAAGTCCATTAAAACACGCAAAAGTTATTATTTCTTCAAGAGTACGGCTTTCAATTTACAAACGCTCTGTCGTGTTTTGCTTTGTTTCTGGGGTTGAGAGTACACATTCGCTCCGAGTGCGAAGCCGAATGAGTTTCTCGAACTCATTCGATTGCGGAAGTCATTCGGTGCTAATGACATTAAATATCGCTGTGTAGCAACTGAATAATGTCATTTGATGCTAATGCCATTCGGTTCGAATGACATTAAAACTCCCAGTGTGACAGGGGTATTAATCACCAGGGCGATAGGTTACCGGACGGTGGCGAATGTCGTAGCGTGCTTTTGATCTGTCCTGCGATGCCAAAGTGCGCAAACGAGCAATACGACGAGCTTCTTCGGCGAGGCAGAGAGTCTCGGCGACAGTGGGATTTTCGTGAGTGCAGAAGGGGAAAATAGTGTCGATTGTATACCGGGGTGGCCGTGCGTACAGCAGGAAGAAAGGGCTATAGCCGGTGGTCTCGTGCTTGGCGGTGTTGAACGCGTACGTGATAAAAGTCAGTACGTCATCCCAGTTCTTGTGGTCGGATGAAACATACATAGATAGCATGTTTACAATTGTTCGGTAGGTGCGCTCCGTAAGCCCATTCGTTTGTGGATGATATGGTGTCGAGTGACGCAAGTTGGATTCACACAAACGAAGCATTCACACAACGTCCGCTGTGAATTGTCGCCCACGGTAGCTGATGATCACGCGAGGCGGACCATGTCGCAAGATCACATATTGCAGCAGGAATGCTGAAACGTCAGTGGCAGTTGCGGAGGGCACGGCCGCCGTCTCACAGTAGCGTGTGAGGTAGTCGACGCAAACAACTATCCAACGGTTTCCCTTGGCTGATTTTTGAAATGGGTCTACGAAGTCAATGCCCACTTGTTGGAAAGGCGTGCTTGGAGGCGGGATCGGCTGCAGGAGACCAGCTGGAGCAGTAGATGGCCGTTTGTGGCGCTGACACAGCATGCAGCTGGCCACATACGTCTCAACAGAGTGTCGCATTCTAGGCCAATAAAAGCGTTCCTGAATCCGGTAGAGCGTCCTCGCCGAACCTAAATGGTCAGACGTAGGGTCGTCGTGCATAGCACTCAGAATCGCTGTGCGAAGGCTCTCCGGTACCACTAGGAGAAAACGTGCGCCAGTGCCGGAAAAGTTCTTCTTATACAGGAGTCCATCACGTACACAGAAATGGTTTGCTGTCGTCGAAGCGAAGAGCGGTGTTAATTTATCGTCTTTTCGCTGTTCGGCTTTGAAGCAGTCGAAGTCTGGAAAACGCGGCGACACAGAAGCCACGAGGTGATCGAAGTCGTCGGCGTCACAGTCCGTAGTGCTAAGTGGCACGCGCGAGAGGCAGTCCGCATCAGCGTGTCGTCGACCGCTCTGATAAGAGACGGTGAAGCTGTATTCTTGCAGTCGGAGCGCCCAGCGCGCAAGGCGGCCACAAGGGTCACGAAGATTCACAAGCCAACACAATGAGTGGTGGTCGGTGACCACTGTAAAGGGGCGTCCATGCAGGTAAGAACGAAACCGCTGAACCGCAAATATTACCGCGAGGCATTCTTGTTCCGTGACAGTGTAATTCTGCTCGGGCCTACTTAATGAGCGGCTTGCATATGCGATCACGTGTTCGCGGTCACCGCAGCGTTGAACTAGGACGGCACCAATACCTATGCCACTGGCATCCGTATGGAGTTCCGTCAGAGCTGAAGGACTGAAGTGTTGAAGAACCGGTCGCGACGTCAGCAGGAACTTCAACTGACGAAAAGAAGAGTCGCACTCCGGAGTCCACTCAAAGGGGGCGTCCTTTCGTAGCAGGCATGTCAGCGGATACGCGACGTCGGCGAATTTAGGAATAAATCGGCGGAAATAGGAACAAAGCCCCAGAAAACTGCGGAGCTCCTTGACAGAGCGCGGTGCACTGAACGCTTCAACGGCTGCTGTTTTCTGGGTATCAGGGCGGATGCCATCCTTGTCGACGAGGTGCCCAAGCACAAGGGTTTGGCGTTCACCGAAATGGCATTTCTTAGAGTTTAAAACTAGACCAGCGTTTCTGATGCAGTTCAGGACAATATCCAGACGCGAGTTGTGTTCGCTGAAGGTGCGGACAAAGGTGACGACGTCGTCGAGGTAGCACATGCAGATGTTCCACTTCAAGCCGCGCAGAACAGTGTCCATAAACCTCTCGAAAATTGCCGGAGCGTTGCACAATCCAAATGGCATCACATTAAATTAAAAGAGCCCGTCAGGGGTTACAAAGGCAGTCTTCTCCTTGTCGTCAGGATGCATCGGAATTTGCCAATAGCCGGATCGTAAATCTACTGAGGAAAAGTAAGAGGCGGAATGAAGGCAGTCTATTGCGTCATCAATACGTGGGAGTGGTTACACGTCCTTTTTTGTTACAGCATTCAAACGGCGATAGTCGACGCAAAATCTCCAAGATCCATCTTTTTTTTTTCACAAGAATCACTGGAGCTGCCCACGGACTCGCTGACTCTTGTACGACTCCCTTTTTCATCATTTCGTGCACCTGTTCGTTGATAATCTGGCGCTCTGATGGCGAAACACGATATGGCTTTTGTCTAATCGGATTTGCCGAACCCGTGTTGATGGTATGGCGCGTTCGAGACGCAGGGATTGCAGGTATTTTGTCCTTTTGCGCAAAGTCGAAAACCGAAATGTGCTTCGAAAGCACACCCACTAACGTCCGGCGTTCACTCGTGCTGAGTGATTTGTTTACCATCGACAAAAGGGCGGTTTCCGAACTGTGACCATCAGGTTCTTCCGGCACATCTGTAAGTTCAGCCACTGATAAGGATGCGTGTTCCCTGGCGAAGGCTAATTTCATGCCGTCTGGTAGTATGACAGGTTCCTTAGAACAGTTTACGGTCCATAAGCCAGTGCGTCCGCCTTTGATCGACACCACACAATGTGGCACCAACACATTCTTCTTCACACAGTTAAAGTGTATCGGTTCTACGGTAGCTTCGAAGCTGTCGGAATCGGCGCAGCAACAGACAACGGGGACGCAAACGGTAGATGATGCAGGCATGACCGTATCACCACAAACACACAGTGTAGCTTCGCGATCTACAGGGTTCTCCAGGAGTCCTGATGGAATCCTACCACTTATAAATACCTTCCCTGTGCGGCAGTCGACAGTAGCACCACACTCCCGCAAGAAGTCCATGCCAAGAATAACATCATGGGTCGACCAAGGAATAATTACAAACTCTGTCGTAATAACATGGCCTCCCAAAAACACGTCGGCACTACACACACCAATAGGTCGCAACGGCTCGCCACTCACTCGACAGAACTTTGAATCTTCGTCCCATTTAAACAAAACCTTTCGCCCTAACACGTCTTTAAAAGAGACACTCATGACCGAAATTGTTGCGCCTGTGTCCACCAGAGCCATCACAGGGACATTATCTACAAGAACGCGCACTTTGTTTTTCAGCATCAACACAGGAGGTATTTCTGTCAGTAGCACGTCTCCAGGGACCTCACCTCCATCGGCCGCGCTAGCTAGCTTTCCGGTGACGAAGGGGACGCGGTGCGACGCAGCGGCGAGGGAGAACGGGGAGCACGACGTTGCGGTGGGGGCGTCAAACTCCTGTCAGATGCCGGGGAGCGATTCCGGGAGCTTCTCGGCCAATACTCGTCGCCAGACGATACGTGTGCTGGCCACGGGTCACCATGTGGCCGTTCGGAAGGCCGAGAAAACTCTGACGGCTGGCCATACTACGTGGTCATACGCTGGTTACACAACCGCGATATATGACCCGGGACACCGGAGGAATAACACACCGGGAGAGGTCGAAACCTTGGCTGTTCGTCGATGAAGCGGATATTATCATTTTCCCGCGTGTAGTGGGTTGGTTTGTGGCGTGTGTCACGACGATACATCGGGCGTCGAGAAGGCGTGCGCTGAGCGCGTTGGTCATAGCGCGGAGTCGGAGGGCGTGTTGTCATCCTCGACTGTGGGGCTGCGCTGTAGTCTACGGCCGCTGCGGTAACCATCGGTCGTTGCCAACGGGCCGAATGTGGCGCCGTCATAGCCTCACGTGACGTGTACACACCATGGTGGTCAGCAGTTGAATGCAACAACTCTTCACGGCGGGAAAGTTCCTCGCGGACAATCTGTCGAATCGTCGAAGGAAGGTCGAGGCAAGGACTCGTGTCCACACTGGCAACCGTCGTAACGTTTGCCAGCCGACCAAACTTTGGCGCAATCCGACGCATCTTGAGCGTTTCAAGAGTTCTGCAGTGCCGGATGACGTCGGACACAGAACTGAGGCTCTCCTTTCCAATTAGAAAATTGTACACATCCTCAACCACTCCTTTCAGCAAATGTCCAACTTTATCTTCTTCCGACATGCGAGCACTGACCACCGTGCACAGCTTTAACACTTCTTCGATGTATGTTGAGCATGTCTCACCTGGTAGCTGCGCCCGCTGCACCCGTGTCTGCTCCGCACGCTTCTTTTTGGCGACTGAGTCGCCAAAACACGCCTTTAACTCGTCAACAAAATGTTCCCACGTCGTAAGCGCGTCCTCGTGGTTCTCGTACCACACGAGGGCGGTATCGGTCAGGGAGAATACCACATTGGTGAGCTGAGCGGTTGCATCCCACCCGTTGGACTTGCTCACTCGTTTGTAGTGGACGAGCCACTCGTCGGCATCTTCCCCCGCTTTGCCTCCGAAGGTGGGTGGAACTCGGTAGTATGGCAGTGGACTGCTAGGCGCTGCCCTCGCGGCTACTTCTTCTGGCATCTCGAAGATGGTCACGGCTGATGGCGGGAGGCCGGCAAGTCGACGGCTTCGACGAAGCTGCGGCAGTGACGGTTCCGTTGTTGTGAGCGCTACCCCGCACCTCCACCACTTTGTTACGCGCGAAGGAGACCGTTTATAACCCTTACGGATGAAGGGGACCGTTTACTTTAGGTCGCGAAGGTGAGCGCAAGAGTGGCCAGCTGGTTAATCAACTGAGCGTCGTCCTCCTCTTTCTTCCTCCACTCGGGACCGCAAGCACGTTCACTAGTCTTCGTTTTCTTCATACGTAACAATATTACATGCCAGCAAGCTATTATAGATAAGCCATTGCACCTACTTTACGTTGGCACTCCTGACAGCCCCTGAAAGATAAAGTCCGTCTTTTATGTCTAAATCACGCAGTCTATAGGATTGCCCAGAATACCAACGTAAGTTTACCACAAGTCCTACTCATTCGCTTTCGACAATCGTGAAAGCCTACACAACTGTGGATGTGCTTTCTATTTATGTTCCCCTTTTTTTTCTCGTTCATGCCGCTTTTGCGGGAGCACGTTATCGAGATCAGACTTTTAGGGCTTCATCGCGCGACTAATTAACGCCACGGGGGGGTAAAAAAACAGGGGCAGGATGAAGTTCCTTATATCCCCGTTAATTAGCTGGTTTCCGGGCCGCGCGGAAAGCCGGGCATACGAGGACTCACTTGAAAATCCGCTTTCTCCGCATTGCCTGAGGTGCGGTACAAATCCACTCGCGCATTGCTGAAATATGGTCGAATAATTAAAATTTTAAAAGAGCGATGATAAGAGGAGCTCAGGTGCAGCCGAGGCGCTTCGTGCAAGTCTTGGAAACAAAATAAAAACGAGAGTGACGCGCGAAGGGGAGGAAGGAGTGCAAGCAGTGACAAAGTCCATGCACGCGCGGCGAATTTAATTAGGAGGACGTCGTCCCGATGGAATAGATAGAATCTTACCGCGGCATAACTCATTAAAGAGAACTGTTCATAACCAGAGGGTCGAGCGCCTCGAGTTGGCCGCAGATATTCCGAACAAAGTCTGCATCGGGGTGCGCCTATCAGCAGTACGCATACATAGTATATATACTCAACAGCTCGGCGCTCGTGCCGCACTGCCGTCGAGCTAAGGTGGCGCCCGTATATACGGACGTGTCCACGCCACTCCTGATTCGGAATGTACATGCTTACTCTGTCGGGATGTGCGGGCGGCGCGATCAACGTTTAATAACCCGAGTCTCTTCTCCGGCGCTAACGTATAGGCGCATACCGTTAGCGACCGCGCCGACCAAATGCGGGCGTAGATGCATACATGAATTCTGGGGTTTTACGTGTCAAAACCACTATTGTATTTTGAGGTACGCCATAGTGGGGGACTCGGGATTAATTTTGACCCCCTATAGGGGATCTTTAACGTGGCCCCCAATGCACAGGACACGGACGTTTTTAATGCCAAGGCATTACACGTCCCATGAGGCAGATAATCCGGCGTGATCGAGCGATGATGGTATACCAAAATCGGCCGACTGTGCGAAGAGTAAAAACTCATTTAAAAGAAATGCTCGGCCTGACGTCACAATTCTCAGGGAGGTTCGTGTACACGAGGTAAATTAATGCCTTTGAAGAAAAAGTTATTTCCGCCCCTGTAGTAATCGAACCCGGGCCTCCGGGAGGCGAGACGAGCACGCTTCGCCGACGTCACGGCGGCTCCACGGATCTGGTTGACTAAAGGTGTGCCTAGGGCGTGCGTCGTTGAGCACGTGACAGTGCAGCTAGTGGGTAGAAGGTGACGCAATCAGCGTCTTGTATGGCCTTAGTAGTCATACAGAAGATAGTAATTGCTACAACAACGTTCATTAGTTGTCATTATGGGTAATTAAGGTGAATTAAAGTGGATTAAGGTGAAATAAAGTGAAGGGAATTGAAGTCACATGTTAGAGTAAGGTTACTTAAGGTCGAGTAAAGTGAATGAAGGTAATTCAAATCATGTAAGGATACTTAAGTGACCGTCAATTTTTGTATTTTGCGCCAATCCAAATGGGCGCCATATATATATATATATATATATATATATATATATATATATATATATATATATATATATATATATATGTATATATATGACACGGGCTGTTCGTTCTAGGCTGGGCTACATGTACATGTGCTTGTGGTTATACATGTATATATTCATTCCCCGCATCTTCTTTATACGTAACATATTTGGTGGAGGTTTGCTGTCCCTGACCACGTCACAGAGCTCCCCGGCGGATGCTCGCTCGAGCTTTTCACCATGGCCTCTGGTCAATCAACCTCGACTACACCAGCTGCGCCCTACCTACCACAATGACTTTCGTCCCGATTTCCGCCCGCAAAGATCGTAGCGCCTTCTCAGGACTGGACGGTACCGACGTCGATGTGTGTTAGAACCTCTACAAACGCCTCAGCACTAAAAACAGATGGGACCTTACTATACTCGGCGGAACGCCTCGAGTATGGTTGAAACCAGTGAACAGGAGCTCAGAAGCTGGGACAGCTACAAAAAGAAGATTCGCGACTTATTTGGGAACCCCTTGGGTCGACAGCTCGCTGCGAAGGAAAAATTATCTACTCGCGTACAGACGTCAAAGGAGCCATATGTAACCTGTATACAAGACGTCTTAGCCCTCTGACGCAAAGCAGACTAAAACATGGCCGAGGCGGACCAAGTTGGGCACGTCCTTAAAGGTATTGCCGACGATGCCTTCAACTTGCTTGCGTTTGAGAACGTTACCACTGTTGACGCCGTCATTAAAGAATGCCGCCGCCTTGCACACGTGGAAAGCCGACGCATTACACATCAGTTCCAGCGTCTGCCGAATACAGCAGCGACAACATTGTGTGATTATCTCTTTCGCCCAACCAGTACCTGCGATAATTTTGCTCGTATCGCTTGGCGTGAACTCGAGGCGGCCGCTCCAACTACCCTGGAACCTAAGTCCTTCGGCCCGCCTTCTTTTCCTATACCCCTTATCCAAGCCGTCGTCCGACAGGAGAGAGAGATAGAGAGATTGATAAGTCATAAGGGAAAGGTAGGGAGGATAACCAGCCTGAGCCTGGTAGGCTACCCTGCACTGCGGAAGCGGGAAATGGAGATTGAAAGATGAGAAGGAAGAAAGAAGGTCACAGTGTCCACTGTGCATCACTGAGTCAGTCACAGGCGGTCATACAGGCTGGTGCATTTCAAGAAATGCACCAGCGCTTTTGTGGCCCTGCACATAGCAGACGCAGGAGACCACGGGCCCAAGATCTCCTCTGTGAAGGGCCTGTCATCTAAGTGCCCCAACGCTGTCCGAAGGGCACTCCTCTCGTCTTCGTATGTAGGGCAGTCACACAGGATATGTTTGGTCGTTTCTTCGACACCACATCTGCTGTAATTGGGACTGTCCGCCATTCCAATTAGGAATGAGTAGGCATTTGTGAAAGTAACTCCTACTCGGAAACGACGCAGTTGCGTTTCTTGCCGTCGGCTATAACCAGGTAAAAGTTGCAATGCCATATGCGGGTCTATGGCATATAGGCGCCGCTTGGTGAACTCCGGTGTGTTCCATTTTCCTACAGTAATAATATGGGCAAGACCGCTGAGGTGCCGCGTTGCATCCGTTATCCACAATGCTATCGAGGCGTTTTCACATGCATCATGTGCCTCACGGGCAGCTTTGTCGGCACTTTCATTGCCAGCAATGCTGTTGTGCCCGGGTAGCCACTGAAATACAATGTAGGGGCCTCCGTCCACCGCTTGATGGTATGGTAATCGTATCTCTGCTACCAACTGTTCATGTGGGCTGTAGTGCAGAGATAATAAGAGTGATTGGAGGGCTGCCTATGAATGCCTATGAACCCAGTGATTTGGTGATTGTTGCTGCCCATATAGCACTGTGCTACAAAGGGCGGGAAGTTCAGATTCTGTTGATGTTGTGACGTGAGTGACCTTGAACTTCTTGCAGACCGACATCGACGGAATGACTACCGCACCAGTGTAGCTGGTTAGAGTTCAACAGCGGTCTGTATAAACGTGAACTCGATTGGAGTATGAATCATGCAGTCGACGTAGAGCGGCTTGATTCAGAGCACAAGTTGGCAAGTCGGACTTCTTTCCAACTGATGAAATGGAAAGCCGCACTTGTGGCTGCCGGAGACACCACAAAGGACAACGTTATCTTACTGCAGGCGTGAAATCGGACGGAATGCTACAATGCCTGAAAAGGTTGCATCCGGTCTACTTTTCGAGAAGGAAGCAAGGCGTTCAGAATGGAGTCGGGAAAGGTGATGAAGATTATTTCTAAGGGTGTCTGTGACGATATATGTACTGATGGGATGTTCGCGGTAGCGCATCGCGGTAGATCCAGACATGTTCTAAGCCCTTGAGCTTGCATGCTCTCAAATACTCTGAGATTTGCCCTCCGATTGCTTCACAGCACCGGAGTGTTGTCAGTTTGGGGCTCCGCGTCGATGCTGCGACGCGACGAGGAGTGGATGCATGACGACTGCATGAGAGCCATATTTGTTTAGCCAGGTTTGCTGGGCTTGGTGAATAACGAAGCGATAGCAGGAATAGGAGAGAAAGTGAGGAATTATAAGGAAAAGGCAGGGAGGCTGAGCGCGATTGCCTTCCCTGCACAGGGGACAGAAGAACGGGTATTAGAGGGTCAATAGACGGAGAGAAAGTGTTCACACTATACGCGCACACACAAGCGCAAGCGTTCATTGTTCATTCAGTCAAAAACGGCGATACAGGCTGGTGCATCTCAAGAAACGTATCAGCACTTTTGTGCTTTGGTGGCCCTGCACACCACACGCGACCACGGCCCCAGATCTGTCAAAGGCTGGTCACCTAAGGTTGTCCGAAAGGCAGGCCTCTCATCTTCGTATGATGGGCACTCGCATAGGAGGTGTTTTACGGCTTCTATACGCCCCACGTGTTGCCATTGGCACTTTCCGCCATTCCCATCATGAATGAAAAGGTGTTCGTATAAAATAAACGCCTCCCCGTGGGCGACAAAGTAATGTTCCTTCCCGTCGAGTAAAATGGGGTAAATGTTGTAACTTCATAAGATTTGGATTCATGACGTATAGGTGCAGCTTAGTGAACTCGGCTGCACTCAATTTCCTCAATGTGATGGGACGAGCGAGACCACTGAGGTGCCGCGCTGCACACGTTGTCGGCAACGGAATCAAGGTGCTTTCGCTTTCTCCAAGTATGCCTGACGGGCAGCTTTTTCGGAACGTTCATTGCCAATGATGTCGCCGTGCACCGGTAGCCACTGAAAGACAAAGTTATTGCGGCCACTTCTGCGTTCTTGCTCAGCGACGCCTCGATTTACAGTGACCACAACCATTAATCAATAGAGGTCGAACAAGGGAAGTTTCTGGCTGAAGCAGTGCCTTCTACACGAGTCCCCATGTTGAAACACTGGCTCCAGGTGGAGACAACCCTAGTTCGACCCCTGCTGATCGCTTCAGTTCCGCCTTCCTTTCAAACTATGTCGCGTTTGGATTACCGTGCAATGCTTTAATTTAGTTGCATTACGAGCACCACTGCCATGACTGCAGTCATTTGTGTTGGAAGGATTATAGGAAAAATGGGAGTATAAGATGAAGAGAGCGCAGTGTCAGATTGCTTATTCCAGCCCCACAAAGAGCATACAGGCCGCCCAGGTGTATCAAAATAACAAAAACTACACGCCGACACCCATGAGGCTTGTGGCCATTCGAAACGCTATAGAAGCCGTCGCAGTCGATCTGACAAATAGGAGTGATGCAGTAATGCTTAGAATGGAGTTGACACAAGCCCTCGTCGAACTGAAAAACGTCCATTCCACGCTGCCAACAGCGCGGAAAGTTCGCCGATTCAGCAGGACACAACAGTATAACAGTTGAATTATTCTTAAAGAACGCCGCCATACCCGGAATATTTAGACTGCCGAACTTGTTTTTTTTTTTCGAAGCAGCCCATCAATGACACAAATTCCACTGCCGCTCTTTGTTGCCGCATCACTGATCATCCTCGGACTGCATCTTTTAGCCTGCAAACGCCATATTTGTATCCATACAGGTGCTTCTCCTGGGCTCATGTGCTCAGTGGCCATTTCCCATGGCTTGAGCAGAAAGGAAGTAGTTTTACGCAGGCTTTGTTTGGACGTCGCGATCAACCCTCATACATATCGCGCACAGGTCACCTCGAAGCAAGCCTGATGAACCCTTCCAACTGACTAGCGTTTGTTCTCTTTGCCACCAGGATATGTCGGCGGACGCACCACATGTGCTATGTTATGCACGTACAGTCAACCACAAAATGTTACGGAACACGAGATCTGAGAAAAAGCTGAATATGTGCGCAGCCTCGCGACGCAGCCTAGTATTCGCATTTGCAGTCTCTACTACTATATGGGAACGACATTGTGACGTTCGGTTTTACTGACTAATGTTACAGGCTGCTCGGAAATCGAACGTTTTCTGAGATCCCGTGGTCCGTAAACTTTTGTGGTTTGCTGTACTTACCCGGCAACCACCATAACTAGGTTTCGCTACGACGCCCACGCAGCGGTCAGCATTCGAGACGAAAATGGCCTGCAAAAATAGCTGAATGGTCTGCCATAACACACGCTCCTCTCCTACATCCAGGAGGTCAATTCAGATTCCCTGATATGATAACGAAACCCTCTTACTAACATTTAATACTACCGCTTAATACTAGAACCTAATAGGCCTCGAGGGCATGCATACCTGTGTAAATAAAGTTGTATTCGCCACCACTAGTTTGTACGCATCGTAATTCAACCATCGCTACTCGCATAGTCATCGATCCCGTGACTTAGAGACCCAGACTTAGAGCGACCGTATTATAAATGGACTGCCTTAGAATCCCGTCGGCCTTCACAGTGCGCACATCACGCAATGACAAGCGCATCATTCTTAAAAAGAATACGCACGTTCACACGCTCAAACTCAAGCACGCACAAACGGAGTTCGCGCGTTGCTTGGGAGACTGTAAATTTTCATTCGCTCGAAATTAATGTTTGCTCCCATTTTCCTTCTCGGAACGCTCTAAATACGATGCGACCGTAGCCAACGCTGCGAAGCCGTTTACTCCCCCATTTTCTTACGTTATACTCGTCTTTCTTTCTCTCTATTTTTTCCCCTTCTTTTCTCGCTCGGAAATGACTGCCCAGAAATGAAGAGAAAGTGCGACACGCCTCCGGACAGTGACGGACGTGGCCGCGAGCCAGAAAAGCACCCTGCGGCGTCCGCACCCGTCTTGGACGGGGAAGAGCGCGGAACGACCGGTGGAAAGAAGCGAGAGGGGGGAGAGAGAGAGCGAAGCGCACAGAAAGCGGTAAATCAGAGGCCCACTCTACGGCCGCTATACTCCATTAGGGAGCCGTAAGATTGCGCCAAAACCGAGATTCATACGCGCGCCACAAAACTTGCTCATTCCTCCATCCTCTACCGTCCCCACTTTCAGTGGTTGGAGAAGATAAGAGAATGAAAAAAAAAAAAAAAAGGAAAGCAAGCTGTTTAGGAACGAGGGCAAAAGAATAACGTAAAACGCTCGAAGAACTACAAAAAAGAAAAAACAAGAAAGGCTACAGAATTAATTGGCGCTTCTTTTCCTGTCTCTGCTACCTTTTCTTTTTTTTTTTACCATCCGTTTCTTTCATCTTCTGCGGCCAGAAAGTACGGATTCGCACGCCGGTTTTGCTTAAAGATATAGTGTAACAGCCACTTATCGCAACGGGCGCAATGCGTGTCTTTCCAATCTGCGGTGCGATGCAACGTAGAGAAAAATCGGAGCTGCACGTTTTATCGCGAAACCAGTAAAACCGGCGAGGAACGCGGGGGCTAGACGAAACCACCGCGCCCCTGCGGCTAAAACAGTATATAGATCGCGTCTATACACGCATCCCAATCAGATCGAATAAATGTTCCACGCTACATCAATCAGACAATGACCACGCGCTTGCGTCATGAAAATGGCAATGACGATTCCACCTCTCCATGTATGTCCGTCGTGGATATAAGTCTGCTGAAAGTGCGGAGAGAGAGAGAGAAGGAGGAAAAGACATGGAGGTTATCGAGTGAGAGTGCTGGCTGGCTACCCTGTGCTAGGAAAAGGGATAAAGGGAATAAAAGGTGATAGAATGAACACACGCGCAAAAATAAAATAAAGTCAGAAAAATCCACACAATAACGCGATGCTACGCGCTTCAACTTTTAAAGTCAGTCGCACAATTCACAAGTCATTAACGAACTTGTGCAAAGTACTCAAGGTCTTGAGTGCCGGAACCTGTCTGGACCAGTGTCCTAGAACTTCTTCCTCTGTCAAGGGACGATCGTCCAGTCTTTCGAGCGCGGTCGCGAGCACTTTTCTTGCCACATTGCACCGGGTACAGGACACTTCTGTGCCGCCTGTAGCTCGGCGTGGCATTCCCGAGCACCTATTCATTCCGCATTGAAATGGCCAACAGCCCTGCTTGCGACAGCTACGGCTTCGAGGAGACGATCAAGCACCTGAACATGCAGAGGTCCCACATTTCGACGTAGTGGGAGAAGAATGGTTTAGAGACCGCGGTGTGAAAAAGTAAAACAACAAATGTGCCTTCCTTTGTTCACATTCCTGTGCAAGCACGAACGAGTTTCGCAATTATGAAGTTCGCCCTCACACCAGCGCGTACTCGTGCATCTTATAAAGAAAGCTGCAACCTTGTCCATATGACGCTTAGGAGTTATTTCAGTTCCGGCGATTCCATGAAACGTTGCTGTCGTGGGCTTTCGAATTCCATATTTCTTGTTTACACGACCCAATCGGATCTTTATGGTATCTTGATAGAAACATTTTCTTCTTCTTTTTCTTTTTTTCCATAAGGACGAGTTATCTCTGGTATACAATGCGTCCCGCAGCATTACGCGACGAGATATGCGAATGAGGACAGTTCCAACATTCGTGTCAGAAGACAACGACGCGCCTATATATAGGTGGGCATGAACTGCAGAGAGCAACAGTCACGGTGCCTGGTACGCCCCCGCCAGAGGCATCGCAGAATATCAATATGGGGCAGGGTTTCCTTCTGAGAACACACTTGGCCCAGCTCCGCTCTGCGTCGCGCATTTGGCACCGTGCTCCAGGCGAGGTTATAAAAGTGAGTGATGCAGTACAAGAAGCTCCCGATAATAATATAGCTTATAGTAGATTGATGCGCTTTGTTTTGTTTTTCGCTAATAACGGCGTTCCGCGCCTTCTGTTACGGGGCACTGAGTTATGCTACTTTATAGGCAAATGAATAGAAGGAAAGACGGGAAAAAATAGCAATTTCCCCCTTTCTCCTTCCCCAAGTGTAGGGTATCCAAGCGGGCAGGGCATCGGTTAACCTCCTCGTCTCTTTCTTCGCCTCTCTGTTATCGCCAAGTAGATCCAATGCCGCGAGAGCTTTGACGCCATTCGTGCTTCTTGCGGCCAACACTGAAAGGGTCAAAGAGTTAGCAGCGATCGCGATGTCATCGTTAAGTTTTATTTCGGGAGCTTCTCGCGGTGGGGGGCCGAAGTCAGCGGAGTTTATGCGCTACCCACATATACACGGCGCCGATATGTTGACCCGTCTAGTTTTATCGGCCCTTGTCTATCTGTTTTCCCGCCTCGTCAAGTTTTTCCTAGATCTCTTGCCATCTCACTGTTTAATCATTCACCTCAAGCTTATATCTCTTCATAGCCAAGCCGCGGGCCGTGTGCGACGCATGGGGTCGACGCGTGGGTCAGAGACACGCGAGTGACGTCCGAACGCACATAAATTTAGCCCCGTGGACGCACGCGAGGCGTTTTCCAGGCTTATATATTAATAGATCAACAAGCGCGCGCGCGCCCCACTCACTCTCCCCGCGTATTTTGGGGGGCAGCGGGTAACTAGCCTCGCGATACACTGCTCCCCTCATGGTACACGTGACGCTGTAGTCCCGTGACGCTGTAGTATACAGTGCCTGAAAATATGATCAAGCAAACCCGCTTGCACGGTAACCCTTGCCGGCCCGCATTGCGAAAGGAGGCACTATGCAGCCAAGGGGCGGTGACGAAAAAAAAAATAACGCCCGCCTGGCGTCGCGTAGGATCGCACGTGACGAAGACGCTATAGTTAGGAGCTCCGCAGTAAAACTAACGAAAAAAAGTATCGTTCTTCGCAAACAACATCTGTAGTTTTCTCCGTAACCACGTTGCAGCGAAAAATTGTGCAATAAAAATAAATAATACAAAACTTCTCAAATATTATAATTAGATGAAAAGTGTCAATGAGAAAATAGTAGAGCCACGTGAAAAACTCCCCATACAGCTTTCTGGTGTTCGATACGTGCTACATAAAAAAGTGTTTTTCCGAGCGTGACAGAAGCAGGGTGTGAGACCGGGCTAGTTGGTATTCCATGCTGAAGTGACTATAGCGCAAGAGTAGACGCGGGGCTACTCGTCCTTGTCGTCCTCTTGTGCCCCGTGTCTACTCTTGCGCTAGTCACTTCAGCGTGACAGAAGCCCGCGAATGCCCGCAAAGTGCCTCGAGCGGCCAGTCGCGCGGCAATTTCGCGTGCATTTGCGGGCTTCTTTTACGCTCGGAAAAAACACTTTTATATAGCACGTATTGAGCACCAAAAAAAAAAAAGTATCGGGAGTTTTTCATGCGGCTCTACTATTTTCTCATTGACACTTTTCATCTAGGTATAATATTTGAAAAGTTGGTTAATTAATTAAGACTAATTCTCTAATTAGTCGGAATGAAAAATATAATGAGCATCTCCAAGCGACGGCAAACAACATTACCTTGGTTCTGTCCAGCTACATGGCATTCGGATATTTTTGAACTCTGGCTAAAGTTAGCTGGGACACCCTGTATACTGAGTGTGTGTATCTGTATTATTTTATTTTATTCTCTACTTGAAATATCGTTATTTTCTGCGGCTGTTGCACTGCTGCAGCTGCTGCAGAAAGAAAAAGTGCCACAAGACTAGTCGCGTGGCACTCTTTTTTTTTTTCTCTGTTTCGCGTGCTTTTTCAGGCTTGTTGAAAAACTTTATGTAGCACGTATTGAGAAACAGAAAGCTGGGTCGGGAATTCTTCAAGATGATCTACAATTTTCGGATTGACGTTTTTGTTCTGGCTATATTATGAGAAGTTGATTAATTAGTAATAAGTAATTATGTAATTACGCGAAGTACAGAAAATAGTGTCATTGCTCCAAGCGATGGAAAACAGAACATTGCCTTGGTTTTGTCCAGCTACGTGGCACTTACATATCACTAAATTTTGGTACAAGTTACGTTAAGCACATGCTATAGTTGCTGTTTGGCATTGACCGGTCATGTGTCCAACCTCGTGATAAGCCGGCATCTGCTCTTGCAAACAGCTTTATCAGAAGCACGTGTGTGTGTGTGTGTGTGTGTGTGTGTGTGTGTGTGTGTGTGTGTGTGTGTGTGTGTGTGTGCGTGTGCGTGTGCGTGTGCGTGTGTGTGTGTGTGTGTGTGTGTGTGTGTGTGTGTGTGTGTGTGTGTGAGACGCGTCTTTTGGCCGCATCGAAAAACAGGGTGCTCCCTCGTCGTTCCTAAATGGAAAGGCGCGAGGTGATCAACCTGCTCTTATAGTTTTGCACCAATATTTCGCCTGGTTTAGAAGTATAGGATGAACGTAAACCGTGTGGCGTAACACGTGTGGTACAACCAAAATGCCAGGAAAGAAGAACCCGCAAGATTTACAAAGGATGCGAACATAAGTTTCTCGGAGTACAAGTCCTGGGCTGTACCTTTGAATCACGGCGACTATACCTATTTTTATATTTTGCTTTTTTTCTTCTTTGTCCATCACCACATCAATACAACATGCCGGACATGGACAAAGCGAAACTTGCCAGCCGTTCATAAGCAGGCTAAACCTTATTTTCAGAGCCTCCAGTAAATAGTAAAAGAATATTAAACCCACCCAGGCTTCCTCGAGGGTGGCGCATAAACACATGCGCGTGTCGCGATAGCCTTTCGTGACGCAAGCCGCAGTTGCGTGACGAGAAACAACTGTAGAAGGTGGTCGGAAACCCCAGGCGCATCACGTCACACACCTCCGTACGGTTCTTCAGCGAATTACGCCAAACGCTGTTCGAATTGTATCGATGCTGGCGTTCCTGGACAGTGCCGAAATTCACAGGACTTCGTAACGGCGTTCAAGCGGAGCGAATGGCGGCAATAAATAGCCTTTCGCCGGCCTAGTATTGCCCCCCCCCCCCCCTCCCGTTCTTTTTTTAGTTACAAGAAACCAACCGTCCAATTACCCGAGAAAGGGTGCCAGGCGCGATGTTTAGCACGACAGTACAGCGAGGAGAACACATAAATTGACCTGTGAGTGACGTTACAGACACCATAATGCAGCGTTTTTTCATAGTTTGTAAGGCACTGCTGGAGATAAATTGATTAGATAAATACATTGTCAGCGTGATAGAGGTGCTTCGGATAGATGTCGCGATAACGGCAGGGAACCCCATCGGTTTTGATCAGTGCGGTCACTCTTTAACAGAGTCAATCCAAGCCAAAGATAGATAGTATCGCTTTACACTTCGTTTCAGCGAAACCACACCCATGCGTGTGAAATGGCACTCACTGCCAAGAGTCATGAGCAAGCTGACTGCAAGGCATTACGTGTAATGGTGTCACTTCCTTGTTTTGTGCGTAAGTGCTTAGAAGTGTCCGCAACCGTGCTTCAGTTAAACTCAAGTGAAGCCAAGCCGTTCTTGGAATGTCTCGCCAAGCACAAATGGTTGCCGGCAGTCAGCCATAGGTAGTAAAACAAAGCAAAGATAATTCTATTCCACTGGCCGAGCATGTACGTCGAACCCAGGACCTAACGATACTAATCCCGGTGCTCTGCTACCTAGGTTGCACGCGCATCAGCACCAGCGTGCCTTCGGTCGCACTATTATACTGCTTACTTTCACAGGTCGAAAATCAAGCGAGAGACAGCAGTAGTGATAAAGACTGTGATGGTGGTGTCCAAAGGGGCAGGACATTGACTTGCGGGGTTTTACGGCATAAGCCACTGAATTTCACAGACAAGAATCTTACAATATACGAACGTTTTAGCATTCCGCCCCAGTTGGAGTTTGTGAAACACATTGTTGGGATAGTTCCTGCGTGCGTCTTTTCTTTTTTGGCTGGTTTTTTCGTACTGGAGGTCGTCCTCTGCGTCTAAAAATTGAACCCGTGAGCTCGATCGTGCTCAGCAGCAGAACGCATACAGTAACTGAACCCTTCGTGAGGCATGAGCTATAGTCATCTTGCCAGACGTAAAAGAAAATGATGGCTAGTCGCATGCATGAAAATAATGACGTCGACGGGCATGACCGACTTAGTTATCACATAGAGTTTCCTACGATAATTGCTAGAGGGAACTCTGGCGCTACATTCGTTGAGCCACCATGGCAATAATGGGAAGTACGTGGATTTGCCTGGTCTTGGTGCTTGTGGATTCAGACGTTCTTGTGACTTTGTTTGTTACGCTTTGTATGCCTTCATTGTCGGAAATTTCAGAGCAATTTATACTTGTCGAAGTGCAGAAGACGCTGCGAACACGCACAATCGCTACCAATTGCAGCGGTTCAGCTTCTCGAAGTGGACAAATGGAAACCCGCCAAGCGTCTCAATTTCTCGACCGGCTTGCCCGCGGGAAATTCATTATGGCGTTTTATGTCGCTTGTCTATGCATGCGTACGTGGCGTAACGGTTTCAATATCGGGCCTCTGTACTAGAAGTCCTGTTTTCGCATCCTGCCGTCAGACAATTTTAATAATGTTTATTAATTATTCATTACGCAGTAGTTTGTTGAAAGTGACGAGTTAAAGTCACGAAGTCGCGTTTGAAGCCAAATGGACGAAGTTTAGGTATATCCGTGCACTTCCCGTAATCCCCACGCTGGCTGAACTGTCCCCATTGCAGCTCCCGGTGACACAAGCGCCGCAGTTCTCTCAAGTAATTAATGTACGAAACTCTATGATTTACTGAGCCATACATCAAACGCCCAACCGCGCGTGACCGCGGCTCTTTCAAGACTGTGTATTGGGCCTTAGTGCATGTACAAGTTCCAGAATTCTCAGACTGTAAAAAAAATGAAAAAGAAACGACGAAGATTTCTTATGTTATATGTCTTTGGGGCACATTCAGTGAGTGCCACAGAGGAGCCACTGCAAGGCTCTTCTGATAGTGGCTTCATGGATGAGACTTCTGAATGTTTATCATCAGAATGTTGAACTTGCTTTCACCGTTGCGCATCCCTCTTTCTACGTCATCATCATCCCTCATCGCACCTTTACGTCCCTGTTCCCCCCCCCCCCCCCCCCCCGTACAGAGTAGCAGGCTAGAGCGCGTTAGCTCAGGCCGACCTCTCTGCCTTTTTTCAAACGAATTCTCTCTCTCTCTCTCTGCACGGCTCAATAAGCATACGAAACGGCTAACGAAATGGCCTTTATAATTGCGACACGGATGGCACTGAAGTAGCGTTCTGTGCACCCACATACTTCGTGCTGCTGTCTCGTAAGACGCTGCCTCCTTTCATTTATTATTCACGGCTATATTCTCACGCTATCGAACTGGCTCGTAGTCCCTCAGTGATGACGCACTTTCCAGCCGTGAGTCGCCGTGCCAACATATAGTTGTGAGTTGAGTGCCTCTTTATCACGCCAACCCAAGCACGTGACAATTAGGCACTGTGCCAACGGGAACCATGCCCACTGTATAGTGTAAACGATGAACGCCGTTAACTGTGACATACGTGCCTGAGCTGAACGGCCTGTGGACAACACCTTGGGCAGGAGACTTGATCAGCGCTTGCTGAACATCCCCCGGTGGGCAACTTACAATGGCGTCGCACAGGGCTCCCCTTTGTCTCCCATCCCATGGATCGCGCCTATACGGCGCATCGTACAGGGCACAAAGCAACAAAGAAAATATCGAAACAAGCACGGCCGTGAGGGCGTGCTTGTTTGCTGATCATACCTCGCCCCCCTTCCCGAACGCGCATGCGCGCGGCAACAAAATACGGTACCGTTTCCTTTATACGTGACCTCCCGCGGGAGCTAAGCGTGCCATCATCAACTCGCCATTTGTCATCCTTATTTTTTTTTATTTCTAATGTTATTTTTTTTTTCTCCTGGGCCCAAGCATCGCTTCGCAGCTGCAGTTATCTGCAGCGAAATGTAAGAGCCTGCACCACGACCCATTCACTCGATGGTGAAGGCTGCAAAGCACGCCGACACCGTAATATATCCCGCTTCTCGGATTGAACCTGCCCCCGCGTGAGCCCTCCACAACTGCCAAGTCCCCGACCGGCTGCACACAACGCGTTTCGCGAGACGCAAGCCACTAAGGCACGTCGACTCGCGGAACCCTCGGGTAACAAGACATGATCTTTGTTCCTATTTAGCACCTTTTTTTTTTTTTTTGTCCTAGCGGTGGAACTCTCAACTTACTGCTGTCGTCCGTGCTCCTACGGTGTTCCGTCTCTCCGGGTCAGTTAGTAAAACCGCGATGAAATGTTGCTCAATAACATTATGCGCCAATGAATTTACGGCTGCGACCGCAACTCCGCTTAGGGATATACTACATAGGAGGTTTCGCATACTCCTACTGCGACGTAAGCGAGCTTAATTGTCCCAAACTTGTGGACGTTTAATTTAAAGCCACCATCGGTGCACTTTGCCTGAAAAGCTAAGAAGAGAACGCGCATGTTTGGCGTTCTCGCGTGCGTCCTGCAGGACTTTTATTAAAGTTTTTCCAATCCAATCCAATTTGGCGTGCTCTGCGCGGAGTTAGCGGACCATGTTGACGACCGCACTCGCTTCGTGAGCAATGCACGAAACTACAGCGATAGGTGACGTGGTGTAGTTATGGCGTAATTTTTTGATGAGGCGCCACACCCTTCTCGGCGCGGCCAGCAAAACAAACAGGGCTCCGGCTCCTCCACCTCGACACACACACATACAAAAGCATAGGTGCGCGCCCTCGCTCCTAAGATAAAGTATTGGAGGTATATAGGATCGAAGCCTTCGACCGTACGGGCGCAAGGTGGGCTGAGAGAAGGGAACGCACGCACTCGCCTAATGCTCGTGCACCTCACGCACAGACACAAGCACACACAACAGCGTCAGAAGTAAGGTGAACATACGCGCACCTCGCATTATCTCCACCGCCTCCGCCCCTCTCCGCGAGAGGCGCAATCATGCTTCCTGCCCAAGTTCTCGCCCGCCGAGTCGCTCGGCAGAAGACGTGCCGAAGCGCTTCGATCGCAATCTTCGCGCGGTTCGTGTGGAGCGGTGGCGAACGAGACAAGCGCACTGCTGGTATACTGTGCCATTGCCCGTGCCTGTTAGAGCAAGGCTTCCGCGCGAGACAGCCACCCGTGGAAGCACGGACACAAAGAATAACGTGCACTTGCGTCCTACGGTCCCCTTGAACACCTCCGTGGTCGTCAACGACATACCGCCATCCACGACGCTCCTATTCTACAATAGATATTAGTGAACCTGATGGTGGCAACTGCGAGGATGTGACACGCGCAGCCGCAATCCAGGCACAGCAGACCGCCTCCTTTCTCATGCTCGCCTCTACCTGACAGAGTTTGCAGACCGCATTAAACAGAAAGAAGCGCGCGGCGCTATGCTACAGCAGCAAAAAACAAGCGGGTGCAGAACCTTTCACGCGTTACACCAGGGAAAGGCAGGAAATGCAAGGGAAAGCCGAGCGTACCGTCGAGATCTTCGCTGACGCTCAGGCACTCCTTTCGCGCGCTTTCTGTCAGCAGCGCCGGTGAAGAGAAGATGGAGGCGGTGAAAGGGGGACGGCTCTTCCTAAGGTGCCGCTCTGTAGTGCGTATACAAAGAAATGGCCCGGTGAGTGGTCCGGCGGCTCGCTTCGATTACCGGGTTGCCGACGGTAAATTACGGCCAGCCGATCAAACAGAGCGGGCGGCGGCACTTAGTCTGCGGCAGGCGAAGCACGCGCATCGGGCACATCGGGCCGTTCTTTTGCTTGCTCGCCGCGAGCGTGAAGTGCCTGAACGGCACGGGAGCCGGCCGGTGTATACAGTGGCTAACGCTGGGCGCCAGCCGCAACTCTCCGCACCTTGTTTCCTTCGCCGCGTACAATGTGCACCACCCGTTATTCCTCTCTTCTTTTTCTTTCCCTCTTTTCTCTCTCTCTTTTCTTTCTTAGTTTTTTTTTTTCGGTGCAAGAGGAATGGACAATCAACAGAATCGCGAGAGTACATAGCTGGAGCTCGCGCGCCACCACGAGTCCGTGACGTCGAGTGGTAGCGGCTGCGTCGCTGAAGTGCGCGTCGCGCAGCCGCGGAAGGAGGGCGAGAGAACGCTTTGGCAGAGTCTGCGCGGTCGAACCACAGAGAATAACAGGCCTTGGTAGCGCACGGGGGCTTGCCAGTTACTCGCAAAAACCACACTGTGGCTTCCTTGCCAGCTTGCGAGGTTGGTAGCAGTCGGGTAATTCGACACGTCCGTTATATGCCGAACGTCTCAATTCGTTCCGCTGTGACAAAACCATAGCTCAAGATGTAAGACAAATAAATGAGGAACACGAGAAGCGTACTATAAAACAAAAAGGAGCGCAGCTATACTGTAGCACATCAGCCAGGGCACTAGTGTCAGAAGTGACTCGACGCTTTAATAGGAAACGAGTTGATTTGTTCCTAGATGCTGTGGTACGCAGTCGTCGATGCACCTGACCAACCTCCCAACTTACCTTTTTCTTTTCTTTTTTTTTAGCTCTCTCTCGATACACAACGGCCACCTTGATGCAGTTTTGTGGAATACCGAGCCTCCGCCCTCCGAAAGGGTGATCCATTGGCCTATTTCGGCAGCCAGTTTAGTTTAACTTCATATCCGCTTTAACGTCTCCTTATATTTTGTAGGCCTTTTACTGATGTTGACACCATGCGTATGTCGCCAAGGGCTGTAAAGAAACTTTTCGTTTTTTTTGTAAATAATTTTCGCTAAATTCGCTATACGTTCTTGTACGAGGGCGTAGAAGCGAGAGCAGAGTTGTTGGCGAAAAGTGCACGCTTTATCAATACGCACACAAAAAATTGTGAGGCAATTACTCCCTGCAGCAAAACACCTTGCAGAAAGGCGGCCCTAACTGAAATCCCACTACGGTGCACTGTGGAACGAGCTCGCGGAATTAAAGAGGCAGTTCCTGCATGGACCCGCGTACTCGCAAAGCAGTTTGTATACGCTAGAGCAGTTCCTATAGATAGCAAGCGCCTGCGCGAACCCAGACAGCGAGCACATTGTTTGTGAAGGACCGCGATCAATGAGGTGTTTATCGTTTCACCGCTCATCGAGCGCCTGCTATAGGCAAACAAGAGGTGCGCGTACCGAAAGACAGTTGCCTGTTGGGTACGGTGAATGAACACGTTTACTCGAACAACAAACGCTCCAAGCCTCGATAACAGGTCTGTCTAAAAAGCACCGCGAGCCACGGGCTTGCACACGCCCGCAGCCACTACGAAGGACAACGATCTTCCGGAACCGTTAACGACTAGATTGCAGCCCGCAGGGCGCTCCTCCCCCGACACTCCGCGTTTCTCGCTCGGATGATATATATATATATATATATATATATATATATATATATATTAACATAAACAAGTAAATAAGACAAGCGAAACGACCTGTGTAACTAGAACGCAAGAACCAGAAAAGATGCCCCCTTATACCTAACCTTATATTACTTTGCACATCTAGCCCGCGCCTTTGATTACATCGCTGTTGTTTCTTTCTTTTCTTTTTGTTCTTTTCGCGTCGCTCGGTGCTTGTTATATTCTTACAGCGGACTCCTAACAGTCTGAAGTTGAGACTTGCGCCCCTCAACTTAGGCTGTCCAGCGGCAGAACGACAAAATGGTGTGGCTGTGACAGCGCTGGCAATATTTATTTGGACAGGATCGCCATTGCATGCCGCGGCCCTAAACACTATTTTTTGAGGGATTTTTGCTTGGTGATGATGATGACATGATGGTGAATCGCTCAAAAGTTTGTCTGTTTTATGTTCGAGCTGTTCCTAAACGCCTTCTTTACTATTTTACGTTAGAGCTTAAATTAAGTTACCCCCTGAAGTGCCGAGTCAACGGTCAGAGTGTGAAGGGGCGCACGAACCGTGATTTTATCAAGCGGCGTCAAACTTCAAAATTCGGTCTTGCCTAGAAAAGCAGGGTTGATGTTCATGGATGGCTTATAAGCTCTTCAGTATACCTTTAGAAGCAGCGATAAATGAAGGCACATATACCCCCCTTGATATAACATGAGGGCGATGCACTGAACATAGCCAACGCCCCTTGGAAAATTTTACCAGGGCAAAGCATTGGCTATATTTACGTCACGAGAAGGTCACTAAGAGAATAAGAAAATGTTGCTATGTTTCCAAAAAGAAGGCAAAGCTCTGGTTAACATGCCTAAAGAAACGTGCTAAAATTAGCGACTTTCTCGCTGAGTTACCAACACTGGGCTGTGAGCACCTTTCGCCGCCGTATTTATAACACTGTCGTGCAAGTCAGCCAGCTGGAGTCGTTAGCTTTTGCGTAAGCAGTGTTACCAGTGTGTTTTGCACACTGGTCAGCTGCGATGCGAGAATATAGTATACAGAGCCAATCGAACAAGTAGACGCGCGCTCCTCCAGTGCTTAAAGAATGCGAACAATTTGAGAAGTACTTTGTGAAGCTATCGGGTACACTTACTAGTATTGATTCCTGCTGTATTGGCGTTCCCAAAGATCACAGTGAACTTCTGGAGGGACGCTTTTGTGAAACCTAATTGGAACGCCAATGTATTTTGCAGCACATTTTAAGTAAGTGCGTCTCGAAAATGATGCTAAAGTCTTAAGATTTCTGGGCGAAGCAGATTCACTTGGCTATATGGTCGGCTTCAATTCCGTAATGCCAACGTGCGTCGTAAAATAAATAATCATAAAATAATCGGCGAATCTTTTTAATTAGCTTTCCCAACATTGTCATTTGTGGTGCAAGCAATGTCCGCCTCTTCGGGTAATCCATCTTAACTAGCCAGACAGCGACATGCGCTTCACGCGATTAAAACAGAAATCTTTTCTAACTCAAAACCAAACAAGCAAAAACCCGCTACGTGAGGATGAAAGGGAAGATCCCAGGAGGCGCGAAAAAGAAGTGTCTGCCTGATTTCACACGGATCATCACGCTGCACAGAGACTCAAGTGGCACACTGAGCAACATTCAATAGTGAGCGTCTACAGACAACTACAGTAGCACCGTACAGGCAGAGGTACGAGAAAAAAATGACAGAGTTAATGAAAAGTGACAGGTGAAACCTTACTCCTACCGTGTTCCCCTATCTATAGAACCCGTCCATCCCTGTCTCCCGTCATTCTCTATACTTTCGGCATAGCTTACATTGCGCACAGCGACGAGTGGGAAAAGACGTAAGGGAGCGTGGGCGAAGTCTATGGGAAAACGCCTCGTTAAACAGAGAGCTCAACTCAGCTACTCAACAATAGATCATATTCACACTATCAATCAGGTGATATAGAAATGTTCGGAATATAACCAACCATTATATATAGCTTTCATTGATTATGAGAAAGCGTTTGATTCAGTCGAAACCTCAGCAGTCATGGAGGCATTGCGGAATCAGGGTGTAGACGAGCCGTACGTAAAAATACTGAAAGATATCTATAGCGGCTCCACAGCCACTGTAGTCCTCCATAAAGAAAGCAACAAAATCCCTATAAAGAAAGGCGTCAGGCAGGGAGATACGATCTCTCCAATGCTATTCACAGCATGTTTACAGGAGGTATTCAGAGACCTGGATTGGGAAGAATTGGGGATAAGAGTAAATGGAGAATACCTTAGTAACTTGCGCTTCGCTGATGATATTGCCTTGCTTAGTAACTCAGGGGACCAACTGCAATGCATGCTCACTGACCTGGAGAGGCAGAGCAGAAGGGTGGGACTAAAAATTAATCTGCAGAAAACTAAAGTAATGTTTAACAGTCTCGGAAGGGAACAGCAGTTTACGATAGGTAGCGAGGCACTGGAAGTGGTAAGGGAATACATCTACTTAGGACAGGTAGTGACTGCTGATCCGGATCATGAGAGTGAAATAATCAGAAGAATAAGAATGGGCTGGGGTGCGTTTGGCAGGCATTCTGAGATCATGAACAGCAGGTTGCCATTATTCCTCAAGAGAAAAGTTTATAACAGCTGTGTCTTACCAGTACTCACTTACGGGGCAGAAACCTGGAGGCTTACGAAAAGGGTTCTACTTAAATTGAGGACGACGCAACGAGCTATGGAAAGAAGAATGATAGGTGTAACATTAAGGGATAAGAAAAGAGCAGATTGGGTGAGGGAACAAACGCGGGTTAATGACATCTTAGTTGAAATCAAGAAAAAGAAATGGGCATGGGCAGGACATGTAATGAGGAGGGAAGATAACCGATGGTCATTAAGGGTTACGGACTGGATTCCGAGGGAAGGGAAGCGTAACAGGGGGCGACAGAAAGTTAGGTGGGCAGATGAGATTAGGAAGTTTGGAGGGTCAACATGGCCACAATTAGTACATGACCGGGGCAGTTGGAGAAGTATGGGAGAGGCCTTTGCCCTGCAGTGGGCGTAACCAGGCTGATGATGATGATGATGATGATGATGAAACAGAGAGCATGTTAACGCATGTAGCAGGGATGTAGGGGCGCCGAAACAGCCGCAGAAATGTGCTGAGATACGTGTGCACAGTTATAAGAAAGAAAGAAAGAAAGAAAGAAAGAAAGAAAGAAAGAAAGAAAGAAGCTCACGTCGAGGTTCGATAGTGTCGGGTACCCCGGTTGATTACATTTTTCTTAAGCCTCCTAGCTGCGCAACGCGCTTCCTTTTGTTTTCGACCGGGCCCATTGTGCAAGTTTGAAGGGCAGGGTGCGCCCTTGATTAGCAATCTCGGCTCATCGCCATTCTCTCTCTCTCTCTCTCTCTCCGCACACAACGCCCAGTCACCGATTTTTATTTCGTTCATCTTCTCTGCTGGCTCTAGTTCGTCAAAGATTGTTTTCTGTCTTCTTTCCTTATTTTCGTCGCATTTGGACGTCTGCGCGCATAATGGGCCTTGTTGAAGAAGCGGAATTAGTGAAATAATAATAATAATAAAGACAAGCGCATAGTCGGCCGAATGCTCGGGATAAGTGGAGGGATGACATCTGAATAGTGCAGCAGTAAACAAAGCGGTCTTCCCACACGCGAGATGACGCGATATAGAAAGCAAAAAGAATGCGAGACTAGTGGGCTTTTCATTCGATGTGCGCGATAATTACGGGCAAAAGAACGGCGTAAGCAGCGGAGTGCCCGAAAGCAAATAGGGCTTCACCCTAAGGCCGTGGATGTGCCATTCTTTTTTTTTTTTTTGGCCTCAAGCTGCACAACGAAAGCAGTAAGCGTGGACCCATTATATATTATATGCCGACCGGAGGGTGTGCGATCTGCGCCTGCGTTCCGGTGATTCTCGCAGCCTAATGTACAGAGAAAGTGTCTTCGTTTATTACATTATCATTATTTCTTGCACGTACACCGGTGCAGGCATATAGTCCGTGTACACAGAAAATGCGACGCCACCGGTACACTTCATTAGCGGGTGGAGTGCGACAAGAAGCGCAAACTTGGCTTGCCATGACGCCGAAGAGGAGAAATGCGATTATCCGCGGTATCGGTGCGTTAAGCCGTCAATTTTTGTTCGAGCTGAGCTCGATGCGTTGACCAAGGAAAATAAAAAAAGAAAAACAAAACAAACAAGCTAGTGAAGCAGACAGCACGGAATCGTGCATGTTTTAAGGAGCTGAGAGTACTAATTCTTGCCGGAGAACGTGAGACAGGCGCAGCAAATGAATGGATACGCGGATCAGATAAGCGGACCGAAACGCGAACAATTTCACGCCCTTCCCCCCCCCACCTTCCTCCTCCTTGAAACTGTACTGGCCGCCCTTTCACCCGTCCTCGTATTCGGCAGGGAATTAGTTAGGTGTCAATGTCATTGAAAAATTCGTGGGCGGGTTACAGGCGCTAGTCTGGGAATACTGACGATCGCTGTGCGAATGATGACTTCGTCTCGCAGTAGACTTAACTCGGCCGAGGATAGCCTTAAGAGGAGAGAGAGATAGAAAGAGAGAGGGAAAGCAGGGAAGTACACCAGAGGCATGTTTCCGGTTTGCTACACTGCACTGGGATGGGGGATATAGGGGTAGGAAAGAGGGCCAAGAGAGAGAGAGAGAGAGAGAGAGGAAAACATTCACCGATGATTACGACACTTCCTAAAGCGAAATTTGAGCGCAGCTCTATACGTGTTTCCATTGCGCGATATATTGGCTGGCGCGGACAATCTGTCCCGTGCAGCATGTTGCAAACGTAGCGAAGTGTGGCGCAACCGCTTCGCTAATCTGGTGATCGCAAGAGGCAGCGCGTGGGCGCGATTCAAAGCAGCTGCCGCCAACAGACCTCCCAGACGACGCGCGCTACTCTGGCGCCATCTCGTAGCCATCATAGCCGCACTACGCATTTCTTCTCGCGATTTCGCCATGCCCTCCTCCTCCGCTTTTCGCCTCGCGTCTTTCATCCCCCGCTGCTCTCTGCGTTCGCTCTTTCATCCTTCGCTCGGCCCGTTCGCTCGGTTACGCCGACGCCGACGCAGGAACGGGTGCATAAAAGCTGCGCTCTAAAAAAAAGTAGAGAGAGTTGTGCGTGTGTGTGTGTGTGTGTGTGTGTGCGTGTGTGTGTGTCTTTGTGTGTGTGAGAGAGAGAGAGATAGAGAGAAACTGATACAGGTGCCACAAAAGGCATTCCAATTGCAGGCATTCACACAGGCCGATCGATCTCAAGAAGTGCAGTACACTTGCACGGCCTTCTGATGCCATGTTAAGTCGCGTCGATGTTGCAAAATTCTTTCTTGTGACAGAGGCTGGTTGTCCAACTGGTTCAGCACGATGTAAGCCGATGTTCTCTGCACACTGTACTGCGGGCACTGATGTAGAACATGGCGAATTCTTTCCTCGTCACCGCAATCGCCAAATGCTGCGGTGTCGGCCATCCCTGTGTGGAATGCGTAGGCATTGGTAAACTCAACGCCCAACCATAGCCAACATCATGGGGCTGCGTCTCTTCGGGCAAGTCTTGGTGGAAGTCGGAGGCTTAGGGTTGGATCCAGGGTGAATAAACGGGCGTGCATAAAATTTGGTTCATTCCACTAA
The DNA here is from genome assembly GCF_023375885.2 of Dermacentor andersoni. Lineage (NCBI taxonomy): Eukaryota > Metazoa > Arthropoda > Arachnida > Ixodida > Ixodidae > Dermacentor > Dermacentor andersoni. Next base: position 310,919,281 of record NC_092814.1, read on the forward strand.
GATGTAGTGCATTGGCGTGCAAGTAGGTGAAACATCCTTGCAGCATGTGTCCTCGACAGCGGAAATGATAAGCGGTCTTTTTTTTTTTATTGAAATTGAAATAAAAGAAATAGATGTAGTCTGATCCTATAATGGTAAAGGCTACTTCTCTTCGCATTGCAGAAACAACAATATAAACAGTATATATAGCAAGAAAACGAAAACAAAAGAGCTCATAGGGCCAGCAATCCACAGCATACACTCCTATATATAGAAGTGTGTGCTGTGGATTCCTGGCCCTATATGTAAAAGGCAAAGGCAAGTCGCACCACGATGAGTTTGTACACAAAGTCACAAACAGACACAAGTGCCCGTGATGTAGACTGCACTGTAAACAGAAATAACTCCCAGGTGGGAGTATAATGCTTCTCCTCTAGCGACCCCCTGGTTTATTATGCTCCGTATTATCGGAGTAGAATTTTTATTCTATACGAGCGAAATTTTTGCGTGGAACCATGGGAGTATTTCTTATCTCTTTTATTTTTTACTTTGCACTGGACGGAGTTTTTTCGAGGTTCAATGGGAGTATAAAAAGAGATATCGCATTAGTTTGCGTGAAGATTTTTATATGCACAGACTACTGCTCAAATTTCGAAATACACACACAAGACCGCGTCAAATTCAACGAAACAAGTCAATGAAAGCACATAAATCATGACATACGTGATCATTTGAGAAACGCCCAATGCAGAATTTTAAAAGACATCCAACGTACACGCGACACACAAGAAGCAACGCTGCCAGTATATATAGCCACGATATTGTGTGCCTCGAAACCGCCTAGCGATCAGCTGTGTTGTTTTCAGAATTACGACTCACATGCTCGCTCATGCGATACTTGCCTCTCTGAAAGTAACAGAAGACCTTAATCAACACAAAACTGTGAATTCAGAATAGTGAGAAAAAAATTAATGGAGTAATTTTTCAAAATTTGCATATACCATTCAGTGAGTGCTGAAGTGACTTCGCACACTGCCGGCGTTCGCTGCCAAAAAGTAGTGCGTTAGTTACAGTAAGCAAGAAAAATGTAAGTGCATGTGCTTCACGGCAAAATTAACTTTGTGCGAAATAATGGTAGCGCAGCAAGAATTTATTACGTGTGAGCATGACCCGCAGCAGTCGACGTAACACCGAAAAGTGCGTAGTCATACATTTTCTGGACCGCAGTACTTGCTCAGCGTCCAAGCAACCTCGCTCGGTTTTGAAAAGGAGCTACATCGCTGATCTGTCGAGCGAATCCTCAGATTCGGAGCCAGCAGGCATGCTTCTAAATCAGTGTCTGGGATAGGGCATACTGTTAATGCAATATCGGAAGCAACGACGTGACCAAAACCGAAACACGTGATAACAATTCGGTTCACGTCACTCAGCAAGAAGTTTTATTTACAGTAAGCATACATATATCATACCATTGTTATTGAGCGAGGATATCCGTACACAGATAAACAAAAACAGTTGCTTGCACTCCGGTCTTTCTCACTGGCAACAGAGCACCGCAACGAACTTCGAGTATGCCATTCACGTGCGACTAGCCCGGACGTCGTCGCCCGAACAGTGGCTGTGTTGCCATTGCTACGTGTTCCTTTCAAACATTTCACCGGACGTTGTCAACATGTGCCCACAAGGACATAAAAGTCGCATTTCGCGCACTGAAGAACACAAGCCACGGCCGCGCAGCACGAAAACAGTCAGAAACCTGTGCCGCCAACACGAGTCAATGAGCAGCTTTGAGCCATACCTAAGCCTTTTTCCGCACTTGAAAACGCTGCTTTTGCATTCATCGTTGTCAGCAAAGTGATCAGAGATAGCGTACTTGAAGATGAGATACAGCCACGCCTATAACACTTTCTGGAAGGAAATACGGGGAACAAAATGACGAAAAGCTGTCCCGGAACGCCGCTTCACGGATTTAAACAAACCGTCAGCTATGAGCACTGCCGAATCCACCGAACGCGGCCAGTCGCTGGCGCGGTCCACAGCCTCATGGGAAGCGCCACGTGACCAATCTGTTTCGGCGGAGAGGAGTTTTTTAAAACTCCCTGTCGGAGCTTTCACATGAGAACAAAATTTTGAAGCGGAGTAAAATCGCGTCATGTCGCCTTAATCCTCCCGCAGCTAGCCAACGGAGTGAAACGAGCGAACGGCGCTGTATTGCTCCCATACATCGGAGTAAATATTCGAGGATGGGGAGATATTAGGGCACATCGCCTGTTAAAAACTCTCAGGTGGCTTTATTTTCGTTTACAGTGTGTGACTAGCATGTAAACGGATGAGAATACACAGAATACAAAAGAGTATAACACATAATATACAAAGACTAATCATTACAAATAACATAACCAAGTTGCAGTTATATCGTGTGTCTACTGAATGCGACATCTAGTACTTGTTAAGGATGCCTGCGTCTTCGTAAAAATGTTCGAGTGCGTTCAATGCTTTCGCTGCGCTATTTTCTATGGCCATGGGCCCAGCAATTTTGCGAGTAAAAAATTAGATGAAGATCAATAGAGTGTAGCTCTTGTTCTAGCTGCCGTATTTGCATCGCGTATTTAGGGCATTCGAGGAGTAAATTGCGAATATCCTCATCGTCATTGCCAAAGGAGCAAGTCGGGGAAGAAGCCCGTTTTATGCTATATAGAAAATGTTTGGTATGTGTTGTCCCAAGGCGCAGTCGATGAACTAGTGTCTCGGTACTTTTCGAAAGTTTTGCATCAAGCTGGTATTTGAGTTAAGGGTTCACTTCGTAAAGAATTGATTCCTTAGTATTTTCATTGAACCAAGCTGACATACACAAGTCCTTCTTTAGTACTCTTGATATGCGTTGCGTGGTCATTGTTGATAAATGGATGAGTTGAATTTCTGCATCTTTATGAGGCGATTTTGACAACGAGTCAGCTAATTCGTTGCCTAGCTGCTATACCAGCATCTCCTGGTACCCACTGTAATATCACTTCATGGTTTCTTTCAGTAGCCTACAGATGAGTTAAACTGTTCAGTACTGTGTGTTTTATTCGTGCGTTTGGTTGGCTGTCATTAATATTTCCAAGGCATGCTAAAGCCGATAAGGAGTCCGTACAAGTTACCCAATTTTTTGGTTTCTCATAGGGTTTGATAGAACAATTGCCACTAATTCCGCTATTGTTGGTGACGATGTGCACCTTAGTCGACAAACACCCTCTACTTGTAAGGATGGTATAGCATGAGCTGGTGTCGCACTGCAACCACCTATATCTTGATAGGCGGTTGTATTCTGGGGGTCTGTCCAGCTGCGTGCCATTTGCATATTTTTAAGGTTTGGCCAAAGCTACGTGGGACACGCTGTATAACGGTCAATAGCCCTCAATTCAGAGTAAGGAAATACCGGGCGGCAGGAAGTGGTGCCAGTGACGTGAGGGATCGTAAAACGTTCACTCTCTCGTAGGGAGGTATCAATTTCGCAGACGTTCAAACCAGCCCTGTGGCGCTACGTGCAAAATTCAGAAATACCAGACATATTGTGTCATAGAGAGAGAGCGAGGTTCTTCTCATCGAATACTGCAGAGGCCTGCCAGGCCATGTACCTACTATGTTATACCACAGATGAGAAGGGTGACACACTGAATGATACGCCACTACATACAACACCCACACACAACGTTGCGCACAGGCACGCGCAACGTTTCTGCTCGAGGTCACTGTCTCGGAGCGCCTTCGTCGAGCGCAAAGTACAGTCTAAGTGCTGTTCCAACGTCTTATAGGTGCATGGTGCAGCTCTACGGCCTTGTCCCGTAGGTTCAAAACAGTCATTCTTTTCACAACACACCGCATGCACCACGCTATTAGCACCATGCGAGCTTGTGAACGTCGCGATCGTGTACATATTTCTCCGGGAAAGTGGAACGTAAGGTCTTACTGTAACGATATAAAGACGGCATAGTCGGCACGTCTGACTCAGGGACAAAGAAACTGCAGCATCGAGTAAGTGTGTTTTCAGGGTCGGCTTTATAAACAGCGAACGCTCGGACAGATCTGAGCGATCGGACAGCGAACGCTCGGACAGGACAGGCCACGACAGATATACGGCCGAGGCAGGCGGTGCAAAGTGAGATCGAAAGGAGAGACGAGAAGAGTTGGCCCACGTACACGCACAGCAGCGTGACCGCGACTTCCGTCCTAATTAAAGCGAGGTGCCGTTGTACGTGTCGTCGCGACAACTGCGAGGTATCGGCGCCGAGCCGCACAAAAGCTGCTTGTCAGACCCGCACAAAGAAACGGAACTCCTCAGCCGGAACGGAGGATCGGGGCTGCGCTGATCTTGCTCGACGTCTTTGTCCGTGCAGCTTCCATCGACGCGCGTATTGGCATGAAACAAATGAAACTCGAAGCAAAAGCAAACCGCTGGAGAATTCACACGCTCGTATATTATATATATGCATGCACCAGAAGAGGGTAGACAAAGCTGGGGAGTCGTATGAGCTACGGAATTTACTTCTTGTTCTTCTTCTTTTCATTTCTCTGGTTCAATAGAAGCTGGGGGAACAAGGGCTGAATTTGCAGAGATTTTCGTTCATGGGTGCTGTTTTCATTGGACGGCCTCCGACATCCCGATCGGCTGGAATTTGTCACCCGCCATACGGTGATAATGTGCCCGATATGACGATTGTGTCACATCTGCTCTTACGAACTGTTCCAACGTCAGAACATTGTTGTAAATCGCAAGAGGCCTTAATGCCTCCTGCGAGATGATGCGGCGAGCTTAGACTGACACGCTAAGTTGTTGTTGTTGTTGTTGTAGCGTGTGATGCGTGTGGCTCCTACCCACGATGGGGGATTGGCCAAGAAATGGGTGGATTATTCGAAATTATTATGGAGCATAAATTTCCTAATAGCTATTGAAATAGCATTGAATAGTGCAGAATTACCTGTTAAATAAAATCAGGAAGGTCATATTGAATGAGTAATAATTAATTTAAAAGTAAAAACAAAAAGAAAGGAATTTAGCAGGGCATTCGTTTAGATTCCGCAAGGAATGTTCGGACAGCGAAGCATGCATCCCTGTGGCTGAATCCCAAAGTGGACGCTCCGAACGAAAGAATTGCAGGTTCTGTCAAGTCCAGGCCAATTCTTCGAAACGGTATTTCCAACCATCTTTTTCTAACCGCAGTAAAGCGGCGACAAGATAGAAGAAAGTGGCTCTTCCCTCTATTTCACATCTTTCTCCTTCAAACATGCCTATGACCCACCTCGGTGGCTTAGCGGCTATTGTGTCGCGCTGCTAAGTGCCAGATCGCGGGATTAAATCCCGGCCGCGGCGGCCGCATTTCGATGGGGACGAAATGCGAAAACGCCCGTGTCCCGTGCATTTGGGGCACGTCAAGGATCCCCTTCTGGTCAAAATTATCCGGAGTCCCCCACTACAGCGTGCCTCATAATGAAATCGGGGTTTTGGCACGTAAAACACCAGGATGTATGTATTACGACACACACACACACACACACACACGCACACGCGCGCGCACACACACACACACACACACGCACACACACGCGCACACACACACGCGCACACACACGCACACACGCACACACGCACACACACACACACACACACACACACACACACACACACACACACACGCACGCACGCACGCGCACGCGCACGCACACACACACACACAGACACACACACACACACACACACACACACACACTGCACCAGTATAAAAGAACAAAATGAGAAGAAGCTTGAGCTCGAGGGCTCCTGTATAAATACGTGGGAAAGGGAAATTATATTTTTCAGCAACCACTGGACCAAATTTTATTAGGTTTGTTGCATTTGGAAGAAAAGGCAGAAAACTAGTGAATGTTGGTAGCGAATTTTCGATCTAGGTCATCGATATTTTAATAAAAATTGTTCGAAATCACAAATTTTCAGAAAGCGAAACTATCAAGAGAACGTCTCTATAACTCAGCAATGAAAAGATATCACAATTCTGTAAATTGCATCTAGGAGCACATCTAAATCGGACAAAATTGATGTGTTATAGATGGTTCTAAAATAGACCACTAAGATGTGAGTAGGACTTTGCAAAATCCTTCTAACAATTTATTGAATTCACGTAAGATATAAATTGATGTATCAGATTTGTCCGCTCTGAATGCTCTAACGGATGCAGTTGACAAAAGTGCGACATCTATTATCGGTACAGAGCTGCGAATTTGTAAACATCGAGTTTCTATTTCCAACCTTACCAATTTTTGCTTTACCTTACCTTGCGAACTTTACCATTTCAGACCCTAAATCATAATTCCGCTTCCACAACTCACTAGAATTTACCTTTCTCTCTCAAATGCAACTAATTTCCTTAAAATCGGACCAGTGGTTATCTCAGAAAAGCGTTTTTCTGTTTAACATGTCTTTGAATAGGCGGCATCGGAGTTGGGTCCGAGCTAAAGCTTCCTCTTAAAGCGACGCTTAAAACAAAAGAAAAAAAAACACTTCAACATTAAAACTGATGAAGTATTCGCACAACAATCTATTTTCGTTAATTTTGCGGTAACAGCTTGGTCATTGCAAAGGGAAAAATGAAAGTCGGAGTTTCTTCTTCTTTTTTTTTTGTTTGCTGCCGCAACCCCAGCGTCTACATGTCATTGTGGCGTTACGGATTTCTAACTATTCACGAATTTAGACCATCCTGGCTCAGTGAATGTTCTTGAAGCTTTGATAATTTCAGTCTATGGCGCTTCAGTATAGCACTTTTAGAATACAATGCAGTCCATTTTTACCGATAAAAGATTTGGCTACAGACCCGCCCATACGCCATCCAAACACGGGACGTCGCGGCGAGCTTGAAATTTAAGACAGCGTCGCCACCCGCCTTCTTTTTTTTGTTTTTTGCCTCCTTTTCTGGTTTATTAAACCTCCTGTCATGACAACAGTAACCAACAACAACAGTGAACCGGGTGAAGCTCTCAGGGGGGTGCCGCTGGGCAGTGTGACAGCGGAAGGCGATATGGAAAAAATATTCTTCGTCAAGGAAGCAAAAAGTTCACAAGGGTGGCTTGGTGGGCTAGTTGGTAAAGCACCTTAAAGGGTTAACAGCGCCCACAGGCGGGGACAGAGTGAGGAACAACAGGACACAGCGCTGTGCCCTGTTGTTCTTCACTCTGTCCCCGCCTGTGGGCGCTGTTAACCCTTTAAGGTGCTTTACCAACTAGCCCACCAAGCCACCCTTGTGAACCTCAATTCCTGGGCTCTTTTAATTGTTTATCAGCGCTGTCTGCATGCGCTGTTAACCCTTTAAGAAACAAAAGGCGAGGCGGGCGCCTTTCGCCGAGTGGAACAGTGGCGCTATGCTCCGACTACAGAAAACAAACAAATGAACAAAAAATAAAAGAATGGAAATTTGTAAGAGGACGCACCTTAACAAAGTTTAATGACTTAGGGTACTTTAGAACGTGGAGTTAATGATGAAATACACGTTAGAAACGTCGCTCTTGAGAGGCATACATAAAATGTTTCGCAGATATATGCACCAACGTATAACGCTCCTTACACGCCCGCAGGTACACCCGCGTATAATGCTGTATAAATATATACTTCCCTATCGAAGCCGACTTGTTCAGCGGATAGTGCTATTAGCATAAATCTGTGCTTCAATTTTCTTACGGAAGCTCCTTAGAAATAGCACGCGTTCTATACTGAGACTGTATTATTCTCCGCTTAGTCGCCTACTATTTCTGGCTCGTCGTAATTTTCCTCTCCTTTGAAGTTGCCTCCTTCCGAGATGTTTCTTCCAACTTCATTTAAAAATGCGAATAACCCATTCTTGTATGTAGACCTGCGTGGCTACTTATGCAATGTGCACCGCACGCGGCTATGCATACACGTATCGCTACAGGTCTTTACTCCTATGCTCAAATTTTGCATCTCTTAAGTTTTGCACGCACTTTTACGTTTATTATGTTAATCGTGACATTCATCCGACGAAAAAATGTTTGCGCTGCTTTTTTTTAGACCTGTTCCTTTAAATAAACAAAAATGTAAAATATGCGTAAATATGCGTTTTCTACGTAATGTCGTGCTCGATTGGGAGTTGTGTGGTGCACTCGTTACTTTGGACATTTCAAAAAGAAACAAAAAAATAATTAGTCGTTAGCTACAGAACAAGCTCCACGCTGAAGCAGGCCATGATGATAAAAGTGTGCTTCGCTGCTTGAAACTAGAAGGCGGTCGCGGCTGGCCATCGCACCAGATGCTGCTCCACCTATACGTGAGGCCAGTGCTGCCCTTCCAGGTCGTTCCTTCGGTGTCTTCCCGCGATACCAATTTTTCCTCCCGTATCTCTGTGCAAAGGCACCTGCAGATTACGTGGGGAGTCAACGCAGCTCGGTGGACTGCATGGTGGCATCGTTCTGAACTTCTGACTACAGTATGCGTGCTGTTTTAACGCTTGCGGGCAGCAACTCTGTTGGTGTGGGTGAGTGTGTGCGTGTGTGTGTGTGCGAGCGCGCGTGGGGGAGGGACAGCAAGATCACAGTTTTTTCGTGCCCAACTTCGAGCTCCCAGTACGCGCTTAGTCGGCAGTATCTCCCCCGTTGTTCACCTCATTGGCGCGTCACGCGGAATCTCCACCCCCTTCTGCCTTTGCTACCTTTACCCTTCCCCGTCAACACCACTACAACCACCCGTGCCAAGCTTATTTCGGGTCTTAAATTTATATTTCTTTCTTTCTTTCTTTCTTTCTTTCTTTCTTTCTTTATTTCTTTCTTTCTTTCTTTCTTTCTTTCTCTCTCTCTCTCTCCTTAGTAGCGATTCTCTCATTACTGTGGATGCACCCGAGGACACCCCCTTTTTCTCGTTACGCCTGCAAAGTAGCAAAAAAGAACATAGCGGAGTGCGCGTTGCCTACACTAGTCTGCTTTTCTGCAATGCACGCCTTAAGCCAAGCCGCTGTTTCGATACCTGTGTTGCGCTACCCACGAAAAAAGAACACCCTGGCCGTGACCCTATAGCGCGGAGCACGCAGAACCATTTCGTATTCATGGCCGTCTACACCTGACAGGGAGATGCAGAGTGCAAGAAAAGAAAGCATAAAAGAAAAAGGACGTTGCGTAAAGCCTCTGCTTCTTCTCTGTACGCGTTAAATGCTTAAAACTGAACTTTGCTTATCAAAAAGTCGTGGGGGGGGGGGGGGAGGGGGCAGGAACATGGAGGCGCGGCGTAAAAGGGTAAAGAAACGCGCGTGATACCCGCTCTTCGCATTAAGGAATAATTCGTTACACATTTTGTACGGGGAAGTTATTGTTACAAGGAATTCCCGCGCACGCGGTGTCCCGAACGGCATTCGACAAAACTTTAAAGTGTGAAGTATTCACATAAAAACACGCAAACTGACAAACGTTTGACGTGTTGCCACGGCAGGAATCAAGCTCTGGACAGTCGCTCAGAGCGCGGGTCTCAAAAGTGTAGAACGCCAAGCTGGCCAAGCCTTTATTCTGGTTACTCTGTTAGGAGTAATCTTGTTTGAGAACTGCTGTTCAACAAATGCACTGTCTCTTCTCTATTTAAATCCGAGTATATCTCGAATTTAACAAAAAAAAGCAAAGCAAGCCTGATGGAACGAAAAATTGGGCCTCGGGCCGATTTCACAAAGCTTTTCATCCGTAAGTGCCCTTTGCCATTGGCTGGCGGCCTTCTCTGATATGTTTAGCACCACGATTGGCTGGAATTTACTCTTTCGAACCATTCTAGCGTAAGAGGTCTTTGTGAAGGTGTATAGCGTGGAGGTCTATAACATGCTGACCGTGTCGCAAAGTCTGTACTTTGCCTCAGCTAACTTATAAGTCTTGCACGGATATATCATCGCCTATAACACTGTTGGTGTAAGGTAACGACATACGAGCTCATTGCATTTCTCGTTGTTATGAACATATCTTGACCATTTTTTTACAATATGAGCCATTCTTGCCGTTATGCTATGTCAAAAATGTTACCCTCTGGCCACGTTTCTTTTTTTTTTTCGAGAAGGATAGGCAGGAAAAGGCAAAGGAGGTTAAGCAGACTATAGTACCTAGAGTGGCTATCTATAGGGGAGAGAAAGAACGGGAGCCCAGCAGATTAATCCCGAGCACTAGATAAGGCGCAGTGCGTCTGTAGTCACGCACTCAAGTTTATTGCCTTTTGCGTGCCGCAAGAGCGCTCGTGTGGCCTTCCAGGTCCACGAGGCCAGGCTCTCGGCTTCGGTAAAATGCCGGTCTTCCAGCGTGTTGAAGGCACACCGGAGAGCCATGCATTGTCCGTCGAAGCGGCAGTACTGGCTGAGACGTTCACTTGGCAGCCTCCTCACATCTGCACTAAGCGCACGGCATTGATTCCAATCCGATAGCATTATGAATTAGGGAAGGCTACGGCGGCCCGCAGCGCACTTAGCAGCGTTGCGTCACATGGTGAGAGGTTTGAAAAGAGTGAGAGAGAGAGAGATTATATATATATATATATATATATATATATATATATATATATATATATATATATGTATGTGTGTGTGTGTGTGTGTGTGTGTGTGTGTGTGTCTGTGTAAACGGGACGGGAAAGGCAGGGAGGTTAACCGAATGAGATTCTGGTTTGCTACCCCGTATTGGGGGAAGGGGAAATGAAAGACGGGAAAAGCAGAGGAGAGAGAAAACAAACTAACGGGGAAAAATGCAGGGAAGGTCGTGAACGGCGATGAGAATTGCAGTCTCCAATAGGCCACTCGAACGTAAAAATTTCATGAGTGCGTTCACTGTCTTGTGGTGTGACAACTGTATAGGTCGCCGTTCTAGGCGTTTTCGGAGAGATATGAAGGTAACTGCAATGATAATGATATATATATATATATATATATATATATATATATATACACACACACACACACACACACACACACACACACACACACACACACACACACACACACACACACACACGTGCGAAGCAGGCAACTACTCCGCCTTTCCCAAACGCCGCGTGGCAAAGCCACGGAAACGCGTCAGGCAGACTTCGCGAAGGGAACGCGCCGGCACGGCTACGGTAGCTCTCGGAGGGCAGAAGCAGGCGGCAACCCGGGCACAACAGGGACGAATTGCGCGGTCTCAATCGAACCAGGCTTCCGTGCGGGCCGCCGGAACTGATCGAATCCATAGCTGCGCGAGGCAAAAGCTGACGAGGCGCGCCGGCAGTGTTCCTGTCTTTTTCTTTCCCTCTTTATTCCACATTCTTAGCTTCGCCGAGGTTGTGCGCGGTCGGCATGGGGTCGCGGGCCGTGCAGCTCATGCCGCCGCGTATATGTCGATCGGAGCGCGCCCCGGGCTTCGGAAAGTTTGTTCCGCGCATTGGAGCGCAGTGGTTTTGCTTTTTTTTTCTCTCTCTCTTCTTTACTCTTCATGGCTCTGCGTATACCACCAGCCGACATGAGCGCGGGCGAGCGTACAGCAGAGTGCACACCGGCACTCCTCTACCCCTTCCCACTATACACGTAGCAGGGGTGCGATTCGCTTGTACCGCTCGCGCTCGTGGACACCGGGGTTTTAAAAAAGAAAAGAAGAAAGAAAGAGAGCCAGAGGGGAGGCCAGACCGCACGTCTATTAAGATAATGAGCCGCAGCGGACGGGGCTCTGACTGGCGTTGAAATTTTAGTGGGTGCTTCCTCGATCAAATAGCGCTCGGCCTGGTCGAACGCGTGGGCGCGTGCTTTCCGTTCGTATGCGTAGAGCTACGGTATGCGCGCCTGTTATGGCTGGCTCGTAGCCTACGCGAAAAGCCCCCTCGGAAAAGTTGGAGCAGACAGCCTGCTCCACGAAGCGTTATGAGGTCAAGCGAGCGCTTTCCACGCTGGCGTTGACGACTACTGCATGCTGCACTCATTAGCGATTTCGGCAGATGCCGGCACACTTTATTCTTCGCGGCGCGCGCAATTCTCGTGGCTCGCAAACACACCTGAAATAAGGCTCGCAGATATGGGCATCGCAAAGGCGTTGCCGGGAGGCAAAGACAAAGCGATTCGCGCGTAGGCTTGGTCGGATAACGTGCTGCGATGGCGATAAAGCGTTTTATAGGTCGCAACCTAAATCGACACGAAGAGAACAGGCCTCTAAAAACCCCGCTGTTCTTAGCTCGCATTTCAGTGAAGTTAAATCCCTGTTCCTTATCGATTGCCATTATCCTCTTGTGAACGCAAAGCAAATACAATTAAACCAAATTAAAAACCAGTGATAGCTCACAAATATATGCCAGGATCGCAAGAATAGGCATGTAGCGTAAGAGCATCACGGCAGCGCACGCAGCGGTGATATTGCACGATTTTTATCATTTAAATTATTTCTGTATCCCCTGCGCAGTTCGTGTGTGCGTGCTCGCAGGGAATCGAGAAGTGTGGGGGGGGGGGGGGGTCTTCCTTGCAATTTGTGCGTTTTTTCTTGCTTTGTTGAGTTTTGTCCACGTGCAGCAATACGCCACACATGTGTGATATTTACAAAAAAATAAAGGTTGCTGTAAGTTAGCATCTCCTTAATTGTTATCGTTCTTTCCTGTTTAGTGGGAGTTGCATGGTTACCTTGAGGATGCACTCAAATCTTAACTAACCCAACTTTTGGTAGATCTCAATGGAGAAAAATGAGGAGAGCTACTCAACTTTGTATATATAGCTACAGTATGGTGCTGTATGTCCTACTCTTATAAGGAATTAACGCTTGGTTAATATTTTCGTCGTCGGTTACAGCTAAGGTATAGGCGGCGTGAAGTATGGAACATTGTAATTGGCGTGCATAGAAGGCTGTCTGACGCCTAATGTGAAACGCTGTATTGCTGTTCGGTTCGCACCATTTAACGTAATATAATGTTAGTTTAAGAGGAAAAGCGCACACCCGTGATTAAGTATATGCAGACCTGAAATTCTAAAAAAATACGAAACAAAAAAAAATGAAGAAATCTAGTTTTTGACAACTCGGAGTAACAACCTGAAACTGACGAATGCACTGCCATCTTTGCTAGACCAATTATTCTCGCTCTCCCTCTTTTTTTTTCTTTTTCTTTTTTTTAACGGCTTTTGATTCTAGGAGAGTGGTGACAGCTTCAGTCGAAAACCGAGCACACGTAACAGAGTCTGCGAGTTGAGGGAACGCTATTGAGTTTGAAACCCTGAGGGACTTTCTTTTTAAGGTTTTTTACGACACAGTCAAGGTCTGATCCGCCGGAATATCAGTAACAACCTCTGGCCTGTTGGGACGTGCTTGGGGCGGTTCTAGACGGCTGCCTCGCAAAGTGCAGCTGTTTCTTGCTTCCCTTCGTCAATGGAATGGGACGAGCGGTCGGCCTTATTTAAATGACTAGCGCTGCTTTGAATCACAAATTCTAGGACGACAAGAGCGGCAGCGTGAGAGCTGTAGCGCGAACACGAAAGACACAGCGCCGCGCTCAGTCTGTCGTGGGCCGCCTCCTCGTAATCCGTCATGCAAAACAGCGGGTGTCATTTGCGACAACGCGCAACCATAAAGCGACGATGTCAGCTTCGTCCGACATTTGCCGGACAAAGCTGGCTACTCTTTTTCGTTCACGTTTCGGGCAAAAGAAAGAAAGAAGAAAAAGATACAGGGATAAGGCGGACATGATAGAAGGAAAGGGGGAATGGACGGGCAGTCTTGCGCAACAGAAACGAGGGCGTAAAGGATGAACACAAAACTAAAGGACTTCGAGCAAAGCTGTGTGCATTGGGATGAGACGGCATTCAATACTGCTTCAGAAAAAAAAAGACTGTAAAAATTAAGACATAAGGATATATAGTCGTTTCCCTTCATACTTAATTGAACTGACGACCGGGTTGTTCTGTAATTCTGGCGTATGGCTTCATCGCACAACAGAAAGTACTTACGCAGCGCCCGACCTTGCCCGACCTTGCCCGATCTGTGAAAAAGTGTGTGAAGAGCCGATCTGTAACCGTGGCCATGTGCTACACCTACGTACATGCCACTCCGATGCTGACAAAACAGCGTGGTTATCAGAACTGTCACGTCACCTAGCTGATGTTCCTTTCCTGTTTCTTTTCTTTCTTTCGCGGGTATTATAGCGCGCGGAAACGTAGCGACTAAAGGCAGCCAGAATTTACACGCGACTCGAGCATCGCCAAGTCCGATGAGTTCCGAAAGTAGGTGTTCGCAGTTTTATGCAGCAATAACGTAAGAGAAATAACTCGATCAGCCCCGACATGCGCCTAAAGTGGCGCAGCCGCCTAGACGCCAACATTTACCGCCCACGCGCTCGGCACAGTCTATTAGCGCGGCCAATTCAATCACAAAGGAGGAATGCGCGAGTGGAGAGGGCGTGTTAGCGTGTGTGTCTGGACTTGCATGCGCCTTGTCGACTTGCGGTGCGCGCCCGTGTCCGAAAAGAAGTGTATTACCCTCGCGAAGACGCGCTCCTCGGCGGTTTTTTATTTACTCATACTGTTGGCCTGTCGGCCGTTACAGGGTGGGTCAAAGCAGCACTTCAACAATTAGTACAATACATGGTATTACAATAATACATATAGCACAAAAATGAAACATGTCAATAGCAATATTTCGGCAATTAGTACAGTACATGAAGGCAGTACATGAATAGTATTTTAATAGGTGAACATAAGCGAACAAAGAAGATACATAAGCGAAATATTCTACAGATACTCCGATCAATACGACCATAAATGCAGTGTTAATAAACGAGGTCATACACCCCCCCCCCCCCTCAAAAGAAAAAAAAAAAGCACTATGCGTGCGTGCATCTTTCAATGTTGCTTTAAGTTTTCCTCAAATTCTTCCGCACGGATGCTTTCTCGCGTTGACACCGGTAATTCATTCCACTCTTTAATGGTTCTTGGGAAGAAGGAAAATGCGTAAGCGTTAATGTGCATCTGAGGTATTTGAAAAGTATTATATTTGCTTTTCCGTAGTGTTCTACCTTGTTGTGCTATCAAATACTGTTCGCTATTGATGTTGAATGTGTTTTTAGTGAGAACAAAAAAGAACTTTCACCTAGCTGTGCGCCTGCGTTCAGCGAGCGTAGGCAAGTTCAGCAAACCGAGCATTTCTGAGACTGAATCTATGCGAGAATAACGCGACAGAATAAACCTTGCTGCTCGACGTTGAACTCTTTCCAGTCTCTCAATTAACCCTGACTGATAAGGGTCCCAGATTATGCTGGCATATTCTAACGTGGGTCGAACGTACGTTAAATAAGCTGTTAGTTTTACTGACTGTGAGGCTAACTGCAATTTCCGTCGCAAGAACCAAAGCTTCTTTTCCGCAGTTTGGCATATTTTTATAACATGGTTCGACCAGCTTAAATTCGCGGATATGTGTATGCCTAAGTATTTCAGCACGTCAACCGTTGAAAGCACCGAAGAATTCACTGTGTAATTAAAATAAAAAATATGATTTATTTTATTCGCTATGCGCAATGCAACAGTTTTACTCTGTTTTATTTTCATTTTCCATTTGTCACACCATAGCCCTAAGAGCGTCACTGAATGATTTCTGATCTTCTCTGCTATTAATTTCTTTGTATAGTAAGCAATCATCGGCGAAAAGTCGCACCTTGATACCTTCGTCAATTGCAGGGGAAATGTCATTAATATATACTAAAAATAGTACAGGACCTAACAGAGACCCCTGTGGGACACCACACTTTTCTCTTATACGGTTACGGTAGGCGAGTCAGCGAGCGTGTGATTCACCGCAGCTGAGCCGGAAGGTTAACAAAAAAAGAAAGAAAGAGAGAGAGAGAGAGAGAGAGACAGAGAGAGAGGCCGGCGCCAGCGCGTGCGCGCGGTAAGCGTTTACACCGGACCTTGGCGAAGTTCAATGCATCGAAGTGAACGTCGGTTGTTGGCCTTTACAATCGGGACCTTGCTCGCGTCCAGACGTTTGCGAACTTGAACGTGCGCGCAGATAACGGACGCAAAGTCACCGCCTCTCGCCAACCGAGCGCCTCTCCACCCACTCTTCGCTTTTTTCTTGCACGCTCTCTCAAAGATCGCTCGTATAACTCTCTTGTTTCTGATCCGTGTGTGCACATTAAGCATCAGAAAGGACAGCACCTCGTGGGTATAGCTGGACACTTCGTTTTTGTGTTACAGTGCCAAAGTTAGTTTCGTTTAATATACACTTGTCAAAACAGAGCAGTGGTTGAAAATAGTTGAAATTTTTTTTTTCTTATTAGTATGACTTGGAGTCCCAAATGGCAATGCAAGGTGAGCGTCCCGAGTTTGCCTTCTTGGGTGACTTTCGAGAAGAAGCAATCTCGACGAAGGTTTGTAAACGTGGGCCTCACGGGACCAGAAGTACCACGCTCGTTAATTCTATATGTGACCGTGCTCTACGCTCAAACATCTCTTGCCGAACATCGCTTGCCGAATTGACAAAGTCAGGTTGCCACCGCGAGGAAAGAGCTTTAATTGAGCGCTTTATTCCGCTATTCTTAGTGAGCACCGCAGTGGTCCGCCGCATACAACGCGTATACTGCGTAAACGCGGAAGGCAGAACACATCGTACGCTGTGCAGTGTTACGCTGAAACGAGGTAAGAATGAAGGCATTTCTTGAGTTAAATATGAGCGAACATGTTAAGACGGTGGAGATACTCGAGAGAGGACCATTTTCTCCGGACAATTCGCAGCCGTCTTTGTCCAGACCTCAAGCCAAAGCCCATTCCCAACTCCCCCCCAGAAAATTCATGGCATGACCCGTATACCCGATGGACCCTTTTAATGTTTACACCGCTTTCTGAGCAGACGATCTGGAGTGCCGCTTGACGCGGTCTTCAAGCCAGAAGGCGACGGAGGCGCTACTGAAGTTCCTTCGGTCAAGCAATCTGTTAGAAGACCGTGACACTCCAGCGTTTCTTTGTGTGTGCTGGTTCTTTTTTTTTCACCTCCCTCTCCTTGTGCGTGCTTTTCTTCTGTCTCCCCTTCCCAAGCGCAGGGTAGCAAACTGGATATCTATCTTCCAGTTAACCTGCCTGCCTTTCGCATCTATTTATCTCTCTCTCTCTTTTAAAGTTTAGAGATATACAGGCACCAAAAGGCTTCCGGCTTCAATCTCTGAAACAGCCGATTAATTTAGCGGGCAACTAGGAGGTGTCAGCAGCCCGTAAATATTTAAGACCTATTTGGCCTATTTGTACACAAATAGACCTTTAAGGCCTATTTTGGTACACAATTAAAACGTTATTTTATAATATAAATTTTATTCCAAAAGACACATAAAAGCTTCGTACGTTATCTCAACTTATGTGGCCCGTTTCTCTCTTATTATTTTTATTTTTTATTTGAGCAAATTAAATAATATCGCTCACTATACTGGCGAAATAAAACACCTCTTTTAGGGATCACTGATGCGCGTACTTCGTTTCCGCCGTGTCGAGTATACGCGTTACATCGGCGCATTTCTGGCTTCTTATACTTAGATCAGAGTCCCTGCCACCTTTAGCGACCACGTGCCCATAGCGAAATATGAGCTCGCACTCTCGAGTAATGGCGCTTATTCGGCGTTCCCTGGAAAGTTTCGCTGTCGCGTTTCATTCCGCAAGTTTAGTATACCCGTAGTAGACAAAATTTTCTTCCCGGTAAATTTAGGCGCAGAAAAAAAAAGAAAACATAGCGCTTCCGGTATACTCTTGTGGAGTGACAAAGACAGTAATACTGCCTCGGTGCGAATAAAAAAAATATATTGTGTAAAAGCTGCGCGTCGTCGCGAGATGATGAGAACGCGTCTTGTACGTAAGGCAGTGCACCCACGCTGCGCGAGCCTGTACGCCGGCGATGCGACACCTCGTCATGCTGCACGGAAGTGCGTTGGTTAAGTGGAAACACGGTGGCGGGGGCGGCCATTAGCGGCAGCTGCCGCCCACGCAGGCTCGCCTTTGCCTGCGTACAGCGCTGCGGCGACGGCGCCGCATCGTAGAGGTGCGGGTCTCCCTCCTGACGGGGAAAGATTTCGCGCCCTCGTGCACAGCGAAAGCGGCCCGAAGTCGGTGCGCGCCAACGTTTATTTCACGGCGCGCCCACCACCGTCTCGCGAAGGCGGGGTCTTGTTTCGCCAGCCACATTTCTTTTTTTTTTTTTCATTTCTTCATTTCATGTTCCCGAGAGCATACATCGTTTGTCTGCTTGCGTCACTTATTTTGCCCAATTAGGCGGAGGTTTAATACGCAGCCGAGAAGAGAGACCACGTGTCAAGGTATAGCGGAAGAAAAAAAAGAAATAAGAAACACACATGCGCGCGCGCGTACAAAAGTCAAAACGAGAGTGAGGCACCGAGTGGGGAAGATATAAGCCCCGCCAAACCCCGCTATCAATGCCATAAAAAGAAAAGCGGGGGGGGGGGGGGGGGGGGCGAAGTCGCCCAGAGCACGAGCCGAACAATTTCAATTTGTTATGTGCGCGCGTGGCGCGATGAGAAATGACTTCTCGAAAGCAATGCATGTATGAGCTTTCGAACGAGGCTGTATGCATGGCTCGGCGGCTGCGGGGGCACGGCGTCCGCAAAATTCACGCGAGAGCGCAGCGTAAGCGGCTAAGGGGATGTGCAATGTGTGTAGCAAACGAGCAGACCGGTCAGACCTATATTTACGTCAGCCAGCTCCAAAAAAAGCCTCGGATATATAAATGGATTCGGGACTATTTGACTGAGAGGCGTTTTTTCTTACAGACCGAAGACGGCCCAACTTCAGACCATTACATCTGCCGTGGGGTGCCACAGGGTGGAGTGTTGAGCCCTATTTTGTTCAACCTCGTCCTGGTAGAACTAGCGGATTACCTACCGCAGTCAGTACATGTCTCAATATACGCCGACGACATTTGCATCTGGGCCTCTGCGGTGACTCGCCCTCAGCTAAGAGCCAGGTTTCAGCGGGCGGCAACAATGACGGCGTCTTATCTCCGAGAACAAGGCCTCAGTGTGTCTACTGAAAAGTGCGCATTACTTGGTTTTACGCGCAAACAAATGTCATTGTATCCTGTTACCATCAATGGCCAAGCTATATGCTATGTTAAGAAGCATCGCTTTCTCGGCGTCATCATTGACCGCAACCTCTCGTGGAGCCCTCACTGCGTCTATCTGAAGAAGTTAGTCGCCATTGCTCAGGTCTTCAAATTTCTCTGCGGGAAAAACTGGAGTACACCAGTCCATTCTATGTTGCAGCTGTACAGGGTTTTGTTTCTCGGACTCCTGCGTTACAGCCTACCAGTGTTGTCAAATGCATGCAAGACGAACTTTCGCGCCTTGGAGAGCATACAAGGTCAAGCCCTACGCACGTGTTTAGGGTTGCCTCGGTGCACCTCAACAGCAGCAACAAACGCCATCGCGGGAGACCATATAATGCAGACACATGTAGCTGTCGACTCTCTCAGAGCGCATATTCGCCATCTGTCAAGGATCCCCGACCATCAATTGGCCTCCCTACCAGCCGAGAGACCTCAAGCGACCTTTTCACGAGTGATTAGCGCTCATCAAGAGTGCATACCGGCACCTTTTACACCGGCGGCGAAGCCTTCCTCTCCCCTGTGGTGCCTGCGACAGCCTCAAGTGAATTTTGCTAATCCTGGAATCACAAAAAAGTCCAATCATCCAGCGCCGGCTCTGAAGCAACTTACGCTCCTATTACTGCACCAGAGGTATCATGACCACATTCATATATATACCGATGGTTCGACGTCACCTACCAGCTCAACTGCCGCATTCGTCGTTCCAGCCAAGAACTTTACAGTTAAATTCAAATTGTCGCACACGACTACATCTACATTGGCAGAACTTGCAGCTCTCCATGCCGCTATGATGTACATACATCACCGAAGAGCCAGCAGAGAAATAGGTCGTATTTTGTGACTCTAAGGCAACCCTTCACAGCATCAAGTCTGCATTACGCCACAGAACTTACGAGCAGAATCTGACATCAGAGAACTGCACCACCATGCTCTGGAAAAAGGACACCACATTATATTTCAGTGGATTCCTGCTCACTGTGGCATCGTCGGCAACAACCTAGCTGACAAGGCTGCCCGGTGTGCCCACGAAGATACCAAGACGCATCCAACACCTTTGGCGAGGTAGGACGCTGCCAGAGAACTTCGCCTACTTGCACGCAAGAAGTCACAAGATCTCTGGATTTCAAGTGCCTTCAATTGCAGATTACGTAAACTGGACCCCACGCTACGGCTACAACTACCGTCTAGCCTTTGCCGCGGCGAAACAACCTTGTTGTGTCGTTTGTGGCTGGGAGTGGCGTTCACGAACGCATACTCCTACCGTATGGGAATGGCCCCGATGTGCGACTCCTGTGGGTGCGAGGAGACCATCGAGCGCCTATTGTGTGCCTGCCCTCGCTACGATGCCCAAAGCCTCTCTCTGCGGGCAACTTTACGCCGACTGGACTCGAGACCGTTCACCGAGTCAAAGATACTCGGACCGTGGCCACACCCGTCACTGGCTCGAAAAGCGATTCGTGCACTAGTGCAGTGCTTGAAGTGCACGGGCTTAAGAGACCGTTTATAGTGTCCTTGTGTATGGTGTCCCTCCCACACCCCGTACTCAGTGCTTACTCTCTCCCTTTGTTCCTCTTTCTATTCCCCTTTCCCCCACCCCCAGTGTAGGGTAGCAAACCGGATGCTGTTCTGGTTGACCTCCCTGCCTTTCCTACCCTTGTTTTCTCTCTCTCTCTCTCCAAAAAAGTCACTCGACGCTCTCGGATTTTTTTTCTTTGCTTTTCTTTTATCTTGATTTTCTACCAGAAATTCACCTTTACAGCATCAAGGTACACCTTCAACTACCGCGACGGTTCATAGTTCGGTTGTCCGATGCATGCATGAACGCGCAGCGGCCTATGTAGGGTGTTTTTGTTTTGAGCTGCGCCAAATCTGTAAAAATTTCCGGTTGCAGACAGAAACAATCTTTCAACCCATTAGCTAAATTACTCGATAAGGGGGCCATTATTTCTACATGAAATAAATATACTGAACTGAATAATTAACATAACTACATGAATTAATTTTTAAACACATAATTTACCGCACATATTTTAATGTGCGAAACGTAGCTGTTGAGTTTGCAAGGCATATAGACTTGGAACAAATTCTGAGGTCGGCCCTGGTTTTCAGATATGTGCCGTCGAGCTTGCGGTAAGATGCACTGTTGTACCACTTGCTTTTTTTTTTTTTTTTACAAATTTGCAAATTCGACGTCGCCGTGCTATCTGCTAGCCGCCTGGTTAGTTCAGATGGTAGAGCGGCTGCCCCGGAAGGCAGTGGTCCCGGATTCGAGTCCGGCACCAGGACGAATTTTTCTTCAACTGTGAGGCTTTTCTTTCGAGGAACTCGTATGCGTTTCCTTTGTAGCAATTGCTACGATTGGGTGGATGTCTCATTTTCTCTTAACTGCTTTTTTAAAAGAAAACGCTGTTTTATGCACTGAAGCACAAAAGTAACTGGGATGGCGATGCTTATTGTCGAACCACATTGAAAATGATCAACTCGACACTGCCGTTCTGAGAATTCGTTCAAAGTGGATACGCCTTGCGGACTCACTGGCTACAATTCGTAAACTGGAATATGTGCCGTAAAGTAAATTAGTAAAACGTTAATTAGCGCACTTATTACAACTATTCAATCAAGCATTTTCTTTTCTCGTAGAAATAACGGCTGCCTCAAAGAGTAATTCCCATCGATGGTTAGAATGTCCATCGAATGGTTAGAATGCCAAAGGCATTGCCCCCCCCCCCCCCTTTGTTCTTGTTAATTCAGTGCAGTTAAAAAAAGCGCCTAGTATATAAGTGTCCTTCACAAACCGACATTAAATATCTGCCAATGCAGTAATGTCACCGACGTCAAGCCTTAACAAAGGCGCTGAACGGCTTACAATCCACGAAATTAATTAGAATTATATGTCGCGTGCTTGAGCGCCAGCTAACTGGTCTTACTCTCAGTGGGAGCCGCGGAAGTCAACTCCTCCCCATATGCGCCCATATATACTTTCGACGCACAGCGCGACGCATTCGTGTCAGAGATACGAGAAATGCACCATCACATGATCACGAAAGGACACGACGTCGTTTTTCAGTGGCTGCCTGGTCATTGCGGTATCTCCGGCAACGACCTCGCTGACGAAGCTGCTAGGAAAGCACACGAAGGAGCAACCCTTGTTTCGATACCTTTATCGCGGACCGACGCAGCCCAACACTTAGGCAAGCTAGCGCACTCTTTGACATTGGAGAAGTGGCACACGCCTGAATTCACTCAACATCGATTGCATTCCCTCGATCCCTCTATGCAAGTGCGGCAGTTACCAGGTCTTCCGCGAAATGAGGAAACAGTGCTGTGCCACTTACGTTTGGGCGTCGCATTCACCAATGCATATGCATTTTTGATTGGAATGGCTGATAGCGCCGAGTGCAATGCCTGCGCTGTCGACGAAACCATAGACTGTGCTACTGCCCGTCTTTTGAAGATGAAAGGCAAGACCTCTGCACAGCTCTCAATCAGCTAGATGGAAAGCCGTTCACCTTGAACAAGATCTTGGGACCATGGCCTCGCATATCGCAGCTACAAAAGGCCACAGAAGCGCTGCTGCGATATTTGCAAGATACCGGATTGAGTTAGCGTCTGTGTGATCCGGACTTAGTGACTGACTGATATCACCAGTGGACTTTCTCTTCTTTTCATCTTTCCGTCCCCCTTTCCCTTTCCCCAGTGTAGGGCAGCCAACCGGGCTTAGTCCTGGTTAACCTCCCTACCTTTCATTTATCATTTTCTCTCTCTCTATCGACGCACAGCCATTCATAGACGCTGCCACTACAGTTGCTTCTTCTGTGCACGGTTTTCTTTAATCGCTAATGCGTGATTCTGTCCTATCGACCGGTCTGTAAAAAGAAAAAAAAATTCGGCGAAATCGCGGCTACCGGAGACGCATTTGAGCCCGGAGCTAACGTATATAGGAAGCCCGCCAGGGCCTCCCATATTGGAACGTGGCTGGCTGCTCGTTTCTCGACCCTTCACCTTGAGGGCGGGGGAAAGAAAAGACTGAAAAAATAATATTCAGTGGCCTTCCACTCTGTGAACAAGGATTACCAGCGAACCTGTGTATGGTGGGCCCCTTAATGGCGAACTGCAGCTCCGCCGCGGGTCGGCCCGCTATTTCACTATCTTCGGGATCGGCCCACATGTATGGGAAGTGCTTAACACCTGCTTCACCTCCGCCGCGGGTCGGCCCGGCATTGCTCTATCTTCGGGATCAGCCCACGTATAAAAAGAATTTTTGGTCTACGTCCATGGAGACGAGATCCGCCAGAACCTAGCCATTCACAGCTTCGCTGTCAGAAAAAAAAGAAAAATGAAAAAGAACGCGTGCGTCGCGTGGATGACGACGCGCGACAGCGTTTGCACGCTGCGCGGAAATTTGGATCTCGCGGGGGGCCGCCCCAAGGCACGGGCGTGCGTGCCAGGAGACGGGCGGGTATTGTAATCTCGTGGTACGCGGACCGCGCAACAGCATGGCTACTCCGTTTAGCGCCAGCGTGAGTTAGCGCAAAGAAAGGAGGATTACGTTACCAATTATTCGCGGCGGTATAAGGCGGGGAAAGGCGAAACGAGCGCCCTTTCCCATGGGGCGTGCGCGCCTTAGCCTCCCGATTTCCCAGTTTTTTTTGTTTTTGTTTTCGGATTGGGAAGCGATGCGGAGACTTGCGGGCGTTCACATGCGGGCGTTCACACGAATCGCAGTAAAACCTGCAGCATTGGATGTGATCATGTTAGCATCATGCCGTGATATGTACGCCATCGTAAATTTGTTTTAAGAAGCTTGTACAAATGACACGATCTAGGCATCTCTGAACGCCTTAAGGTCTTTATCGCACGAAATGCGATAAGCCCACGTTTCCTGCGTTTTCCGTGCTGCGATAGTGCCGCTGCCATTCCACAGGAATGACCATTTGTGCTGTCTTTTAAAGGCAAGTGCTTTACCAAATATAACTTTATTTTCAGGGGTCAGATGATCGTTAAAGTAGATAAGCGTTCCACTAGAGTCAGCACTTTGCCTTTCAGTTGCCTCATTCGACGTGGGCGCAGACGAGGATGATGCGTGGGAAATGCAAAGACAACTTGTTGAAGGGCGAGCCTTACGAGCCGCCTTTGGAATGCAAAGACCCCCCTCATAGGCGGGCCACCTGTACGACTGATGAGGTCAGCATTTCCAAAATATGGTATGTTCCAAAAAACAGCTGGCGATCATAGTTCTCTATTATTAATCTCTGTATACGTTGCAACGTGTTTACAGCAAGTAGCTTGAGAACGCGCGCAGTTAGGTATCAGTGCCAGGAAACACACCGTCATCGCTGGATGACATTATTAGGGAAGACGAGTGTGTCGAAAGCGATTCTTTTCGAGACTCCCACTAGCCTGAGCAGCTCTGCTAGTCGGATTCCCTTGCGTAAATGCAGTGTGCGTCTCGTGGTGTTCATCGAGAAGTTAATTAGTTGAATTTTGTCGACTAACCTTGACAAAAGTTGTTATAGATATTTGCTTGTGTGGCTGTTTAGTTAATACCACATTCGGTAGACTTTCTGTTGAGGTGCAGTTGAATGCGTGATTGTTTCGAGGGATTTAGCTGCACTTTGCGATTTGTAGTACTAGCAGTGACCGCCTCTTCAAGTAATCCAGCTCAAGAGGTGGTATCACGTCATCGGTAACAGAGAGAGAAAGAGAAACAAGCTTTAATGATATGCTGGAAATGTTAGCCAGGCTGTTCGCCTGACATGCCACTCCAGGTGCTGCACGATTCTTTAAAGAATGTGGGTTGTGCGAATATCCAAATTTCGAATAAGGATCGAATAATACTTGCGATTAAATTCGTGCGTGATTAGGAAATCCATTATTCGGAGTTGCCAAATCTTCATAGAAAAGATAAGAATAAATTATGCGGCTTAATGTCATCAAGTTACACAGTCCGTTGTGAGGAGGTTATGAGGTCTCCGGATTAATTTTGACCACCTGAGATTCTGTAACGTGCACCCAAAGCATGGTACAGGAGGGGTTTATTTTTATGTGTTTTTTTTTAAATTTCGCCTCTAACGGAATGTACAGCTGTCGGAACTGGGAGTCGAACCCGCGACCTCGTGCTTAGCGGTACAATGCCATAACCACGGGACCTCCACAGCGGGTATCCGATAGCACAGAGCCTGTAGGTCAAAGTGACGGCAGCTGCTCGGGCCCTTCCTGCCCGAAGTCTCCAGTCGCAATCTGTTTTTACCTGCGAATGCTCCTTTTCTCTCTTGTTTTCTTCTCTGGGGGGGTGGGGGGGGGGGCGAGAAGGAGGGGCTGCAGGTATCCTAGGGCCCATGACTGGCCAAAACTGCAGCCCTTTAGCAACTCCGCACGATGATGCACGAGACGGGGTACGCAGGTGTGGAAGTCTAACGAAGTGGATGACCTCTTTGCGGCCTGTACTTCGTGGCACAGAGATTGATTTGTTTTGAAACAACGTGCCTCTCCATCACCGTACAAGGCGCGCATTTTAATTCAGAATAAACTTTCAGCTTTCTACACAATAATTTAGATTCTGCATTTTTAGAAACTTCCCTCCGCTTGTTTCTTTGTTTCGCATGCCCATTGGCATGTTTGAAGGACTGACTGATCGCACTCTCGATTGCCCATGCACATGGCTGCCAGTGCTGTGTGCTTTATTCGCGTAGCGTGCGCCGATGGACGCGCCACTGGTGGCGGCCTTGCACAAAACACTCGGGAAAGGAGCCAACCGCGCGCCGTAGTTTGCTGCGTCGTTGATCATTCTTCTCTGTCTTATTCGCGTTTTCAGAGCAAAATAAGCAACAACCTCCGCATGTGTGGGGTGGCCAAAGCTTCAAGGAATGTCGAAGAATTGTCGCAGGGTGGGGGGCTGAAATACCTGCAAAAACGTGGCGGCGATACGGTTCTAATCATTCCCGCAAAGCCTCATCAGCAGGAGCAACGGTAGCAATAGATCGCTGTGGTTCGGCGGGAAATTTCTTGCTGTCATCCTTTCCTTTATCATGTCGGTGTTTTTTCCACTCGATCATATTGGACAGGTAAACGACGAAGTTAGCCTGCAGTGCAGCATGCGGTTTAAAGGTATTTCGCTAAAGTTCTGAATGCTGTTTGCCGCTTCTACTGTTTGCCCCTTCTTTACCGCGTTGCGCTAGCTAGGCAGCGTGACTGCACGAGTGCATTGTGTTGTATGTTAAGGCTACTGAAGCTTGCATGAACTGAAATTGTTGGTTTGATGCGGCCCGGTAAATCTTCGCACCAGCTGTCGTGCACTTCATCTTCTTGCATGTATTTTATGCGAAGCTTCGCGCATGTTGAACTGTTGCTAGTTGCTTCATGCATAACTCTTGTTGATTTTTTGAGGTGCGAAGTTTTCACCCTGCCTCGTTTGTAAAGGGTCTAAATCACGCTGTGTCTCATCGGAATGATACCAAGCAGTCCTTCTTTAATAGCTTTATTCTTTTCGCCCGAGGGCATCTTAGCTATTGTGGTTTTTTGGGAAATGTGTTTAGAAAATAGGTATTTCAGGGCGAGAATTGCTAATAGTTGCTGCATATGGTATTTTTGTTCCATTTTCGCTGAAAAGTTCGCGTCACGTTTGGCAAGTCATCACACCTCGATGCTGTCTGAGCAGACTTTCCACGCCGAGTGGTTTGCTTGTTTCACAACGTAGTCTCTTTTTGCATATGAACTTTGTACTCAACTGAATTCTTTCTTATGATGCTTACGCTGCAGAGGACTAAACCGGGCCTTGCCGCCAGGGCTCATCTACATTGAGTGGTGCTGCATGCTCTCTCTTTAAATATATCATGTCGCATCTCTCTCTAATAACATAAAAAAGTACTCAAATGTTGGTGAGACTTTAGCTTTGTACGTTCCCAAGCCGCTCCCTTGGGGAATATAAAATTGCAAAAACTGCAGCGGGAACGGCAGTTCATCGGCGGATGCAGCAGAATTGCATCGGTGGTACAGCGCTTTTACCACTGGGTGCTACGTGTCCATACTGCTCCGTTCCTGTGATGGAAGCAGATGCATACCACCTAATATGGACATGTACTGGTTTAAAATCGGAACGCTCGCGTCTCCTACTGCAAGCCGGCCTCCGCTACAGTGTGACAACCAGCTATATATGACCGCTGGATACATGACAACAGATTCCACAAAACACTGCTTCAATTCATACACAACACAGGCCTCACAGCACACATATAGTACACATATACGCATCAAGAATTATGCCTTAAGGGCAAGTCTTTATCGCAATAAAAAAAAAAGTACAGCGCTAACACGCGCTTTTATTAACCCGTGCGTTTGGCTACTGCGTTGACTAGTGTACGCGCTTCCATCAATGAATTCGCAATTACTCTTCTTGAGGCGACTTTGGCTGCACTTATTCGGCGAAGTCACATGTATTCATCGGCAGAAAGATCACAACGGTATGTGCAGACATCGCACAGTGCGGATTTGTTGGAGATATACGTCTGCACTAGCGACGGGTGCTTATTATTGAGGTGCAGAAGCAGCATTACGGCAAGGGCAGAATTAAAAAAAAAAAAAAAAACGACGATCGAGACATCGCATTAAGCTCGAGACACATGGTGCGATTTCGCGTGCGATCCGTCGTACGGCGCGTCGTGTGCGACTTGCCGCAGGCGGCGATTCAGGACACATGGCACGAATGAGAGAGCGGCGGGTAGCTCCGCCAAACGCCTTGCGCCCCTGCGTGGAAGCTCGGAATGACCTTACTCAACAAAATTTAGCAGCTAGTTAACATGAGCTCCACTTCGTGTAAATGGGGTTCATGGCGTTTGTGTGCGGGACGCACCTAGCCCGCTCCCACAGAGGTCAGCGTCTTCCCTACACCTGTCACCGCAGAAGAAGCAGTCTGGCACCCGAACAAAGGAGAAATCGCATCCGCGAACTTCATTCATCCTTGCTGCAAAGCGTTAAAATTAAATTATGGGGTTTTACGTGCCAAAGACTTGAAAAATTATAGACCGATCAGCTTACTGTCCGTTGCCTACAAAGTATTTACTAAGGTAGTTGCAAATAGAATCAGGAACACCTTAGACTTCCGTCAACCAAAGGACCAGGCAGGATTCCGTAAAGGCTACTCAACAATAGATCATATTCAAACTATCAATCAGGTGATAGAAAAATGTGCGGAATATAACCAACCATTATATATAGCTTTCATTGATTATGAGAAAGCGTTTGATTCAGTCGAAACCTCAGCAGTCATGGAGGCATTGCAGAATCAGGGTGTAGACGAGCCGTACGTAAAAATACTGAAAGATATCTATAGCGGCTCCACAGCCACTGTAGTCCTCCATAAAGAAAGCAACAAAATCCCTATAAAGAAAGGCGTCAGGCAGGGAGATACGATCTCTCCAATGCTATTCACAGCATGTTTACAGGAGGTATTCAGAGACCTGGATAGGGAAGAAGAATTGGGGATAAGAGTAAATGGAGAATACCTTAGTAACTTGCGCTTCGCTGATGATATTGCCTTGCTTAGTAACTCAGGGGACCAGCTGCAATGCATGCTCACTGACCTGGAGAGGCAGAGCAGAAGGGTGGGACTAAAAATTAATCTGCAGAAAACTAAAGTAATGTTTAACAGTGTCGGAAGGGAACAGCAGTTTACAATAGGTAGTGAAGCACTGGAAGTGGTAAGGGAATACATCTACTTAGGACAGGTAGTGACTGCTGATCCGGATCATGAGACTGAAATAATCAGAAGAATAAGAATGGGCTGGGGTGCGTTTGGCAGGCATTCTGAGATCATGAACAGCAGGTTGCCATTATCCCTCAAGAGAAAAGTTTATAACAGCTGTGTCTTACCAGTACTCACGTACGGGGCAGAAACCTGGAGGCTTACGAAAAGGGTTCTACTTAAATTGAGGACGACGCAACGAGCTATGGAAAGAAGAATGATAGGTGTAACAGTAAGGGATAAGAAAAGAGCAGATTGGGTGAAGGAACAAACGCGCGTTAATGACATCTTAGTTGAAATCAACAAAAAGAAATGGGCATGGGCAGGACATGTAATGAGGAGGGAAGATAACCGATGGTCATTAAGGGTTACGGACTGGATTCCGAGGGAAGGGAAGCGTAGCAGGGGGCGACAGAAAGTTAGGTGGGCAGATGAGATTAGGAAGTTTGGAGGGTCAACATGGCCACAATTAGTACATGACCGGGGCAGTTGGAGAAGTATGGGAGAGGCCTTTGCCCTGCAGTGGGCGTAACCAGGCTGATGATGATGATGATGATGATGATGATGATGATGACGTGCCAAAACCACTTTCTGGTTATGAGGCACGCCGTAGTGGAGGACTCCTGAAATTTCTACCACCTGGGGTTCTTTAACGTGCACCTAAATCTAAGCAAACGGGTGTTTTCGCATTTCGCCCCCATCGAAATGCGGCCGCCGTGTACGGGGTTCGATCCCGCGACCTCGTGCTCAGCAGCCCAACACCATAGCCACTGAGCAACCACGGCGGGTACTACAAAGCGTTGTCCTCTGCTACTGCTCCCGCGCGTACTGTTGGAAGCGCCCGCTAGGTGGCTATCAGTGGCGCCTCTATAGGCGGTGCACTAGGCGAGACTCCAAATGGGCAAACAGTCGCTCTTCGATGACACTGAGCAATTATATGTATTTATAGGACGGCTCTTCTTTTTGCTCGTCCCGCTTTTTACAAACCTCGCACTCTGCCGCTTATTCCTGCCGTTTACTCCCCGTGCTTGCACTTGTAAAGTTGGTGGTTCGTCGTCCGGGTCTATAAATATAGAGCTCGCGAAGAAAGAAACTCACACTTGCAAATAAACGACGCTTTATTTTTTTTAACGAAGTCCTCGGCTGTTTGAATGATTTCATGCTTTCAACGCACATAGGCGAGAATTTGAAAGGAGCACGAGCGTCTGCATACACTCATCAACCTGCCGCTAAACGTCAGTCCTTTAAATGCGATTAACTTTGAGTATGACTCACTGTTTAGGTTGGAACCTGATTCATAGGCACGCAGTTCACATTGCAAATGTTTTTTTTTTTAATTCCCTGTAATGCAGTATTTTTTTGTATGTATAAAGACCGAAGGTAGAAACAAAAAAGAAGGGGGGGGGGGGGGAGTTGAACAAATAGCGGGAAATGAAGCTCTCACTTTTTTAAGTTCACGAAATTCGACAGCAGCTTTTGAAGCACGTTTTCTGTATTTTTTGGCAGGAATGCATTCCTATCGCTCCAATAAAACTTGTTTGCCTAATTACGGCCCCCGTTTTAGCCGCAGGGCAGAACTGGAATTTCCCCACTGAAATAGGGGTAAAACAGACGAAAGTCTCTAGTTTGGCAATCGCCGTATTGATTTGAATAACACTGGCTGCGTTTAAACCAAGAGCGACATTCTATAATCAGTGATTGGAGCGGAGCGGCGTTTCGATTTACGCGATAAAGTACCTTACGTAAATGGTAGAATGTAGCGATTTCACAATCGGCACCTCATTTTCCCAACTCCATAACGCAACAAAAACACGTTCGGTTTTTACGTAAGCTGAACCCGACAAAGCGTTCAATGAAGACATGATGGAGCGTTGTGAAGTTAAATTTGCAGATATTCATGTTACCTGGCTCTGTTACGAAATTTGTCGAGATGTCCATTCGTAAAATTGTTAATCTCATTTAAAGCAAAGTATAACACGTCGCATATGTCCACAATTATTTACCGAACTCGATGTCTATATTGCTACGGAGTTACAAATTTGATGCTTGCTTTTTTTTTTTTTTTACATATCGCGATTTTCGTTCGATTCGTACAAATATTCGAGGACCTAATTAAAATTATGCTCTCATCATGACACTGCGCTTTAAGACATCGCATGTCACGACCTCAACGGCGGCAAAACTAACGGCCCTGCGTCGAGCACTGGAATTCATTGAATCTGAAAGAGCTAGAAAATGGGCTGTGTTCTGTGATTCAAAACCGGCATTACAGTGCACGCAGTCAGTTCTCCGACACGGATGCCATGACCAATTGACATACGAAATCGCGAAACTTTACATTAATTTCCAACATAAAGGTCAAGAGGTCGTTTTTCAATGGGTACCTGGCCATTGTGGAATCAGTGGCAATGATTCCGCCGATAACGCTGCTCGCACAGCACATCAAGAAGAGCACAGCGTTCCATTTACGCTTTCGAGGACTGACGCTGCAAGGCAGCTTCGACACCTGGCACGCAGTCTCACACTGACCGAGTGGAACTCGCCAAACTTACGACTTACACGACTGCATCGACTAAACCCCTCCCTGCAACTCCGACCTCCACTCGGACTTCCTCGACGTGAAGCTACGCTTCTCTGTCGCCTTTGGTTAGGAGTTGCCTTCACGAAGGTATACTGTACATTAATTGGAATGACTGACAGTGCAGCATGCGAGGTCTGTGGCACCGAAGAAAACATCGACCACCTGCTGTGCCACTGCCCAAGATATGCCCTAGAGAGACAAGAACTTGCCAAAGCTTTCCAAAAACTGGACAATCGGCCGCTTTCTGTGCAAGTGCTGCTGGAACACCGCCCCATCGCCCGTCGGCCCATAAAGCGGTGAAGGCGCTTTTGTGCTTCTTAAGGACGACGGGCTTGTGCGACCATCTGTGACTATTAATGCAATTTCTGTAATGCCACACACGTCAGCGAACTCACCGCAATTTCCTTCTTTCCTTCCCTCCTCTCTCTCCCTGTTATCTTTGATTCCCCCTTTCCCATTCCCCCGGTGTAGGGTAGCCAACCCGACGTTATTCTGGTTAACCTCCCTGCCTTCTACTTATCTCTTTCCCTCCATCAGTGGCTCGAATTTGTCTTTCTTTGTATATCAAATACAGGAAACTTGTTTCGAGTTTGTTGAGTTGCTCTCTAATGGGAGAATTTCTGCGTTTCCCGTGTATTTTAATAGAGGACGTCGGACTTGCGCTAGAGCTGAGGCTCTATTTTTTTTATAACGCAAACACTATGTTTTCTCGAATCAAAGCGCAGTGCCCCCCACCCCCTACTTCTTTTTTTCGTGCACAGGGCGACGGAAATGGGGCAGGATACTAAGATATGATGGAAATCAAAGACAGAGGCGTTGCGTGTAACTTGAACCTTTTTAAAACGCGGTACTACGTCGTACACAGATGCAGCGCCCCCAACGGCAAACTGTTCGCAGTGGTATTGAGGTTCTCGAATTATATTTCGTAGCGCGCTTAGTTAGCCAATTATTTTTGATAAATTATGCAATTTTTTTTCCAGACATAAGTTATATTTGTAGAGTGCGTTGAAGAATCCACGACGAAGTTATTTCCATGAAGTTGCTTATTGCGTCTTTCACGGCTACCACCCAACTATTTAGCCGATTTGCCAGCGCGAAGACCACAGGCTACATTCTGTGGTACAGTGACGAGACACCATGACTCGATACCATCTGGCTTCAAGCCTGCAAAACGCACAACGTCGGCATTGGGGTGTCTCCGGCAAATTCACGTGTGCCAATCAGTTCCTGTGATTGCTAAAGGCAGACTTGTCACCGCTAGCCCTGAAGCAGTCGTCGCTGCTTCTCCTCAACAAAGCTTATTTTGACCGCATACACATCTACGCGGACGGTTCCACCAATTCCAACAGCTCTGCCGGAGCAGTAGTTGTTCCATCGGACGCCGTCTCTTTGCAATTTAAATATTCGCACAATACAACGTCGACAGCAGCAGAACTTGTGGCTCTTCCAGGTGCACTCAATTGCGTGCTCCAGCAACCACCAAATCGTTGGGCCATATTCTACGATTCCAAAACAGCCCTACAAACTGTGCAGTTTGTCCCACGTCATGGGTTACACGAGCAGCTAGTGTACGACATAAGGCACGCTCATCCCCACGGACTCGAGAAAGGACACGACATTGTATTTCAATGGTTGCCGAGCCATTGCGGAATTCTCGGCAATGACAGCGCAGATGAAGCTGCGCGTACGGCTCATCATAAACGTCAGATGGTTCCTGATTCCCGATGATACCACTTTCAAAAATTGATGCTGCGCAGCAACTTCAGTCTCTTGCTCGCCACATCACACTTCTACGATGGAATTCACCGGGTTTCCGAAACTCCCGCTTGCACTCTCTCGACCCTAACTTGCGACTTCGCCTGCCACCTGGACTATCCTGTCGCGAAATAACTTTACTCTGTCGCATGTGGTTGGATGTCGCATTTACCAATGATTATTCATTCATAATAGGGACGGCCAACAGTGCGGCGTGCAACTTGTGCGGGTGCGATGAGAATCTAGCGCATCTTCTGCGTCACTGCCCATCTTTTGACACTCAACGAAGTACTCTAAAAGCTAAACTCAACCTGTTAGATAATAGAGCGCTCTAGGATGAAAAGATCCTTGCACCATGGCCTATGCATTCTTGCACGCAAAAGGCCACAAAAGCCCTTCTGCACTTCGTGACGGAAACTGGATTGTATGAACGCGTGTAACAGTGGAGATTCCACTGCCACCGAGTGTGGATGGCTGACTTTTTTTCGTCTTTTGTCTCCTTATCTATTCTTTCCCTTTGCCCCTCCCGAAGCGTAGAGTAGCCAACCGGGCACGTCCTTGGTTAACCTCGTTACCTTTCCCTCTTCGTTTCTCTCTCTCTCTCTCTTGCCCTTTGCGTAGTTTTCGTTCTTTTTTTTTTCTGGGCTTTAAAAAAACTGTCGAAGTGTATAAAAATAAAAAGAGACGCCACTGCGCGTTCTCTTTCTACGAATGAAACGTTTTACCAATGAACGACGTTCATATGCAGGCCGCGAAAGGGCGAATGATCCCCGCACTCAACGCATGAGCCAAACAGCCACGTAAGCAAATTCGTTGCGAATGTGGCATGCTGAGACAGTCACATCCGATAAGCGATAAGCTTGTGCTGAAAGCCGATTCAAACTTGCTTCTCCGCATAAATGTTCTGTACAGTATTACCTATAGAGGGAAATGTCACGACATCGCCTTATGCGAGTTTTCTATAAAGGAAACTCGAATAAGGCTGTGTCGTTGGGATGGCTCCACAAACGAACCCTTCAAAGTTAAATCTTTATACATAATCTTGCCACACTCGTGATGCATTTTTCATTAATGTTTACTAACGTCGTACAGCACATAATAGGAACAGCAACAACAACAACAACAGCAACAATAAAGAAAAAAAGAAAGAAGACATGATACCGTTACCGTGATACAATTACCGCAGACCTTCTCATCTCCTCCGCCTTTAGTGACCTTCCGGTACTATTCCCGTTTGATATAGCTGTGCACCCCAGTGTGAGTGCTTATGTTCTAATAAAGCGTGTTCGTACGTAATAATATAAAAAACCGGCATTAAAATGTCCACGTTTTAGTAGACACTCAACCATCCAGACAAGCGGAACGGTCTTCACCAGAAGTGCTGACCGCGGTTCAGGTGTCAACAGACTGCGCTAGACAGTTGCTCCGGTCAGCGGCAATTTTTTCCTCTTCATTTCCCTTTATTTATCCGTCTATTTATTTAAATAGACAACCAATATCACTACTAAGTGTCTTCAAAATGGCCTGGCTCTCCGAGAAAGACACTACTCCTAAGGCTCCCCTTACGTGGAATTTCCATGCATACAACAGCACCGCAACGCAAATTTCTCTTTTGCGGTAATTCAAAAAGCCAACAAAACGTCTGCATCTGCTTGCATTGTTATTACCACTTTCTTAGACAACAGAGCCACTATAGAAGAAGTTATTTTTCTAGTGTCTCTATATCAGACGGCTCGCCCTCAGATCGTCGAGACGCTTTGTCCAGAGCCCGCACAAGCCCGCTGGCTCATGAGATGGTTTATACCCGTACTTTCGCGCGTGATTTTGTACGATGGAAACGGCAATGTTGAAATACCTTTTAATGCGAAAGCATTTAGTGTGAAGGCAGCGGTAAACGCCTTTCGGCGTTTGCGGTGAAGCGGGTTTATACCATAATGCTTTCGCATGTGTTTGTCTCAAATGCAACGTGAGGAGTCCCCCAATTTTTTCATCATTCCGAGACGTAGTATGGCAACTAGCTAACAGCTTGATCCTCTATCCTTGCAAAACCACCGGAATATACTAATCGATACGGTGGTTTCGTCGAAGAAACTATATTATTTGCGCAAAAGTGTCACCAAATTGGGACTATTTTCATTCTTCTATACTCGAAAGTTCGCTCGCAACTTGATTGATTGATGAGGTTTTACTGCGCCTGCGTAGTTACTTAATCCCCAATCGCATTTCGAAACAGGTTTAAAGAATTAAAAAACGGCAAAACAAAACAGCACCACTCATGTAACGTCTGCTGGTTATAGGCTTGTAGAATCTACTCCCTTGGAACATTTCTGACTTCGTTGCCTGCGTGTTTAATTTCTTTCTTCTTCTTTTTTTGCGAAAAACGATGCTCTCGCATAGAAAGCACGCTCGTTTCCACTTCACAGCCCCTATAGAAGCTCTGGTTGTTAATGTCCCCGCCTACCCGGACTTCGTGTCAGACTTGTCGTTTAGTAAGCGTTATTATTATTATTATTATTATTATTATTATTATTATTATTATTATTATTATTATTATTTTCTGACGCTTAGCGCGCTACGCGACGGAGAAAGCGCAACGACATCGACGGGCGAATCTCGCTTTTGTCCGGCGAGAGAGACGCCAGCGTGAAGCGGAACGCCTTCGTGCGTTCCCGGCGCACGCTGCGAATGCTGCCACTCGCATTCCCGAAGCTGAGCGCGTCGCACCTCAATTGGCTGCCCGAGATACTACGGGGCCGGACCCAAATGCTCGTGCCTTCACCGAAGCAACTCGGCAGCGGGGCGCCAAGCAAGCCTGCAACGCGCTCGCCGACCCGCAAATCGAGCGCCTTTCACTGCATGCCTACCGTGAGTTCACCCTAACAGTCGGTTCGGTTTCGCTCGTACGGTTTGCGAACGGCTGTGGTTTATGGTGGCTCCGCGCAGTGCTCTGGAGGGTGTAGTGCAGTGTCTCCAGGGGATGTTTCGCGATCGCGAGTCGTTCGACAACTTTCGCTTGTGTGGCAATCGTCGGGGATCCCTGTGCAGTGGTAGGGTGCCGCCCACGGCTACTTGCAACTTAATTCTTGACGTACAATGAACACGCAACATCTTATCTGAAACCACGTTTCACTTTCGTGCTCTACCGATTCCTATAAAATAAGCATGAACTTTTTCTTTTTTTGCATCTGCGGTCCGCATCGAAATGCGACCGCCGGGATTCATTTCCTTTTCTATTATCCTCAGGATTTTCCCATGTTAGCTATAGTGTTAGCGTAAAGTCTGCCAGTTTCTTCTAAATCGCAGGCGCCCAGTTGAGCCGGCTCTTGTTTGCATTCCGTCGCCTTCCGAGCGATCCAGGCGCGAGCGGCCACGACTGCCACCCACCTCTAGCGCGCTCGGTTAACGCGCGTATACACGCAACGCATCGGGCAGCACAGGTCCAACTGCTTTCCCGAAAAAGCCGCGCTACGCTAACACCGGGGCCAGGCGTTCGTGATTGGAGCGGGAGCGGAACGCCACTTCGGCGCCCGAAGCATTGATTACTGTTAGCGTTAGAAGAGAGGCACCACAAACAAGTCTTTCTAAATAAGGTTTCTAAAGACGACGCAGAAGGAGAGGGGGGGGGGGGCATCACACCGCACCGGATACCGCAAACTCCTGGCTGCGCCAACGTGACAGCGCCGCAAATAAATTTAATTGCCAGGTTGAACGCGTCTCCCTCCCTCCTCCCCCCCTGGCGCATTCCACGTTTCTTTCTTTCTTGTTTCCGCACGAATGCATTTCGAAAGGAGCCGAGACCCGGTTGCGGGCAAGCGGCCCCGCGCCTGGCGCTGTAATACCGCGTCCGCGCTGACTGCCGCCCGCTCGGGCACATTAGTCGCGCTCCGGCGATCAAAGGGCGACTCCTGCGATGCGCCAGAGCGCATGGTGGCGGCCGACTGCTGCTCGACTTTCTCCGCGGATCAGACGAAGCGCGCGACGAGTCCCGTGGGCGGAATAGAATATATCCGTCGGGCGGATATACTGGAAAGCACTGTCGGCACGATGCCCACTGACGCTCACGCTGCGCGATGTGCGTTATAAAAGCCGGACCTCGGCCGTGTGGGCAGCCAGCGCCGGAACTTCGCGCGGCAACGACAGCGCCGTGTAACATGCAGCTTATACCGGGTGTCCCTTGCAGCTAACTTGGACCAAGATCTAAAAACAAAAAAAGAAAACCAAGAGCTTTAGAGAAATCGTACCGACTGCATATTAGCGGTAGTGGTGTGTAGTAGCAACCAGTATTCTTTCTTTTCGTCACTGAATATCAATTAATTGTTTTGATTTTGTCAATTTTTTAAAATTATTACTGGTATACCTAACATTTCAATCGTAATGTTGTAGAGCGCCACAAATAACCTGGGATTCAAGGCTTTTTTCTTTTTTAGTGGTAAAATTTGCCTGCTTGTTTTTGCCGAGAACACAGACACATTATATATATATATATATATATATATATATATATATATATATATATATATATATATATATATATATATATATATTAGTCCTCGCCATTCGTTCCCTTTTAGCGCCTTTATGACGTCACGATGCAGCGACCATACTAGAAAGCCCAAATATACACCCTAACTTGTCTGTATGTGCTTTAAAAGCCGGCGATAAAGGCTGTATTTAGCCTGATCCACCGTCTTGCTACTTTTTTCTTCATTTCTTCTCTTTTTGATCGCTGGTTCCGTTCCTGCCCAAACTTATTTCGCACTGTTATCGCGGCCCATATATTCGATGCAGGCCCATTTCTCCTCGCGCTGCGCAGAATATGCGACCTAGCGTCATTTATCGATAACAAGACCAGCGACTCAAGTAGGAGCGCGCAATTTGACAGGCGCTCAAATAAACATGTTTCGATTTTTTTTTCTTTTGTCCTTCCATATGCGCTGTCCTTACGGGAGAGACTTCTTAACGTTCCGCCACCTTCAGACCGAGTATATAGCGTCAAATCAAAACAACACAGAGCGAAAGGTCGTAACTGGTAGTGAAGAAAAAAACAATAGAGATATCGATTTCAAGAAGTCAGGATATCGTAATGGTCAGAGCAAGCAGCGAAACCAGCGTATTAGAATACAGATAAATTTCAATGAAGTGTGTGCAGCGCTGTGTGAACACAAGGCCGGCACAGGCAGTATAGTCGTGAAATAAAGAAAAAGAAAACTTGCGCGCGCTTGTTTTTGTCACTTCATCTAGTGTCTGTGCAAAGTTTGCGATCATGTAAAAAATAAAACAGAAGATTGCAATTTTTTACGCGTCTGCAAAGACCCAATTATCAAAAGTGGACGCCCCGTTATCTCAAGCAGACGCTGCTCGCGCTTTCCCTTTCGTTCGCACATCTGCATATATATATAAACGTGTGTGCGTGTGTTTTTCTCACAATTCCCCTCATTACTGCTGAAGAACACGC
Organism: Dermacentor andersoni; assembly: GCF_023375885.2. NCBI lineage: Eukaryota > Metazoa > Arthropoda > Arachnida > Ixodida > Ixodidae > Dermacentor > Dermacentor andersoni. The sequence continues at coordinate 310,957,885 of NC_092814.1, forward strand.
GTTGAAGATGTGTTTGTATATTTGTGAGTGAGTGAGTGATCAAGTGAGTGAGGAATCGAGTGAGTGAGTGAGGGAGTGAGTGAGGGAGTGAGTGAGGGTGAGTGAGCGCACAATGCAACGTGACTTTGTGTGCTTGTATTTTTTGTCTGCGAATTTTAAAACGACAATAAAGAGTAACTAAATTCGAACTATATAAGTAAATCACCTTTTTACAATACGAAGAGATCCACTCTTACCGAAAGAAGAGCTTCGCTAAGACGGATACGACGCAAGAACGAGAGATCGGTGGCGACACGTCCTTGAATTTCCCGCGCCTGCTCGCCGTGACGTCACAAATTTTTTTCTCGTGGCTGCTCGCGCCAAGTTAATTTGGTATCGCCCCCCTCCCTGCCCCCGACAATACAAGACGCCAGAATACGAAAACATTCATGGAATCTATGACGTCACACTAACGCCGCGGCGCCAAAGTTTTGCCACGAAATTCAAGAAAATGACTATTTTCTCTTCTGATAATGAGCCTATTACTACGAAGTCAAGGAAAATACAATGTTGAAACAAAACTACATCCGTCTAAACTGATTTAGTGTTTCTATTTAGCGTTCCCTTAACACGTTTCCGCGCTCCCTGCGAGCTTTTATTTATGTTTTCAAACGTAACCGCGCTAAACGGACAAGGACTTAGGCAAAGAAGAAGCACGTCCTTGTCCGTTTAAGCGCTGTTACTTTTCAAAGCATGAATCACCACCAATTCGCCCAGGTTTCCCTTCTAGCGCAGAGCTTTTATTCGTTCGATAAATGCGGGCATATGAAAGGGGACGCGCGCCCTGCCACCATACCACGCGCGTGTGTATACCAAGCGCTTTTACGTCGACCAAGGTCTGTACTCCGTCATCGTCCATTTCGATATGGCACTCTACCGCCGAAAAAGTAACGGCACCGCGGCTGATCAAAGCAACCGGAGAAGGTGAAAAAAACCAACGCGCGTAACCAAAAAAAAAAAAAAAAAGGGAGGGGGGCTCGGAGGCAGAGCCTATACAGAGAGCACCAAATGCGGCGGCGTCTAGCAAGCCAGAGCGGATAAGGGCCGACCGGCGAGTCCGTCAGTAGAGCGTGAGCTTCAGCCACGGCCACGCTTCCGTATCACCCGGTAACAAGATAATCCTCTCCGCCTGCTCCGTTTTAGCAGATGGAAATACTTACCGTGCGGCGAAGTTCTTGTGCGCGTACGGTAATGCGGAGTGGCTAAATCTTTGTCTGATAATGCACGCACTTTCTTGAGCAAGAATACGCCATATAAAGCCGATTTTCTTCTTCGCCTTCGAGTGCAACCTGAAAGTGGGGGACTGCAGTTCAAATTTGGCATTACGAACTTTCCAGCGCACTCGTCAGATTCAGATGGTGCATCTGAATTGCCCATTGGTTCAGTTTCTTTCGGCGAACCTGCGTTCCCTATACAATGAACACTTTCTCACTAATGTACGAGTGTTGCGTCATGGCGGCAATAACGTGTGCTATGCTCCAGAGCTTTTCCGAGACCGTAGAGCGAAGAACGACGCACGTGTGTATAGATGACTGGTAAACAGCTACGCCGAATTCTGCGTTTACTTTAATATAACCATTGCATTGTCCCTCAATCCTGCGACTCGAGCATGTGGTCAGTGTCCAAAATCTGCCGGACGTAGCCGTTCCATTCGAAGGATCTCGATCCGCCAGTCGAAACCTTCCTTACTCTCAATATACAGTATATATACATCCTTCTTCTTCTTTCACCTTATGGTCCCCCCTCCACTTCTCCAGCTTCTTCCGATCCCGTTTCGTGCTTTCATTTTCTTTCCTTTCGCAAGTATGAATGACTCTAAGACCGGGAGACGCAATCGTGGCAGTCCGGGGTATCAGATCTGCCCTCGATGCCTGTCCATTTCTCTCTTTTCTTTTTCTCCTTCTTTCACTCACTCCCTCTCGCGAGCGCACCTCGTAAAAGAGGCAGCCAAGCGTCTCCGTTCTTACCGTCCTCTTCCCTCGCGTACACACACACGCGCACGCACGCACGTATAGGTAGTATATACGGCGTGTTACACACACCGGATACCCGCGGAATCTTCCGTCTGCCGGGATCACTCGCTCGCATCGCTAGCCGTCGCGCACCGCTAGGACGTCTCGCGGGACGGGTGGCCCCCGCTGCCACCACCGGCATGGGCAGTTCCGCGCAGCAACAGTCGGAGCTCCGCTGCCCACTTATGCAGGGGGCTAAGATTCGTACGCCATGTGTAGGTCTCCCCTCGGGTCGTGCGGCGGTCGGCCCTTGCCTCGCCGTGTACGCGTGGTGAAAGCAAACTCTGAAGGCGTCGCGGCAGAATCGTTTTGCTTGTTCTCGAAGGCAGGAGAGAAGCCCTCAGGTTACCCCACAAACTTCCGGTTAAATTCTGTAATGGAACTCGTCAAACCATTGGCACACTGAAGTGAAGCAACGACAACGTCTTTTTTTTTTTAAATTAAGCTCTACCGAATGATGTTTCCCCGCAACATATATGCAGTAGTAACATGTTGCTGCGATACAGCTTTGGCAAAATTTGAAGTGTCTGCCTTGTAAGTTGTAACCACATATTCTTTCCGTCCATCCTTCCTTCCTTATTTCCTTATTTCTCTCTTTCTTTTCTTTCTTTCTTTCTTCCCCTTCGATCCTCAAGCATTTTGGTATGACTTGTTGGCGCGCTGGTTGGTTCTAGATCATGGTGAACGTTTAACAGCGTGAATAGACGAAGCACAAGGCGAAGGCAGCGCGCGTTTGTGTCGCCTATTCGTCTTGTGCTCCGTCTGCCTGCGCTGTGAAATGGTCATTATGTTCCCCTGGTGCACGTGTTTCTTGTTTTTGCTTATCCCAATAACCAGTCTCTTGTTGAGTGTCATCTTTAACGCACTTCATGGTTAATGCTTCATGGTTATATCTCACAGGAAGCTCCTGGCAGGATCTATACCTAAATTTACGTGATCGTGGAAACAGGTCTGAAGCGTCGGCTCGATTTAGCTCAGTACTCACGAATTATCGCTGTGTGTCCTGAATATCGTGACCAGGCGAGCATATATACTCCGTGTTTACCTTCTACGATTATGAAATCGAATAGCCCTAGATATATATTTTTATTGATTTCTTTTCTACACTCTGAACCGCCGTGGTTGTTTATAGGCTATGGTGTTAATTCGAACAATTCGGGTGCTAAGTATGAGGCCGCGGGATCGAATCCCGGCCACGGCGGCTGCATTTCTATGTGGGCGAAATGCGAAAACACCCGTGTACTTAGATTCAGGCGCACGTTAAAGAAACCCAGGTTGTCCAAATTATTCCGGAGTCCCCCACTACGGCGTGCCTCATAATCATATCGTGGTTTTGGTACGTAAAACCCCATAATTTGATTTTTTTTTTTTTCACCGCTCCGACGAGTTCGCAGACGACACGGGTTTTGTGTGTGAGAGGAAAACACGTCAGCGCAAACCGTCTTGTGGTTGATGCGCTGCCTGCCGTCTATTCAAGGCGCCAAAGGCAAAAAGCGCTGCGTAGCCCTGCACTCGAGTCATGCGTAGTTGCCTTGATAGCGTCAAAAGAGCATCTACACTTTCGTCCGCGTTATACAGATACCTCTGATTTCCTCTATCTGATGCTTAAGGAATGTCCTGACACCTCAGTGAAATGTAAACAGGCCACCGGCTCCGCGCGCCTCACGTTCCACCTGCAGAAAAGCTAGAACCGTTTGGTTGAGTACTTCCCTCGTATCCCATAACGTCGCGAAATACTATATAGGCAAAGCTAGCATAATACGTCACTGCGACGGAACCCTTTCGCGTGGCAAGCGATAGGCCCTTGCGCAGTTCTTGACAGGATGGCCACAGCGAAGTATCCACTTTTTTTTCTCTCTCTCCGACTCTTTTGCCGCGGGGACCATGGTTCCGAGCCCGCTATAGGGCCGCAAACGGGGGTAAACCGGCTAAGTTCCGTAGCTTCTTTGACGCAGTGCACGCAACTACAGCCGCTGCGGGAGGTGTATAGCAGGAACGCTTGCCAGAACCCACGAGAGAAAGCGTACGGCGAGGGGCGCCAGCAACAGCTCTGATTTACGAGCCGCTCGACACGGCCGGAGCAGCAGCCGCGGCAGCTCTTTTTTCGCGTCGCTGAAGCTGCGGCTCGGCCTCGAGGAAGAAGGTATAGACAGACACCGCCCCTGACGCGGCCATAGACTGCGCGCGCCCCCGGGCCGTCACTTGAGCCGCGATAGTAGCGGATCGGGGAAAGTTTAAATCTCCTCGTGGGGACACTCCCGCCCGGCTCCCGAGAGCTGGTTCACGCAGACGCACGCACGCACGCGAGCACATGCCGGCCGATGTCAGTCCTGGAGTGTGGAAGCCAAGAGAAAAGCAAAGCGGCGAATCGCAGGAGGGCTATATAGGAAGAAAGGTAGGAGGGAGCGCTGTAGGCTGGGTACGAGTTTCGGGAGGAAACGAGGCCACGAAAGAAGCCGCGCTCAGGAAGAAATGGGGAAGACTGCCATATAGGGGAAAAGTAAAAGAAGAATAAATGGAGAGGAGAGAGAGAAGCCCGACACGCCTTGCTGCTCCGATTCAGACACGCGTCGATGAATGGCAAAGAGGTTTCGAACCGGAGCGAAAGGGAGCGGCGGACATAGCGAAGGCAGACGAGATTGAAGGGAAAGGGCGGGCACAGCCACGAGCGGCGTAACTGTTATACGCGTCTGCGGGAAGGAGCCTTCGACTCTCGATCGCTGCAGACACGGCCGAGGTGTGCGTGTGCTGTTCGATTCTATAACGCCGAAGGAATACATATACCTGGCCTCTTGGGAAAGAAAGTTGCGCTGGGAGAACCGTCGTTGCGTGCTGCGGAGGCGGTCCCTTCGCGTTTCGCTGCCTGTCAAGTGGACAGGGCACAGGAGAAATAGATAGCGGGCTGTCAAGATATGTCCTCGCGAAGACCCTTCCGAGTTTCACCGTGTCTGGGAGAACGGAATAGAATATGTGAGAGTGAGAGAGAGAGAAATGGCTGAGTGGACATCATTATAAAGGAGGCTATATATATACATATATACATATATATATACATATATACATATATATATATATATATATATATATATATATATATATATATATATATATATATATATATATATATATACGGATTGTTGATTCATGACACCGACTCTACGAAGATTTATAACTGTGAGTCAATGAATGTAGCGATGTATCATTTCTACACGTGCACATCAGTGTGCATAAGATATAACTGTACTTCCATAATGCAGTATTGCAAAAACTGTGCTGACATCACGCATTCTGGCCTGTGAACTGCCTCCCCTTCGGAGATACACCGAAGGAACAGAAGCAGCCGTACCGCTCGCTTGCTTCCATGCTTGCTTTATGCGGAATAGATGAAAGACAATCGGGTACACGTGCTATTGAGCGAGCGTTTCTTGTTCGCAGAGGAATCCAACCGTTTTACTTGACATCACCGAGTGACACGCATTCGCTCTGGCGCGCCCGCGTGTGCATTTTCTGCGTTTCTGTGCAAGTGTTCGTGTGCGTACAAGTGCGCACCGAGGAGCTCTTCGCCTAAGGTACTGACAGCACGGTTTCGCGTGCGTGAATACGATGGCCTTTAACGAGCTTTCACCACCTATAAGACAGAAATAACACAAATACGTGTTTATCAACGGATCACAACGACGCTCGGTATAACCGGTGAACAGTCGGTGCACCTGCCTGACACAAAGCTCATGTTCAGGTTAGCCGGTTGTTCATGATGCGTGACATCTCAGAAAAAATGTGGGGAACTATAGCGATAAAACGACGCTCAAAGTGAATAAGAGGGGAGGTTGCGTTTCGTGTCTTGCTCTCGTTGTGTCCTCTTCCCTCTTCTGCCCACCGTTGTGCCGTACTTTATACCGTCCTTCTTTACCATCAAATCTACTTTTTTACTACTTTCTTACCAGCAAACTTTGCTTGGTCGTGCACGACGCAAGCTTTCTGGAGTTCGCGGGCCATTGCAGGTTGCGTACCCAGGACCACTTTCTACTGCTGCAAGTGCCAACTAGCCTGTCCCGCTGTGATACTGTACCGCCTATGGCGGGGAGGGAGCATTTACAGAGGTTTATCCTCATCTTTTTGGAATAGCCGATAGACCAACTCACGACTCTTGTGAACGTGAGGAAACCATCCAGTACCGGTTGTGAACCTGCCCGCGACGTCCAGCGTCTCCTACTCCAGACCACCCGCAAAACCGGCTAGACTCCAGAACATTTTTTTTCTCAGACTATACTCTGAGTAAAATGCAATTCGTGCATTTCTGTATAGTCTTTACTGAGCGCCATCTGTAGTCCTGCTGTGCATCCTCTTGCGCGCATACTATGTAGCCGTCATTCTATCCCTCTTTTGCTCTTTCTATTGCCCTTGTCCTCGCACCTGTGCAGGGTAGCAAACAGGACGCTCTTCCGGTTTACCACCGTACCTTCCGTCCCTTTCTTGTTTTCTTTCTCGCTATTTTTATTATTAGACCGAGCTGTGACCGGACGGATCAAACAGCATCCCCCAACACTTCCCTGCTGCTTAACATGTAGTATATATAGCTGCTTTTAGGCGTTGTAGGGAATGCTTCGTTCGCATGAAAACACTGCGAGACGCCGCTATCAAACCTCTCTCTAAAAATTTCCGCACGTTGTTAGCCGTGATAACGCAATTAGCCGAAGTGACCTTCGGCTGAATACCGCTTGGTGCAGGGCCTCGCTGACGATACGCCGCTGCCGTGACGCGACGTTAGCGCTCAAGCCGCATGCAGCCGATAGTTTTTCATTTTATCCCCCTTCCCCAACAACTTTGAAAGCATTTTAGCGCGTCTATCACTGATTAAGCTCGTGCAAGGTGCGACAGCTTCCGCGCACGTGCTTTTGCCTAGTCCCCTGCCCTCTTCCCCTGTAACGAACCTAAAGAACAACAAAATGCGTATAAGAAATAAACGCGTACCGCGGAAGGAGCTCGTAAACTCGACGGTGGGAGCGCGAGAGAAGACACGGCTGGCGTGCAGCACACAAGGAAGGCTGTGTGACAGCGCAACCGGGAGGCGCTCTGGCTGATGTCTGCAGCGACGCCACGCGATGCGCCGTCCGGCATACGCACCGGCACGACGGGAGTGATAGATTGTCGCCACTCTTTTGTCGAGCCGCCGCGCTTAGCTGGCCGGCGCGTGCTGATAAAACGCGCCAGGCTCAGCGCGCGCGCCTCCATTTCGGTGCGAGGCGCGTGACCGTGCCGCCTCCCTGGCATCAACAGTTCGGTGCACTGCGGCGGGGCGTAAGGCAAACATTGCGTGCCACTAACCATATGCACGGTGCAGTCGGTGAATAGCTATGGGCCGTGCGAAATGTGATGGGGAACGTGATGTACAGGGTGTCCCGCGTCACTTGAGCCGAGACGTTAAAGATGAGAGGCGCGTCGGAAGCGAATTCAACCGAACGCACACTGTTCGCAATAGGCAACTCAGGCAATTGTTTTCCCCATAACTGACTAAGTTTAATTGCCCAACTTTTTTCATTATTGGCTGGGGACCCCGAGTATGATACGCAGATTTGTAGAGAACCTTCGGAAACCACCGATCGAGTTGTTTCCTGTACGATAGCCTCACGCATTCCTTTTTTTGGGGGGTTGGAAAGTAAGCCCGCGAAATATGAAAAAAGCCAAGTGACGGAGCTCTTGCGCAGGGGTATCGCGCTGCTCTCAAGCGTGCGTTCGGTGAACAAGATCGGCTGCATCGTGGCTGAGGACGGGGAAGCGGCAGGGCGTTCTTTACCTGATCGGCAGCGCTCGGCCAGCAGCATGCATTTGCGCTCTCATCCGACGGGAGCCGCCGGCCCCAGCTGCCTACAACCATCATGACGCCCTGTCGCTTCCCCATCGCCAGTCACGATGCAGCCGACCTTGTTCATCGAACGCATGCTTGAGAGCAGCACCATACCACTGCACAAGCGCTTCATCACGTGGCTTTCTTTTTTTTCATATTTCGCGGGCTTTCCTGGCAAACCACAAAAAAGGACTAGGTGAGACGTATCGTACAAGAAACAACTCGAACGGCAGTTTCCGAAGGTGCTCTACAAATCTGCGTATCATACTTGGGGTCTCCAGCCAATAATTAAAGAGATTGGTAATTAAGCTTAATTAATTAGTGAGTTATGGGAAAACAAAAAAAGAATGTCTGAGTTACTATAGGCTATTGCGAACAGTATACGTTCGGTTCAATTCGCTTCCGAGGCGCCTTTCATTTTTAAAACTTGACTCAAGTTGCGTGGGACACCCTGTATAGTATAGTGGACCATTTAAATAAACCTGCCAATGGCGTTTCCCACCCGAATGGGCAACAGTGGGTGAACGAGAGGTGCCTCAGCAACGTATCCAACTTTTCCGCCAGGGTTATAACCCTCCCTCCTTATAACCATCCCCCGTAGTCGAAACGTTGTCTCCCCAGTCGAGACTTTCCTTGTTCACCCACTGTCAACCGCTTAAAGGCTGCGTCTTCCTGCGAATCATGTGTGTTGTCTAAAATTGTGCATGTTTGCGTAACGAGTATCACTATGCTTGCTGTGTTGGTGCTATTTCGAGGACGCAGTATATAAACGGGCTAGTTGCATATGAAACGATATACAGTATTTTTGGCGTGCAGACGTGCACTGGTGAGGCAGACAACGCGGATACTACCTGTAACTGTTATTCAAACATTATTATTTTATGATATTTTTTTGCAATTAGGTAAAGTTTCCCATGTACCTCGCAAACAGGTATAATTAAGATAGTGGCAGCGCTTTCATTTATATACTCATATAGTATACCGCGAGGCAAGCGGTACGAATGAAAATAAATAAAGATACATTAAGCATCACCGTCGTTAGGCCATCTTTTATTATAGAAAACATTTTAAATGAAATAGTGCGCTTATATATCGAATCAGCGCCGTTTACTAGAATGCGATGCTCTAGAATGACGATGTGGTGCGACGTAAGCGACGGCTATTTTCACCTTTCGAGAGTTTCGAGAGGCCCGCATGACGCCACCTGTTGGGCAGCAATTGTGAACGACATACCTGTATCCTATATCGCCATTAGCTTACACTGCATTTCCCCATTCCCCGAGTGCAAACAAAAAAAAGGATATAGAAGAGAAGGAACTGTTTAGAAAGCTGTACACTCAGTGACCCTGGACAGCTGCAAATTCCTCCAGCAGAGATACATGACAGGTGAGGAATGGCAAAGGTCAGATATGTGAAATGAATAGGAAGGCAAGCTCGCTTTTGGCCCTTCGAGTTGGCACCTCTTCTGCCACTCGCCTGCGACGACCATGAAAGTGAGAAAAAACCATTGGGTGCCACGCGTCGGCTTCGAACACGTTCCGCGACCAACTCCGAATGGGGCACGAAACCGATGTGGTATGCGCTCTCTCCTTTTCAGCGCCACTGTCGAACTTTTGTGCAGCACAGACAGACACCACGATCATTAAGTATGTGCACTCAAAGTGCAGATAAGAGTGACTTAGAATTCCGAAATCAGGTCGCCGCTATAGCGAACCAGCGCAAGGCTAACAGATCTGTTTGGTTGCTTGTTACATGAAAAGGCTTCGCGCAACTAAAGGCGAAAAAAAATAAGGGCAGGGCAAAATTCTCAGTGCTCCATGTTAGCCAACGTGCAATCTGAGTACGCGCAACGCGCATTCATCTTTGCGGAATTGGCGGCAAAGATTAAATTCTCGGTGAGTTGGCCCCTCAACCTCGAATTTGTGTGAGAAATGTGGGGATCGTATGGGCAGGGCGCACTTGCTCCTTTCGATATAAGAGCGGATGCATAATATGTGACAAATTATTTATTTATTTTTTACCTCGTCTAGCTACACACTCCGAAATGGTTTGCAGGTGGGCGTATTATATATATATATATATATATATATATATATATATATATATATATATATATATATATATATATATATGTGCATGCTGCTGCGCTTAGGTATAAACTACCGCTGTTGTGTTTGTTTAACTTCCCTGCCTTTTCATATCAGCCATGAACCTTCTTGCGTAGAAAATGAGAGGGTCATTCAGGGCGTAGACATTAAGAGGCAGACACGTTTGCCTCTGTACACGTTAAAAAAAAAAGAATGAAGAACAAAACGAGAACGGGCATTCTGCGAGAAGTTACCTCGCAAATCTCGGCGCGTTCTCGTGTTCGTGAAACTGTTACACGTGGTACGGGAGTACTCGAATGCGATTCGCGATTGCGTGACAGTCAGATTCGACAAGAAGATGCCCGTTCATAAATGAAGACCGATGCATTCGTGCGTGCGGACACCGTGCGCTCGACTACGCTCAACATCTGGCATGACCTCGGACATAAAGAGAGCGCGGTCAGGTTGTAAGCGCACACCATTTAACTACTCGAATAAGTTGTTGGAGGGAATGGAACTTTCGCGCTGACAATTTATACGCCACTTTAAGAGACTCAGTCGTCAACGAAATCGAAGATGCAGAGCACGTAAACTCGCTAAACTCGTTAAGAATAAAACAAATAATAATAAGTGTTTCCTTTTTTCGCCCGAGTTCCGATAGAACAGCAATAACGATCCCCTAGAATTAACTAAGTATTTCTGCAAATCATTTAAAAATTCAATACAGTACATTTCAGCGAGAAAGGAGATCATGTAAATGGACATTCTCGAGGCCTGCAAACATAAATTATTATGGTAGCGACGCTGCTAGCGCAAGAAAGGCAGATCAAAGATACGTTGACGGCAAAGAGCGCTTATTAGAGAGTTTCAGTCAATCCGCAAACGTATTACGTGAGTTAACGAGGAAGTGTGTAACGTGATTAAAATAAATGTGCTCTATAACTATGCCGCGTGAGCCACGCTTATGCACACTTCTGCTGTTAAAGGCGACAAGTCTTTTTTTCCCAAACCTAGCCCCGTTAAGGAAGGAAAACGAGAAATAAATTACGCGACAGCTTTCTTTGGCGCTGTGTTATGCCGTGCATGCCACTGTTTGAGTACAGTGCTCACTTTCTCCCTCTTTTTCTCTCTCTATTCTGCTTTTGCCCCACTGTACATACAAAATAGCAAACCGGATGCTCGTCCGGCCGACCGCGATCCCTGCCTTTCTTCTCCTTGCTTTCTCTCTAAGTAAATAAAGCTTTATTGTTATACTAGCTTTATTACAGTTTGAAGATTTTTATTCTTTGTGTTTATTAGTTTACAGTAGTAGCAGCGCTGGCAGCGCCATCTTGTGACGCATCAGTGCATTTTACCCGTGCTGACATATGGGGCAGAGACTTGGAGACTGACAAAGAAGCTTGAGAACAAGTTAAGGACCGCGCAAACAGCGATGGAACGAAGAATGCTAGGCATAACTTTAAGAGACAGGAAGAGAGCGGTTTGGGTCAGAGAGCAAACGGGTATAGACGATATTCTAATAGACATTAAGAGGGAAAAAATGGCTCTGGGCAGGTCATGTAATGCGCAAATGAGATAACCGTTGCACCATTATAGGGTGACAGAATGGGTACCAAGAGAAGGGAAGCGCAGTAGAGGATGGCAGAAGACTATGGGTGGTGCGACGAAATGAGGAAATTTACGGGTGCTAGTTGGAATCGGTTGGCGCAGGACAGGGGTAATTGGAGATCGCAGGGAGAGGCCTTCGTCCTGCAGTGGACATAAAAGATACTGATGATGATGATGATGATGATGATGATGATGATGATGATGATCAACACAACGCGTTGGTAAGCCTCATCGTTCTCGCAGGCAGGGAAAAAAATGAAAAAAGTAATTCACTTTTTAGCTTGCTATTGCCGCTGCCAAACGCGTGTGCACCAGGAGATAGGTAGAACGTGGTCGATGCGGTTATAGTAATGTGCGCTCTAGTTGATGTAAGCGTCACAAGATGGCGTAACTAACGCTGCTGCGGATTCACGTATGTGTCTATATATCAACTACCTTACAGAAAAATGATTCACGTCTTAAACTATACAGCATGTGCCGTAATATCTTTAAATAGCTATTGCAACACCCAAATTATCAACGACAGGTATCATTACAAATCATTGCTGCCATTCCGCTCAAGCCGAAGATCTCTTTAACACACGATCCAGACATTGCTAGAAGTCGCTACATGTTCTCGAGAGTACGCTAAATATGGACAAGGAAAATTTCATGCCGGATCTCCCCTAAAAATAAAAAAAGCAAAGGAAACAAGCCAAACAACCACTAGATAAGAGGAAAAACCCGCTAAAGTAGCAACACTGCAAGCAGCGTTTTCGTAAATTCAGTTTATTACAACTTTGAGTGTATAGATAACTCACCGCAATACGTGCAGAATCGTCATCACCTTTTCACCGAAGCGAATAAAGAAATTATTTGGACGCAACGCCAAAGTAATTGCTCCACTGTCCAATGCAACATATATCCACAATGTGCACCGGCACACCAGGACTAAGCCTCTGAAAGGGCGCAAATTATGCAAATTATTCAAAAGGGGGCAAGCGCACATACTACAGGCTAGATACACACAGAGCCTTCGCAAAGTTTTCCGGGCTAAAGCGCGCGTGCGAACAGGTCAGTAAACCTGAGCGTTTGCCCCCCGAATAATCCCGGGTGCAAACTCGGGTCCGAGTTTAACTAATTCGGTGCAGCCCAGTACGCAAGGCATTAGCTTGCGCACCGAGTATGCGCAGCCGCAGCGGCTAGTCCCGTCACGAGAGCGCTCGATGCGTTCCATCACAGTGTCACTCCACGAGCTCGGCTCAGCCGCTCCTCCCTTTGTTTTCTGCGATTCTTCCCCGTTGTCTCACACAAAACTCGGCTAAGGACGCTCGCTGGAAATGGAGGCCTTTATAATAAAAGGCGCCCACTCGGATCCGGCAAACTGCGTCATCTGCCGGAGGCGTCCTCGTTGCTTCGTCAGTGATGGGATGTCATTAGGCCGAATTTCCTGCCTCGCACCGATAGCGTTGCGGCCCTCGACCCTCCAGTCGGCTCGCAGCGCCTGTCTGCGCGCGGGCGCAGATGGTTGGCACTCCGGCGTGTCTGCGAGCGCCAAGAGCCAATCGACGCTAGCCGAGAGCTCACCGAGCGCCCCCCCCCTCCCCCCTCGTAAATGGTGAACGTTCTCAAACTCGACGGCTTTATAGGCTACCAGTCTCAGCTATGCCTAGTTAGAGTTCGTTAGCTTAACTGCACCGGCGGCGGCGACCCGCTTTTCTTTCATTCTTGGAACTGCAGGCCTGTCTTACCCTCGACGAAAACGGGAGATACCGGATACTTGCAAGCAGCGCTATACAGAGCGAGCGTTCACCAGCCGTGACCGCAGGTCATTTAGACTTCTGGAAGGGGGGGGGGGGGGGAGGGGGAGGTGACTTTTGATAAGGCCTGTAACGCGAATGCCCACGTCCGCTATATAGTCCGCGCCCTTACCCCGCGAAGGCTGCGCGGCAGTGCTCACGCAGTGCTGCACGTGAAACTCAGAGACCGAATCCCTCTGAAGTTGGCGCAAGGGCGGGAGACAATAAAGCGCGCGC